>NC_041388.1:127082490-127218153 GCF_002162155.2 Triticum dicoccoides | reverse complement strand
AGTTCTGAAAAAATCAAAAGAAAATGATAAAAACTTCAAAAAATAAAATCCTTCGAGAGGTAGTTATATTACTACATCTACTTGTTAGGAAAATTTGAAAACTTAAATTTGGACATGTTTTGCAAAAAGTGTAGGGAAAATGTAAAACGGCTATAACTTTTGCATACGATGTCGGAAAAAAACGTATAATATATCAAAAAATTCAGCATGAAAATCCGCATCCGATGGAGACCGCCTACGGCTTGTTTGCAATTTTTTAGAATCCTCAAATTCCAAAAGGAAAAAAAGATATGGTCAAATTTCAGTTTTTTAAAAAAAAATTGTTAAATCTGGTCAAACTACTTATTCAAGAAGTATTAATGTTACTACATAATTATTCAAGAATATTAGTGTTACTAAATAATTATTTCAATTTTTTGAATTTTGGTCAAATCTGGTCGAACTATGGTCAAACTGTGGTCAAACTATGGTCAAACTTATTCAAGAAATATTAGTGTTACTAAATAATTACTGTTTTTTTAGAATAATAGTTTCAAACTCAAACAGTGAAATGTGTGACTTCATGCTCAAGCTAAACTCCTGAGGGTTAATAGCATTGGCATCTTACTATTGTCAGGAAAACAACAAGTGCAGACTTGGAAACGAAGGAGAATAGAACCCGAAAGTTAAGCGTGCTCGGGCTGGAGTAGTGAGAGGGATGGGTGACCGGTCGGGAAGTTAGATGATTTGGAATGAGTGATCCACACTTAAGCAGTTAAGAGAGGTGGTTAGAGACTAAATCACCAAATAATTCAGAAAAAATAAAAATCAAAAAAATTCAAAAAAAATTTCCAAAATTTTCAAAAAAAAAATTCAAAAAAAACCTTTAGTACCGGTTGGTAACACCAACCGGTACTAAAGGTCCCCCATACCAGGGCGCGAGCTCATGCCACATGGTGGCACTTTAGCGCCGGTTCGTGCCGAACCGGTACTAAAGGGGGGGCCTTTAGTGCCCACCAATTAGTGCCGGTTATGGAACCGGCACTAAAGGCACTTACGAACCGGTTTTAAAGCTCCGTTTTCTACTAGTGAGAACTGCACATAAGGTATTGCAATCTGGTTTTTATTGGCCTACTCTCTTCAAGGATGCCCGTAAGTTTGTCTTATCTTGTGATGAATGTCAAATAATTGGTAATATTAGTAGACGTCGAGAAATGCCTATGAACTATTCACTCGTTATTGAACCATTTGATGTTTGGGGCTTTGACTATATGGGACCCTTTCCTTCCTCTAATGGATATACACATATTTTAGTTGATGTTGATTACGTTACTAAGTGGGTAGAAGTTATTCCAACTAGTAGTGCTGATCATAACACTTCTATTAAAATGCTTAAAGAAGTTATTTTTCCAAGATTTGGAGTCCCTAGATATTTAATGACTGATGGTGGTTCACATTTTATTCATGGTGCTTTCTGTAAAATGCTTGCTAAATATGATGTTAATCATAGAATTGCATCTCCTTATCATCCTCAGTCTAGTGGTCAAGTAGAACTGAGTAATAGAGAGCTCAAATTAATTTTGCAAAAGACTGCTAATAGATCTAGAAAAAATTAGTCCAAGAAACTTGATGATGCATTATGGGCCTATAGAACTGCATATAAAAATCATATGGGTATGTCTCTGTATAAAATAGTTTATGGAAAAGCATTTCACTTACCTCTCGAACTAGAACACAAGGCATATTGGGCTATTAAAGAACTCAATTATGATTTCAAACTTGCCGGTGAGAAGAGGTTATTTGATATTAGCTCACTTGATGAATGGAGAACCCAAGCCTATGAAAATGCCAAGTTGTTTAAAAAAAAGTTAAAAGATGGCATGACAAAAGGATACAAAAGCGTGAGTTTAATGTAGGTGATTATGAAGGTCCTTACGTTATCAAGGATGTCTATCGTTCCGGTGCCATAAAAATTAACAACTTCAAAGGCACAAATCCGAAGGTGGTGAACGGTCAAAGAATCAAACATTATATCTCAGGTAATCCCATAAATGTTGAAACCAATGTTATTGAAATCGTAACCCCGGAGGAATACATAAGGGACACTTTCCGGAACGTTTCAAACTCCGAAAAGGAATAGGTATGTGGTATGGTAAGTAAACCGACTCCAAAATAGTTTTTAAGGCAATATTTCTCTGTTTTCGAATATTTAGAAAAATTGAAAAATAAGTAGCAGTCCGCGAAGGACACGAGGGCTCCATGAGGGTGGAGGGCGCGCCCTACCCTACTGGGCACGCCCCCCTACCTCGTGGGCACCTCGTGTGCTCTCCGGACTCCATTTTCGTACACGACACGTATTTTGGTCGGTAAAAATTCATTATATAATCTCCCGGAGGTTTTGACTCCCGTATCACGCAAAAATCTCTTGTTTTTGTTTCGAGTTGTTTTTCTGACAAATCCATGTCGTCATGTCGTCTTCAAGCGCCCCCAAGGACCAGCTCTTCGAGAAGGTCATCAACCCCTACCTCGCAGAAGTGTTGCAACACACTCAAACCATTGAGATGCATGAGGGGTTGTTGCATATCCGCGATGCTGAGGGACCGAGGAAGACCGGAAGCACGGAGGCAAGGCTCAAGGCATTGGAGGAAGAAGTTTTCAAGTGTCAGGAGATGGTGGAGCGTGGACTCGATTCCAATCACATCATGATCACGGAGTTCACCAACAACCACAAGCTGGACGTCAAGGACATTGGGGAGGCAATCTTCAAGCTTCATGAGAAAAACGAGCACCTCCAAGCCCAGATCTATGACCTGCAAAATCAAAACTATGAGTATGAATATAGATTCAAGAGGATGATTTGGCTGCAGATTTGAGGTTCCAGGAGACTCGGTCATCCTTCTATGATGGTGAGCCTATGCCTTGGAAGAAGGATGACAAGCCTACGCCATCAACAAAATCACCACCGTCTCCACCAACAAAGAAGAATTGAGTATCTGGTATGGGCACTCCCCTTGGCAACTGCCAAGCTTGGGGGAGTGCCCCGGTATCGTACCACCATCACTTTTATCTTTACCGTTTTCTTAGTTCGATCCTTTTTGGTAATATCTTGATCTAGTAGAATAAAAGTTCTTAGTATGATCTAGTTCTGAGTTTTGCTTTATAATTCTTCTATGTAATCAAGTCCGTGAGCTATATAATAAAGATTAGTGTTGAGTCAAGGGCTTGATTATTTTTCCATGATCTTAAGTGAATAAAAGAAAAGAGAAAGAAATAAAAAGAAACAAAGAGATCATGTGAGTCTTATGGAGAGTAATGAGCTCACATAGAAAAAGTATGATGAATAAAAGTTGTTGAGGGTTGACAAACATAGTTTTGGTCATCGTTGTAATTGATAGGAAGTAATAAAGAAAGAGAGGTCTTCACATATAGATATACTATCTTGGACATCTTTTATGATTGTGAGCACTCATTAAAATATGACATGCTAAAAGAGTTGACGTTGGACAACAAAGACAACGTAATGGGTTATGTTTTCTTACATCTGAGATAAATTATATTGTCATGGATCATCCAACATGATTGAGCTTGCCTTTCCCCCTCGTGCTAGCCAAATTCATCGCACCAAGTAGAGATACTACTTGTGCTTCTAAATACCCTTAAACCAGTTTTGCCATCAGAGTCCACCATACCTACCTATGGATTGAGTAAGATCCTCTAAGTAAGTTGTCATCGGTGCAAGCAATAAAAATTGTTCTCTAAATATGTATGACTTATTAGTGTGGGAAAAAATAAACTTTATAAGATCGTGTGATATGGAATAAATAAAAGCGACAAACTGCATAATAAAGGTCCATATCACAAGTGGCAATATAAAGTGACGTTCTTTCACATTAATATTTTGTGCATCCAACCATAAAAGCGCATGGCAACCTCTGCTTCCCTCTGCAAAGGGCTTATCTTTTACTTTTATCTCCTACATTGCATAAGAGTCATGGTGATCTTCACCCTTCCTTTTTACATTTTATCCTTTGGCAAGCACAGTATGTTGGAAAGATCTTGATATATATGGCTAATTGGATGTGAGTTTTCATAAACTATTACTGTTGACATTACCCTTGAGGTAAAACGTTGGGAGGCAAAACTATAAGCCCCTATCTTTCTCTGTGTTCGATTAAAACTCCATACCCAGAAGTATTGCATGAGTGTCAGCAATTGTGAAAGACTATATGATAGTTGAGTATGTGGACTTGCTGAAAAGCTCTTATACATTGACTCTTTCCTATATTATGATAAATTGCAATTGCTCCAATGACTGAGATCATAGTTTGTTAGTTTTCATTGAAGTTTACTATTCATACTTGAAATTGTGATTGAATTATTACTCTAGCATAAGAAATCATATGACAAGAATTATATAAGTTGTTGTTCTAAGAATGATCATGATGCCCTCATGTCCGTATTTTATTTTCATCGACACCTCTATCTCTAAACATGTGGACATATTTTTTTGATTTTGGCTTTTCGCTTGAGGACAAGCGACGTCTAAGCTTGGGGGAGTTGATACGTCCATTTTGCATCATGCTTTTATATCGATATTTACTACATTATGGGATGTTATTACACACTATGTCACAATACTTATGCCTATTCTCTCTTATTTTACAAGGTTTACATGAAGAGGGAGAATGCCGGCAGCTGGAATTCTGGGCTGGAAAAGGAGCAAATATTAGAGACCTATTCTACATAGCTCCAAAAGTCCTGAAACTTCACGGAAGACGTTTTCAGAATATATAAAAAATACTCAGCGGAAGAGATTCACCAGGGGGGCCACACCCTGCCCACGAGGGTGGGGGCGCGCCCTACCCCCCTGGGCGCGCGCCCTACCTCGTGGGCCCCTTGGTGGCCCTCTGGTGGCCATCTTCTGCTATATGAAGTCTTTCGATGGGAAAAAATCATAAGCCATCTTCTCGGACGAAACTCCGCCGCCACAAGGCGGAACCTTGGCGGAACCAATCTAGGGCTCTGGCGGAACTGTTCTGCCGGGGAAACTTCCCTCCCGGAGGGGGAAATCATCGCCATCGTCATCACCAACGCTCCTCTCATCGGGAGAGGGCAATCTCCATCAACATCTTCATCAGCACCATCTCCTCTCAAAACCCTAGTTCATCTCTTGTATCCAATTCTTGTCTCCAAGTCCGGGATTGCTGCTAGTAGGTTGCTAGTAGTGTTAATTACTCCTTGTAGTTGATGCTAGTTGGTTTAATTGGTGGAAGATCATATGTTCAGATCCTATATGCATATTAATTCCCCTATGATTATGAACATGTTTATGCTTTGTGAGTAGTTACTTTTGTTCCTGAGGACATGGGAGAAGTCTTGCTATTAGTACTCATGTGAATTTGGTATTCGTTCGATATTTTGATGAGATGTATGTTATCTCTCCTCTAGTGGTGTTATGTGAACGTCGACTACATGAAACTTCACCATTGTTTGGGCCTAGAGGAAGGCATTGGGGAGTAATAAGTAGATGATGGGTTGCTAGAGTGACAGAAGCTTAAGCCCTAGTTTATGCGTTGCTTCGTAAGGGGCTGATTTGGATCCATATGTTTCATGCTATGTGTTGGGGATATAATTATTTACGTAAGCCGCCCAGGAGGGGCCGGGTTACGCAAAGAGAAGCCCATCTGAAGCCCAAGACCAAGATGTGAGGATGGCGGTTCAGTAAAGGGTCTAAAGGCCCACAGACGATTTAGGGCCCATGGTGATAAACCGCCATGAGGGTGCGACTTGTATTGTAAGGTAGAAATAACTAGTCACCGAGCCGGGCACTGTTTATGAGCCGGTCGGGACTCTGTAAGCCGTAGGGCGTCGACCTGTGTATATAAGGGGACGACCCGCTGGCGGCTTAGGGACAGAAGAAACAAGAGATCGAGAATCGGGCATAGCGTATCTCGCTCCCTGGTCATCGAAACCTCAAGCAATTCCAACCCAACTAGACGTAGGCCTTCCTTCCCCGTAAGGGGCTGAACTAGTATAAACCTCGCGTGTCCTTTGTCCTGATTAACCCCTTTAAGCTTCCTAGTTGCGATGGCTCCATGATCAAGTCCTTGCAAGAGGACATCTGCCGTGACAATTCCACGACAGTTGGCGCCCACCGTGGGGCCAGCGCACAGTGGATTTGAGTTCTTGAAGGGAAGCTTCGAAGGGCTCAAGGGATACGCAGTTGGCCGGATGACCAAGAGTCGTCGCGGCAAGATCTACATCGACGATGAAGGCTGGGGCCCCAACGCTGGCTCAATTGAGTACGGCTACCGGGTCCCCTTTGGCGGAATTCACGTCTTCATCGGCCGGATTAGTGAGCCGGGCCCTGAGCCGGACAGCTGCACCGACCTCGTCGAGACGGCTCAGCGTGCGAAACCCGCCCGAGCTCAACCCGTCGTGAAGCGTGCCTTTGTGGGTTGCATCCATGGAGGTGAACTTCCTGAAGGATCTGAAGGTGATGGTGAGCCGGCCGTCCTCTCTGACGGTGATTCATCCGCCGGCTCAACAGATTCGTTGTATCAAGTTCAAGATGGTGTGCTTGGGGGGCTGTTCCGATGGCAGCACTATTCCGGACCTCTCAGAGTCGCCAAACTGGGCAGGAGTCTTCATGGCTGGTACTCAACCCGGCCAAAATTCTACGGCCTCAGCAGTGATAATGTCCGGGTTAGGAGCAGCCGGGGCAAGAGGCCCCGTGCGCTCACCGGCTTGGTGCTGATGGATCTCATGGATAAGCTTACGGCTTTATTAACTGTTACAGTCATCCCTGCGAACCAATCTGAGCATGAGGCAGAGGTGGCACAGGTTCGCGACGAGATCGCCTGGGTCAAGGAAACCTTAGCAGCTGAGGACGCTAGATTAGCAGCAGAGCGGGCGGCTTTGGACGTACGGGCGCAGCAACTTCAGGCAGAGGCCTTGCAGCTCTTGTTGAGCTTAAACGCATCTAATGAGGTAATGAGGAGGAGACATCAGAAAACTCAGTCCCGTTTACCTCGGAATTATGATCCTCGGAATCTCTTTGCTACACCCGGGGCCGGCCCAAGTAACCCGCCAGGTGCGAATCAGCTTATTACATCCGGAGCGGGAGGTCCAGTCCAGCCTTAGGGGATGGCACCTCCTCATGGCAATATGGCACCGCCCAATTATGTACCAATACCACAGGGTCACTTCTCCAACCCCATGGAGAACTTAATCGCAGCATCAGCACGTTTGGCAGCTCTCCCAGTAGATGGGGATGATCCGACAGCGGTGGAAACCCGGAAGATCATAGAACTTGTCCAAACAGCCCTGGCTCAGCAAGAGACCTACTCCTACAGCCGGGATAGGATTCACTCGACTCCTCCGCCCTGGTTAGCCCCGCCTCATCAAAATCGGAGCCTGAGTTACAGTAGACACATGGAGTCAGAGGCCTTGTCGAGTAACGCTCAACGCTGGAACCAGCCCGGCGGGTATAACCCGGTTCAGGATCGGATACGTCAGGAGGACGAGCGGGCGGCTCAGCTAGCGGCTCGGCTAGCAGCCCAACAGAACTCACCGGCTTACCCAACGACTTCCGTTGAGGCGGGAGTTGCTACCAGAACCGGAGGAGTTCCTTGTCTGGTACCGGCTCTACGTAATGTACGTCTGCCCAAGGATTTCAAGGGACCACGGAAGGTGCCGAATTATACGGCCGATTTACATCCTGGGGCGTGGATTGAAAGTTACGAGATGGCTATGGAGCTGCTGGAGGTTAGTGATGAAGCGATGGCTAAATATTTCACCATGATGTTGGACGGAACGGCCCGTTCTTGGTTAAAGGGTTTGCCACCCAACTCCATTAGTTCATGGGCGGAGCTAAAGGCCCGTTTCATCCAGAACTTCAAGGATACTTGCAAGCAGTCTATGTCAATTGTGGATCTGACAAATTGTAAGCAGGAAGAAGGTGAATCTACGACTCATTGGATGCGCCGGGTCAAAGATATAATACATTCGTCTGATAAGATGGATGCCGGCTCAGCAGTTCTCATGCTGGAGAAGAATTGCCGCTTTGAGCCTCTGAGACAGAAGCTGGGGCGCCTTAAGCGTAATTGCAACGATATGGGGACGTTGATGGCGGCTTTAGTCAAGTATGTCGATTCTGATAGTACCAAGGACCCCGCGTCTGATGATGAAAAGACGGGGAAGGGAAAGAAGAACGGTAATAGAAAGGGTCAGCAGCATAACCCGGCAAGTCAAGGAGGCAATAAGCATAAGGCAGACGGTAACCCAGAATTTGTGGCCAATGCACAAGGTAACAATCAAAAGCGCAAAGGGAAGCCACCCCGGTTTGGTGGGTCAGGACCGTCTCTTGAGCAACTACTCAATGAGCCCTGCCCAAAACACGGCACCCGGGAACGACCAGCGACTCATTTATGGAAGGATTGTGCAATCATGAAAGCTTTCAAGAATTCTAATACGTTTGATGGCAATCAAGGCCCAAGCGGCGGCTTAGGAGCCGGCGGCTTTCATGGCCCGGGCGGTGGTTCAGGATCCGGTTTTCAGGGAAACCAAGGTGGTTATAATCAACAGCAGTCTGGTCAAGGAGGTCAGCAGCAGTAGCAGTCGGGCTGTCAGAGCCATCCAAAACAGTTAAACAGTGGGCAATATCACGTATTCACCACAAGTTTGTGCAAACGTGATCAGAAAGTTCATAAGAGGGCTGTGAATTCTGTTGAACCGGCTGTCCCTCGTTACTTGAGGTGGTCAGAACAACCTATTGTCTGGAGCAGGGAGGATCACCCTCCCCAGGTTGATAATCAGGGTCAACTGGCCCTAGTGGTGGCACCGCAGGTTGGTGGGTATAAATTTACTAAGGTGCTCATGGATGGAGGTAGCAGCATCAACATCCTCTATTACGAGACCTTTCGGCGCATGGGCTTAACTGACAAGAATTTAAAGACTTCCAACACCGTCTTCCATGGAGTGGTGCCTGGTAAGTCGGCGTATCCTGTGGGCAAGATTGAGCTAGAGGTGGCCTTCAGAGACGAGCATGATTCTAGGGCGGAAAAGTTAACTTTTTAAGTGGTCAAAATCAAGAGTCCATATCACGCTTTGTTCGGGCGGCCGGCCTATGCCAAGTTCATGGCACGGCCGTGTTATGTTTATCTATAGCTCAAGATGCCGGGTTACAAGGGTACCATCACTGTGCATGGAAGCCGAAAGGTGGCCCTGGAGTGTGAAGAAGGCGATGCGGCTTATGCTGAGTCTGTCTGTGCAGCAAAGGAGCTCAAATTTTATCAAGATAACGTTGATCCGGCGGATATGACTTCTCTCAAGAAGCCGACTACGGAGCATGACCCGGCCATGAAGTTTAAATCGGCTGCAGAGACTAAGCTTGTTGATTTTACTCTGGGCGATTCATCTAAGCAATTCAGCATCAGTGCCAACTTGGATCCTAAATAGGAAAGCGCGCTCATCGAGTTCATCCGTGAGAACCGGGACATCTTTGCATGGAAACCTTCTGACATGCCAGGTGTACCGAGAGGACTCGCTGAGCACACTCTTAATATTGATCTGAAGTATAAGCCGGTCAGGTAGTTTCTGCGGTGATTCAATGAAGAGCGACGAAAAGCTATAGGAGAAGAGGTCGCCCGGCTCTTGGCGGCTGGGTTTATTGTCGAAGTCTTTCACCCGGAGTGGTTGGCTAACCCGGTACTCGTACTCAAGAAAAATGGCACCTGGCGGATGTGTGTGGATTACACGGACTTAAATAAGGCTTGTCCGGCTGATCCTTTTGCCCTCCCCCGTGTTGATCAAATCATTGATGCTATGGCAGGTTGTGCGCGTTTGAGCTTTTTGGATGCTTATTCTGGTTATCATCAGATCAAGATGGCAGTTAAGGACCAGGAGAAGACGGCTTTCATCACCCCGTTTGGAGCCTTCTGCTATGTGTCTATGCCTTTTGGGCTCAAGAGTGCCCAGGCAACTTATCAACGGTGTGTACAGAATTGTCTCCACAATCACATTGGGCGCAATGTTCATGCCTATGTGGATGACATAGTAGTGAAATCCAGAGAGGCGGAAACCTTGATATCTGATCTCAGAGAAACCTTCGACAATCTCCGGGTTTACAAAATGATGCTTAACCTGGAGAAGTGTGTATTTGGTGTGCCTGCAGGCAAGCTTTTGGGATTCCTAGTCTCAAACAGGGGCATCGAGGCTAATCCGGAGAAGATTAAGGCAATCACTTCTTTGGCTAAACCGGCATGTATTAATGATGTTCAGCGATTGGCGGGTCGTGTTGCCGCTTTAAGCCGGTTAGGTGAGAAGGCCCTACCGTTGTACCAATTAATGAAGAAGGCAGACACCTTTGTCTGGAGTGATGCTGCTAATGCTGCTTTTGAGGATTTGAAGAGGCAGTTATCTGAGCCGCCAGTTCTTGCGGCTCCCATTGACAAAGAGCCTTTGCTATTATATGTGGCTGCTAATTCACGAGCCGTCAGTTTGGCAATTGTGGTAGAGCGCAAGGAGGCTGGTAAGGAACATCCGGTTCAACGGCCGGTTTATTATGTCAGTGAGGTGCTCATCGAGTTAAAACAAAGATATCCTCATTGGCAGAAACTTGTTTACGGGGTGTTCATGGCAAGCTGGAAGCTGAAGCAGTACTTCCAAGGTCACCCTATCACTGTGGTATGTTCTGCCCCCTTGGGAGACATTATTCAGAACAGAGAGGCTACAGGACGAGTCGCCAAATGGGCCATCGAGCTCGGGCCTCATGGTCTGAAGTACGTACCGCGTACTGCCATTAAGTCTCAAGCTTTGGTGGATTTCATCAACGACTGGACAGAGCTACAGCCACCTGAGGAGAAGCCCGATAACACTTATTGGATTATTCACTTTGATGGGTCCAGACAGTTAGAAGACTCGGGGGCTGGAGTTGTATTAACTTCCCCTCGAGGTGACAAATTTTGTTATGTGCTCCGGCTTATGTTTCCTTGCACTAACAATGCAGCTGAGTACGAGGCCCTGCTCCATGGTCTCCGGATGGCCAAAGAGATGAACTTGAGCTGGGTAAGATGCTTAGGAGACTCAGACCTTGTGGCTCAACAGGTGTTAGGCAAGTGGGACTCTAAAGATCCCCTCATGGCGGCTTACCGTCGTGAAGTCGATGCTGTGGCTGGATATTTCAAGGGTTACGTAGTGGAACACATTGATCAAAGAAAGAATGAGGCGGCTGATGCCTTAAGCCGGCTGGGGTCTCAGCGTAAGCTGGTGCCGCCTAACACCTTTCTTGATGTTTTGCATAATCCTTCTGTTAAGTTACCTACAGAAGAAGATCTGGCAATACCAGACCCGGAGGCACAGCTGGTGGTGGCTATCCACATTATCCCGGATTGGACAGTGCCATATTTGGCTTACATGACCCGGGGAGAGTTGCCTGAAGACGAGACTTTGGCAAGACAGATCGTCCGGCGGTCTAAGTCCATGATAATTGTCAATGGTGAGTTACATCATTACAGCGTCACTGGCGCGATTCAACGTTGCGTGTCACCTGCAGAGGGTCAGGAGGTCCTTCGTGAGATTCATGAAGGCGATTGTGGTCATCACGTCGGCTCAAAATCTCTTGTGGCCAAAGCTTTCCGTCATGGGTTTTATTGGCTGACAGCTCATGCTGATGCAGAAGACCTGGTCAGTAAATGTGACGGATGTCAGAATTTCTCACGACGAGCCCATGTGCCGGCTCAAGAATTAAGGATGATTCCAATTACCTGGCCTTTTGCAGTCTGGGGGCTTGATATGGTCGGGCCTTTCAAAAGATCTAAGGATAAAAAGACTCACCTCTTGGTGGCGGTTGACAAGTTCACAAAGTGGGTGGAGGAGGAGCCAGTGAGTAAGTGTGATGCAGCCACAGCAGTCCAGTTTATGAAAAAGGTGATTTTTCGCTTTGGTTTTCCACACAGCATCATAACTGATAATGGTACTAACCTTTCCAAAGGAGCTATGGAAGAGTTCTGTCAATGAGAGCATATTCGGCTTGACGTTTCAGCTGTAGCTCACCCTCAATCAAATGGTCAAGCAGAACGAGCCAATCAAGAAATCTTGAAGGGTATCAAGCCCCGGCTTTTGGTCCCCTTACAGCAGACACCGGGTTGTTGGGTAGAGGAGTTACCTTCTATACTTTGGAGCATCAATACTACACCTAATAGATCTACGGGTTACACGCCTTTCTTTATGGTGTATGGAGCAGAGGCGGTCCAACCAAGTGACATCCGTCACGATTCACCCCGTGTGGCGGCTTATGTTGAGGAAGACAATGAAAAATCTCGGCAAGATGCACTTGACCTGTTGGATGAAGAGCGAGACTTGGCAATAGCCCGTTCGGCGATTTACCAACAAGACCTGCGCCGCTACCACAGCCGCCGGGTTAAGTCCAGAACCTTTCAGGAAGGCGACTTAGTGCTCCGATTCATCCAGGATCAATCTAACATGCACAAGCTATCCCCTCCTTGGGAAGGACCCTTTGTGGTCAGCAAGAATCTGAACAATGGATCATACTACCTTATCGACGTTCGGGAACACAAAGACTCACGTAAGTCGGAGGAGGAGACCCGTCGGCCGTGGAATATCGCTCATCTTCGGCCTTATTATACTTGAGCCGTTGGCTCTAATGTGTATATACTTATACTATGTATATTATATAAAGCAATAAAGCAGGACCTCTGTCCTTTTTTCCACTCCCAAAAAGGTTTATGTGTTTTCCTTGTCAGGTGGTGGCGATGACCAAGGAGAAGCGAATCATATCTGAATCCGGCTTTCCTTTGGTCCGGCTTATGATCATATCTGAATCTAGCCGTGATCACTTGGGGGCTTCCTGTTCAAACATAGGTCGTATTCGAACCAAAGAGAACATAGCTGTCGATACCCACTTGATCGGCATACTGCCAAACCCACTTGGGGGCTTCTTGATCATATCTGAATCATAGCTTAACTCCTTTTGGGTTTGACGTGGATCGTATTCGAATCAGCGTCATTAAACACCTCTTATGGTCACTTGGGGGCTTCCTGTTCAAACATAGGTCGTATTCGAACCAAAGAGAACATAGCTGTCGATACCCACTTGATCGGCATCGCCACAGCCACTGGGGGCTAACAGATCGTATCCGAATCTTAGCTCAACCCCTTTGGAACGGGTCACTGATCGTATTCGAATCAGAAACCCTTGAATTTTGTTCATCATATTTTACAAGTGCCAACATTAGATATCTTGTGACCCTCTTGAAGGTACAATGGAATACATTACAATCTTCCAGAATTAATATTAGTTACATCAGGTTGTTAAGAACCAGGTGAACTTGTATGTGCCAATTTTTAGGAGTTAAGTTTACCCTCAGAGGTTGGTTTATATAAGCCGGAAGAACAGCTGTAAGCACTATAGGGCAATGCAAGGTATTTCTGAAAAGGGCATAACAGATTCATATAAAGTATATAGTGACGGCAGCTTATGCAAGTACTAAAGGCCATAAGCATACGCAAAGTCATAGCAAAACTCAAGGTATTTTTTACTCTATTACAAGACTCTCCGAGTCTGAATGATGCGGCATTGTTTTCCTACAACTACATAAGCAGGTGGCGCCTGATAATCTGCTCTTGGGGTTGATTTGAAGCCTCCGGGTTATCCTTCTCCGCCTCTCCGCCGGCTGCTTTGTCCTGGAAGGATGATGAGGCCCAGTCAGTGCCACTCAAAGCCTCAAACTTAGCTTCATCATCTATTAAACCGGTTGGGTCGACTTCAGGAGCAAAGGTGTGCTTACGGGTTGGAGGGATCAAGCTGACGTCGTCATAATGCGGCGTGGGGATTCTCTGATTCTCCTTGTCATAACCCGGCTGACACTTGGAGAGGTCAGTGTCGTTCCCAATAAGAGTAGCCACCGGACGTATATCTTTCACACAGGCGGTGAAATATTTATCATTAAACACGGTGCCATCTTCCTTTAAACTTGGATACCCAAGAGCAATATTAGTAGGGTCTAGTTCTAGAAGCCACGCCTTGGCCCGGCTCAATGCGGCTATAGCTCCGGCTCTTGCAGATGCTTGTCTTAACTCTTGGATCCGCTGAGGTAGCACAGCAAGCCGCTTCAGCACATCTTGCAGGAGATAGGGAACATCATTTGATAAAGACACAACGGCCAGGGCACGTTGTGACCCGGTGTAGAGCTGTTCCACCAGAGTATAAACCGCCTTCAGCTTGATCACCATGTTCTGCTTGAGATTTGTGCTCCTGGGGCCTGCGTTATTAAGCATAAGGTGAGTCAGAGGAAACAACCGAAATGGTCATTCAAGGAGTTTTGCAGTGTTTAAGATTTGAGTAAGTCACTCACCAAAGATTGCGGAGACCATTCGAGATATCTGGCGCTTTAAGTCGGACAGTTCGGCCGTTGCTTCCGCCAGCGATGCCTCTGCTGTCTCGGCCCGGTTCACCAGTGCGGCCTTTTCATCAGCCCAAATTTTCTTCTCCGATTCAAAATTTTGCTTCAGCTTCTCTTGCTCAGAGACGCTGAATTCAAATTTGGAGTTATCCTTTTGAGTTTCAGTCTCCTGGGCTGCCACGCGGTTCTTCAGGTCAACAATTTCTGATTCAAATTGACTTATCATGACCTGCATTGCACCAGATAACACTCAAGATTATGGTAAATAGTGTTAAGTCCCAAGCACTTTGCAAGCAAAGGTATTTGGCACTTGGGGGCTAATGTATCCTGAAGAATTTTCAATTACTACTCCGGTTCATGGAAATTAAAGTCCCAAACACTTTGCAAGCAAAGATGTTTAGCACTTGGGGGCTAATGTGTAGCGCAAGTGTTACCGGGTTAAAAGTCTTTTTCCTAAGCCGGATAAGCAGTGCTAGGCAATTTTCAAAAGTCTACAGCATATTTACTTATAAGCAATAGACTTGGGGGCTGGTATAGTAAGTATGGTTAAAGAAAGCTAGCATAAGTCATACCTCAGATTTCTGCTGTATCTGCTTCACCATGTCAATTTCCAGGTCACGGCTGTTATGTACTTGATTGATATAGCCGGAGACGATCTCTCCGATACTCAAATGAGTATAGTCAGTGACGTCCAGCTTGGCCTTTCGGCGTTCTACCAACTCCTCTTTAGAGCACTTGGCAAGTACAGATGGCTGTGCCGGTTCAACAAACTGAGTTTTGAGGATCTCAACTTCCGGATCACTTGCTTTGGCGGGGCTAGGAGCCTCCGGGTTACCAGACTTGTTGAAAATTTGCTCCGTAGGCAGGTCAGAGGAAGATATAGGAGCGTCATGAGATGTTTGAGGCAGCGGCTCGTGAGCAGGGGCATCAGGAGCAGTTGTGCCCAGCTCTGGTTCAGTCACAACCGGCTCTTGGGGCGGCTTATTCTTTTTTGCCCTTTTGCTGGGCTTTACTTGCACATTGCGGAAAAAGTAGACAGGTTAAATACGAAAAGTATGAGTAAAATAAAGGCATAAGGTACAACAAGTTTATATTACCCGGGAGCAGTTTTGAAGGCTGGCATGTTGGACTGCATAGACTCACCGGTGGAAGGTGAAATATCCTGATAATTGGAGTCAGAAGAATTGAGAGGATAATGAATGAAACCCGCCAAAGGAAAAAGAAGGTGTGAATCAGAGGTAACCTCAGCCTGGCGTTTCCTGGTCACATCAGGTAAGCCGGAGGAGAGTTCTGCGTCTTTGCTAGTCTGGGTCTGCCTCCGGCTCTCATAAATCTGTCGCTTCAAAAGAAAGTCAGGATCTTGGTAAGCCAAAGGATGTGAAAATCTTACTTTCCGGGTTACTCTTCAAATTTTCTGACGCGGCTGAAGCTCGGAGTCGGAGGAGATTATAATTACCTCTTCCTCGACGGGTTGGCTGTTGCCCGTGTCTTCCTGAAAGAAGGTTAGTATCAGTAAGGTAGTGATAAAGGAGAAAGGGAAATTCAAAGGTTACCTCTTCCTCATTATCATCAGTATCATCAAGCTGAAACAACTCAGAGGCTCTTGGCTTCCTCTTCCTTGAGGTGGTGGGCTTGGTGGTTTTCTTTTCGGCTCTCTTGGCTGCCCTGGCTTTCTTGGCTGCCTCATGATCATATTGGGTTTTCCAGAAGTTATCATTTTCCTGTAAAAGGTTATAACGGGTTATGCATAAGAATACAGCCTAACATGATAAAAAAAAGAGATAATAATAACCCGACGGCTGGAAAACTTACTGCAGGGGCCGGGTTCTTCTGGCAAAAAGGTAGTAAGCCGAAGGCGTTACTATTCACTGTGCCCTCCTTCAACAAGGACTGAGTTGTAGCTTCCACTACGTCATCTAGTAAGTCATCAGGGCTATGACGCTGAGGGTCATCTTTCTCGCCTGAATAATTACACATTAAGCTGAGGCGGCGGCTTAACGGAATTATTCTCCAAGCAACCCAGACTCGGACTAGGTCAATGCCATCTAAGCCATTCCCTAAAAGAGCTTTTATCTTCTTGATTTTGGGGGTGAGTGGCAGACGTTCAGTAGCTATCAACTTATCCGACAGCGGGTGAGTAGGTTCAAGGCGCAATGCACGGAAGCCGGGCAGCGGGTTTTCACCAGCCGGAGAAGTGTCCTGGCAGTAGAACCACGTTTGGTTCCAGTCCTTTGGATGACTCGGCAGTTCAGCATAAGGGAAAAGGCAGTCTCTTCGTCGCTGAATCGAGATGCCACCAAGTTCTAGACTGGGTCCGTTGGCGCGTTCATTCTGTCGGTTTAAATAGAACAACTCCCTGAACAAAAGTAGGCTGGGTTCTTCTCCAAGGTAGACCTCACAGAAAACTTGAAAGTTGCAGATATTTGACACCAAATTGGGCCCGATGTCTTGAGGTCTTAAGTCAAAGAAGTGCAAAACGTCTCTAAAGAATTTTGAACCGGGAGGAGCAAATCCCCGGCTCATGTGATCGGTGAAAATGATCACCTCCCCTTCCTTGGGTTGAGGTTTCTCTTCAGACGGGTCAGGAGCGCGATAAGACATGACATCCTTCTTGGGCAGATGGCCAGACTTTACAAACTCGGACAGTTTGCTCTCTGTAACAATGGATGGGACCCAGTTACAGGTAATCAGAGGCTTAACAGCTTTGGGTGCCATTGGGTAAATTGAAGCCTACAACAAGATAAAGGAAATTTTCCGGTTCATTATAACCCGGAGAATAAGCATTATTGGGTTATCTGAGATGGCAGCTTAAGAAGGGGCCTAATGACATACAGGTAACTATGTGATAATGATTAGCATCTGCAGGTACTAAAGATGATTAAGGTTTTCTTAAGTCGCCATAAGCAAGCGGTGCTGACAACCGGTATTATTTTAAACCGGTCACATGAATTATTATGGCTAAAGCAGAGTCAACAGATGCGGTTTTTTGGTTAAGTGTGGAACAAACAGGTTTCACAAGTTGCAATCATTATTTTGGATCAAACGAGGTTCTGAGAAAGAAAATATTTCTAGACCTAAAAACAGTACAGAGAAGTTCATATACTCGCGGAGGGTTTCCAAAACAAGGGAAATGAGATCTGTTCTTATACATGATAAGCATGAATATTTTCTGCAGCAGTTCTATGTTGTTTCTATAATCTAAACAAAGGCATTGGAGGTGAAATTAATGGAGGTCTGCGTCGGGCGGTGATGAACACCGACGAACTCAAGACGATTTCAAGACAGATCTGAGAAAGGGGAAAAGAGGAACTCACAGATGCGGAAGAGCTGCGGAGGGTCGCCGTCGTTTTCTGGTCGGAATCAGGGTGATGCAGCGGCCTGAGTCGGTGAAGACGAGGAGTTCGACGGCGGCGGCTGCGGAGCTTGAGCAGCAAAGGAAGAAGTGTGAGGAGGAAGACGACTGAAGGAAATGGAGAAGGCCTAGGTCGCATCTATTTATAAGGAGGGGCCGACCAAGACGGTGCAAGAAACGAGGAGACCAAAGCATCATTATCCAGCGGCCCCGACACCTCAATTCTCGGGATGGTTAGTAAAGGCAAAGATTCGTTGGAGGATATGACAGATTAAAATATGAATTTTATTGAAGATGATGTCACATAGATTTGACCCGGATCTGGATGATGACGTCACGGCGGGTTAGAATTTCCGCGCAAAACAGAAGACTAAGGGCTAGTTTATAAGGTTTTTAAAGATTGACATGAACCGGTTCAAATCAATCTGGGGCCTAATGTTGGGGATATAATTATTTATGTAAGCTGCCCAGGAGGGGCCGGGTTACGCAAAGAAAAGCCCATCTGAAGCCCAAGACCAAGATGTGAGGATGGCGGTTCAATAAAGGGTCTAAAGGCCCACAGACGATTTAGGGCCCATGGTGATAAACCGCCATGAGGGCGCGACTTGTATTGTAAGGTAGAAATAACTAGTCACCGAGCCGGACACTGTTTATGAGCCGACCGGGACTCTGTAAGCCGTAGGGCGTCGACCCGTGTATAAAGGGGATGACCCGCTGGCGGCTTAGGGACAGAAGAAACAAGAGATCGAGAACCGGGCATAGCGTATCTCGCTCCCTGGTCATCGAAACCTCAAGCAATTCCAACCCAACTAGACGTAGGCCTTCCTTCACCGTAAGGGGCTGAACTAGTATAAACCTCGCGTGTCCTTTGTCCCGATTAACCCCTTTAAGCTTCCTAGTTGCGATGGCTCCACGATCAAGTCCTTGCAAGAGGACATCTGTCGTGACAATTCCACGACACTATGGTTAGATTTACCTTAATACTTTTGTTGTAGTTGTGGATGCTTGCAATAGAGGTTAATCATAAGTGGGATGCTTGTCCAAGTAAGGGCAGTACCCAAGCACCGGTCCACGCATATACCAAATTATCAAAGTACCGAACGCGAATCATATGAGCGTGATGAAAACTAGCTTGACGATATTCCCATGTGTCCTCGGGAGCGCTTTTCTCTATATAAGAGTTTTTCCAGGCTTGTCCTTTGCTACAAAAATGATTGGGCCACCTTGCTGCACTTTATTTACTTTTGTTACTTGTTGCTCGTTACAAATTATCCTATCACAAAACTATTTGTTACCACTTATTTCAGTACTTGCAAAGAATACCTTGCTGGAAACCGCTTATCATTTCCTTCTGCTCCTCGTTGGGTTCGACACTCTTACTTATCGAAATGACTATGATAGATCCCCTATACTTGTGGGTCATCAAGAGCCCAACGGAGGAAAAACTTCATCCACTCGTTGAGAGTGGACAACAGAGAGGTCTCCGATCATGCAGAGAAAGAAAAGGCCATGTATGAGCACTTTGCCACTGGGATTGGTCAGCAGGAACGCAGGGAGAAATCACTCAACTGGGACGCTCTCAATATCCCAGTTATTGATGATTAGGGCCTTTTGTCACCCTTCTACATAGTTGAAGTTTGGGCTACGATCGTCGCCTCCCCTCCGAAAAAGCGCTGGGCCGAGATGGTTTCACAGGACAAATCTACAAATCCTGCTGGCCAATCATCCAAGAGGAGATCATGGCTATGTTTCATAAATTCTATCAGCTTGCAGGGCAGAATTTCTGTGAGATCAACAAGGCGCTCATCACCCTTCTACCTAAGAAAGATGGTGCGAGCGAGCCGGGTCATTACAAACCGATCAGCCTAATTCACTCTATGGCGAAATCATCTCCAAGGTCCTCTCGACCAGACTGGATGCTGCTCTGAACAACATCATCTCTCTAGCGCAGAATGCATTTCAGAAGGGTAAATGCATTCACGATAGCTATCTATACGTGCAAAGCTGTGTCAAAATGTTGCATCGTCAGAAGAAAAGTGCCTTGTTTTTCAAGCTGGACACTGCCAAAGCATTCGACTCCGTCTCCTGGGAATATATGCTCGATCTCATGCAGCATATGGGCTTTCCTTCGAAATGGAGGGATTGGATGGCATTGTTATTTTACTCTGCTTCTTCGTCATGCCTATTGAATGGAATCTCTGGGCCCTCCTTCGAGCATGGCAAAGGGTTGAGACAAGGCGACTCCCTCCCCCCTTGCTCTTCACCATGGCGATTGACCTACTTCATCGCCTGTTGGAGGTTGCTAGTGCTCGTGGTGTGCTTGCCCCCCTACCAGGGTGCGGAATGAGCTTGAGGATTAGTCTTTATGCTGATGATGCAGTTATCTTTGCAAATCCAGTCAAGGAGGAGGTGGACAACTTGCTCAACTTACTCATCTCCTTCGGGCAAGCAACATGATTGAAGCTAAATCAAGACAAATCAACGGTCGTCCCAATAAATTGCGAGAATGTGCCATTGTTGGATGTGTTGTAGGAGTTCAAGGGGTAGACGACTGCTTTTCCGACAACGTATCTGGGTCTGCCCATCTCCCCAAGAAGACTGTGTTTAGTTCAATTCCAACTCATCATTGATCATATCCGAGCTCGCCTTGCTGGATGGAAGGGCAAATTGATGAATCTAGCAGGCGCGCATGTATGGGCGCTGGTGCATGCAGTTCTCTCTGCGCTACCCACCTTCGCCCTCACGGTGCTCTGGGTGCCGAAGATGATTCTAAAAGAGATCAATAAGACATGTCGCCATTTCCTTTGGGCACATGAGGACTCGCTGGCCGGTGGTAAATGCAAATTGGCATGGAATTCAGTCTGTTCGCCGATAGACAAGGGGGGCTGGTCATCCCAGACTTGTAGCGCTTCAGCACTGCTCTTAGTCTCCACTGGTTTTGGCTGTCCTGGCAGCTGCCGCAGCTGCCACAACGGCCGTGGATGGCATTCCCTCTCTCTACTAATCCTAGAGATCAAGAGTTGTTTGCTGAGGCCATCGAGATCACCATCGGCAACGGTCAGTCAACGAGTTTTTGGAAGTGCTCCTGGCTTGGACCGGCCCCCCTCTGCTCTGTTTTCCCGGCCCTCTTCAACCACACCAGAAGAAAGAACAGAATGGTGGTATCGGTCCTAGTTAATGACGAATGGATTTGAGACATACAACACGACAACACCTTCGAGATCGCCAACGACTTTCTGCAGCTTCGGCAAAAAATTCAGACTTCAGATGTTGTGATTTCAGCTCAAACTCCGGATCAAATCAGATGGATGGCCGGAGGCAGCAACTCCTATACTGCCCGCTCTGCATAGCACTACCAATTCAACCAAGCCCCGCTTGCAGTTGGGTTCAAATCAATCATCTGGAAAGCTTTGGCTCCTGGTAATGTAATTTTTTTTGCTTGGTTGCTGCACCGCAACAGACCATGGGCTTTCACCCTAAAGATCATGTTAAAACAAGCTCCAAACAACGCCTTGAACAAGGTAACGATGAAGAGAACGTCGTCATTGTCTGATATGACCAACTAGGGCCAGGCCTAGGGTTTCTCCTCGGAGCTCGAGACCAGATACTTCAAAAGCACCATCAAATCAAGTACGCATGTGTTGTCACCTCCACTTTTCATGAACCAAGCATATGCACGGTCATAACATGAGATTCCATGCAAGTTGACGACCATGCTCGCAAAAGCAGGCAAAATCGAGTTGCGACAAGAGTTGTACGCCATTCACGGGGAGAAAGGTCACCGATACGACCAAAATCCCACATTCAGGACACTCTGGCAGTCCCGCACCATCCTCCTAGGTCTTAGGTGGCGGATCCGGCTTGCCTGCTCCCTTTTCATGCTCCTATCCGTGCTCCCACTTCATCCTACGGTTGTCTTTTTTCTTCTTTTCTTTCGAATCTAATCATCTCCCTCCCCCTCCCCCCTGATTTTAAGGGGGTGGGACCGGGTCTTATTTTGTTCCAATTAAATCAAGCCACGTACGTGGGAGCACAGATGGGCACACGCCGGGGGAGCAGGCAAGTCTCGTCCCTAGGTGGCAGCTCTGTATTAGACAACAACATCACAGCATGGCAGTAAATTACTGACTGGTCAACATAGTAAATTGTTCGTGTGAAAGTTGCTTCAAGCATTAATAAAGATAAATATTCGAGCAATTTGGTTTTGTGACACCTTCTGAGTTTTTTAGTTGTATACACCGCAGTGTGCCAAATTCAGGCAAGACATTGTTTGTTGTATACACCGCAGGGTGTCAAATTCATAAGTGAACAAAGTTGCTCACATCCGCTCTGCGTGAATATGGTCATATCCTGATTGGCTTGGCCAAAGTTGTTCACAATGGCTCTGAATCACTCTGAGAATTCACAAGTGACCAAAGTTGTTCACAATGGCTCTGAATCACCGGAAATGTGACAAGAGTATTATGGTTCAACAATACCTGAACTCCAAGTATTTCTAGCTCACTGACACAGATGAATAACAATGTCATGACACTGACAGTACACCCCCAATCACAGTATACAGTTACAATAGTTAGAACAACATGTCTTAATATCTTGATAAATCAGCAGTTGAGCTCAGCTGCCTAGGAATCCACCATCAAACAGCTACTAACAATAACTGAACTCCATGAAGCAAGCGCTCCTTCATGCGAGCTTCTTCAGATGAACTTGGTAACTGCCACCACTACGGGAAGCTGAAGCCGCCGATGCCCGGCCTGGCACCGGCAGGCGGGCTGATGTAGACCCAGAGCAGCGACACGATCATGCAGATGAGGCCGGACCAGACGAAGACGATGGTGGGCACGCGGCCGCGGCGCCCCAGGAGCCCCTTGGCGAAGGGGTAGAGGTGGCACAGCACCCAGAAGCTGAAGAAGGCGCCGCCCAGCAGCTTGCTCCACTGCGGGAACTCGCTGTACAGCGTCCTCGCCGTCCCCACCGCCAGCGCCACCGCGTTCAGCATCATGATGGTCACGGGGGGCACCATCAGGAAGCTCCACCGCACCTCGTACAGCTCCGCGAACGTGTCCTCCTCGCCGTCGTCCGCGCCGCCGGGCTTAGACGTGAGCGTGAAGGAGATGTCCACGCCGGCGATCACCTTGAGGAGGCCCTGCAGCACTGCCGCCGGGTGCGCGCTGGTGCCCCCGATCACCCAGAACTGCTCGTTGCGCCACCACTCGTGCAGCGTGATCCCGGACCACTTGATCTCCAGCAGCGCCAGCAGGCACAGCGTGATGGTGATGATGAGCAGGAAGACGAGGAACGTGGCGCTCAGGTGCTGCACGATGAACTTGCCGGTGAAGAGGGAGACGGCGGGGAGCACGCAGTAGACGATGAGGAACATGGAGGTGAACGGGTACATGCCCACGTTGAAGTAGGCCACGCGCTGCAGCAGCTTCATCCGCCGGGTGGCGAACAATGCGTTGTTGCGGGAGAAGAAGATCTCCACGGACCCCGTCGCCCACCGGAGCACCTGGTGGAGCCGGTCGGTGAGGTTGATGGGCGCGGTGCCTCGGAACGCGTCGCGGCGGGTCACGCAGTACACCGACCGCCAGCCGCGGTTGTGCATCCGGTACCCGGTCACCACGTCCTCCGTCACCGACCCGTAGATCCACCCGATGCGCCGCCCCCACTCCGTCTTCTCCTCGTAGAAGCACGAGATCACGCTGATGGCCTCGCCGACGGTGGCCGCGTCGAGCGGCTCGCGGGGCACGGCGAGAGCACCGGCTGGACGGCCCTGGTGCACCCCCGGCATGTCCTGCAGGAGCCTCCCCTGGTACTCTGCCACGGGGATCGACGACACGAACGTGGCCGAGCTGCCGAACCGCTTCGGCATCAGCGCCGATGACTCGATGTCGCCGAGCTGGTTGTGGTCGTCGTCCTCGATCGGCGGCAGCATAGACTCGTGCTCGCTCTCCCTGTCCGTCTTCTTCCCCATGGTGGGCTTCCTCAGGAACAGCTTGATCTTCTTCCTCCCGAGCCAGCCGTGGTGCTCGGTGGCGCGCGGCGGGCTGAACCCATACAGAGCGGTGCGGCGGAAGATGCAGCCCGTGCCGACGTACATGGGGCCCTGCAGCCCGTCCATGGCGCGCATGGCGACGTCGAAGAAGACGAGGTTGTGGTTGGCGTACCGGTCGTTGGGGTCGATGCCCTCGAACCGCTGCGGGAACTGCACGTAGCAGACGCGGTCGCCGCCGCGGTCGAGCATGTAGCACATCCCTTCGCGGAGCGCCGCCGAGTTGTGCACGTAGTGGTCGCAGTCCAGGTTGAGGATGAAGGGCCCGTTCGACATGATGGCGCTCGTCCTGACCAGCGTGTTCATGGCGCCGGCCTTCTTGTTGTGGTCGTACCCGGGCCTCTTCTCGCGCGAAACGTACACCAGCATCGGCAGCCGGATGTCCACGCCCGTCGTGTCGATCAGCGCACCGGACTCTGCCGGCTCACCGCCAAGGACTGGCTCCGACGTCGGTGGCGCAAGCATTGCCTGCGCGTTCATCAATTAATTGGAGAAGATACATGAGCATTTCGAATCGATTGAACAAGCATTTTGAAAGGATTTGTGTCAGCTGCAACAAGTATGGATTTGATCGATAAATCACCTGAATGATGCCAGCGTGGTCGCCGCGCGCGTGATCCGTCGCACCGGTGAGCCAAGTGCCGGGCCACTGGGAGCCGTCAGACATCCATGTCGCCTTCACTGCCCCAGTCTCTGCCAACGGAGCTGCTCCCAGCGCACCACCGGCAGCCACGGCCTCCTCTTGCAGGCGCCTTCTTGCTCGCAGCTCCTCGCCGGCATTGTACGCGTCGGAGCGCCGGCGGATGGCCTCCGTCAGCGAGTTGACCCGCACCTTGAACTCGTCGTACTCCCGCTTCACCTTCCTCCTCTCGCGGACGAAGTCCAGCCGCACCTTGTTCTTGAGGAAATCCCGCTTCTGGCCGAAGTATGACTCCGGGCAGCGCGGCTCGACGCCGTGCTTCCGGCAGAACGGCACCCACGTGCGCGCGAAGCTGGCGGTCTCGGCGAGCGCTTCGAAGGTGAGGAGCGCGCCGCCGTCGTCGGAGAGGTAGCAGGCGAGCTTCTCGACCGGGTAGTCGGCGGCGAGGATGGAGAGGATGGTGTTTGCGGTGACAAGCGGCGGCTCCTTCTCCGGGTCAGCGGTGGAGACGAAAACGTCGATGCCGGGGAGGTCGGAGCGGCCCTTGGGGTTGCGGGCGGTGGGCAACTCGAAGCGGTCGGCGAGGACGTCGAGGTCGCAGGAGCGGTTGACGGGGCAGAGCTTGGGGAGGCTGTCGAGCAGCCATGAGAAGGCGAACCACACCTCGCACGTCACCGACAGCACCCACAGCCACATGGCGTCCGGATTGGGGTGCCGGATGCGCCACGCCAGGAAGAACCCCAGCGCCACCAGCCGGATCGCGATCAGCATCCTGCACAGAGCAGAGGAAGAAGCGACAAGTTAAGCAGCTGCAAGCGTGCGAGTGCGAGGGAGCCAAAATCATTTGTTTTTACAGGAAGAATTGGTACCTGTATGGGCTGAGGATGGCCTGAGAGACGCTGGTCTTCCTCGTCAGTGGCCGGCGGCAGCGGGCACCGAAGTTGGGCGGCTCCTCGATGCCGACGAATCCGGTGGTGGCTCCAGCGGTGCTGCCGCCGCCGTGCTCGTTCTTGGGCCATAGGGCGTTGCCGTACCCGTAGGTGCCCTTGGTCTCGAAGAGCCACCGGGCGTGGTCGAAGTCGGCCGGCTTGCCGCCGCCGTTGCCGTTGCAGCTGGGCATGGGCATCTTGATGGAGTGAACCATGGAGAAGCGCTTGGACACGGATGTCATGGGCATCTGGTCCCTCTCCTCCGACGAGGAGATGGCGTCGTCGTCGTCCTCGTCGACGGAGTCGTCGGTGTCGCTGCCCGCGGAGTACGCCTCCTTGCAGCCCGGGCAGTTGCCGGTGGCCGCGACGCAGTCCATGTAGCACTCCTCGCAGATCATGAAGCCGCAGTCACAGGGCGGGTGGCCGCCGCGGCCGGCGTTGAGGAACGCCGGCATGTCGCAGCCGCGCATCTTGCAGGACATGTTGACGGAGGCGGCCGGCCGGGCGCCGTCGGCGGAGTTGCTGAGCACGTGGGCGCGCGTGGCGCAGTTGAGGCCGCCGGTGAAGATGGTGCCGGAGACGTAGCTCCTCTGCGGCAGCACCTCCCCCTCCTCCTCGGCCGCGGGCGCGTCCGTGGACGCGGACGCCGTGTTCCTGTCCGGCGTGGGCGGGATGTGCACGGTGTAGTGCACGAACTCGGCGCTCGCGTCGGCGCCGTCCCTCGACGCGTACCGGCTCCCCCCGCTCCGGCGCACCGGCGAGACCTGCAGCGTGGCGGTGGAGGAGCCGATGGAGTGCCTGGGCACGGGGCTGGTGAGCCCGGACCCCCTCCTCACGACCCCATCCCCGGGGCTCCCGCCGCCAGCACCATTCCCTCTCGTCGGCGACACGGTCACCGTCACCGGCGAGCTCGCCGGCAACGACAGCCGCCGCGACATCCCTCCACCGAATCACCTCCGCCTCCTCCAAATCAGCTCAAAATGCCAAACGATCAAAGAAGCAGGAAGCCCAGCTCAAGAACCAGCAGCAAGCAGGGCGCTGAGCAGCTCAAGCCGATTCCTCGCGCTCAAAGAAAGGGGAAAGAAGGGTGGTCGAAATTATAGCGAGATCTCAGAATCTGAAGGTGGGGCGGTGGAGAGGAAGGATTGAGCAATCGATTGGGGCCTCGGGGACCGGGAGGAGGATCTGAGCGATGGCAGAGGTGGTCGCCGGCGGGGCGTTATTTATTCCCCTCGATTCCGTCTCCGGTTTCGAAAACGGCGAGCCCAACGGTCGGGTCGGGGTGTGAGTCGGCTCTGACGTGCGAGCGCTTCGAGTGGGGCAACGGTCGGTGGGAGCCAGCCGTGGGATGCCGGATCGGACGGCTGAGGTTTGATTCGGCTGGGCGGGGCGAGAGCATGAGGAGGGGACGGAAAGGGAGGTAGCCGTTTGGCCGGGAGTGAACCACGTGGGCCATGGGAGAGGGACCTGCCACCGGCTTCCTGGGGTTGATCTCGTGATTGGGTTTTCCATTTCTTTCCTTCGACGGTGGTAAAGATTTTGGAATTTTTTTCTTTGTCTTATCCAGCTTAGTAACTTTTTTTATTACCTGAGATGAGATGGGGTCCATTGGTGCAAGTTTCACTCTCGTTTTCTTCAATGTACCATCATTGATCTGCCGGGGTAGTACATGTCACATGTGCATGCTGCCCATAATTTACGATCGTTGTGTGTTAGAGGGTGCTTACACAGACTGAGACGAACTACAACCCCGCGCCCCAAACTGACCGAGCCGACGACACCACCCACTCAAAGCCCGGTCACAAAATCATGATACAGTTTGATCTCTTCAAATCGATCGCAGTCGTCTAAATTGACCGGCACCCCTCAAACCAAGCCTAAATTCAAAATGGGTATGTGGAGGCACGCACATACTCAGACACGTCTATCATGTCGGACCGGTTCACCCTAACCAATCTCGACCTCGCATTTATCCCAATCCAGACGAACCCTAGACCGGAGTCAAAGCTCATTGTCCACTTCATTTCTCTTCGTCTCCTCCTCTCTCCATCTCGTTCCCTTACAATCCATGGTGGGCGGCAGCGGCAGCACAACGTCCGGTGATGGATCCGGCACCAACGACGATTGGGAGTCGCTGATGCAAAACATGGAGCCGGACCAGGTGGAGGAGCTCGCCCTCCACCTTGTGTTGTGCCAATCACGGCTGGACCAGAGTGCCATCGGAAGCTCTTACGCCGTGACATCTCCCGTTGTCTGACACTGTAGTACAGAGGACGGTGCTGGAGCGTCGTGTCCGCACAGCTCCGCACCCCTCTCTGCCTTCTCTACCTTCTTCGGACAAAGTCTTCGGACATCGCTGGGTCCTCGTGTCGGCGCTGGCGTCAGCGAGGACGCGGATTCCTGAATCCGAGGCGCGAGCGACAGGCGATGGCTGCCGCCGGGCTTGCGGGCACGCCTGCGGATCCGGAGGACCAGCTCCTCGCGACAGTCCTCCGTTGCTCCCCCACATCTCCGTAGACCAACGTGCGGCGGCTCCGCTGCAAAAATGCCAAAGCCGTCTGGCTCGCCGTCGAATAGTTGGAGCGCGAGGATATGGCAGATGCGACAGCCAAAGCGACAGTCGCCCGACTGGCGAAGGCACATGAATAATGTTCCACCGTTCAAAATTTTGCGTTGATAATCGTTCTGATGGTTTACTAGTGATTAGTCTTCCAACCTACGTGGTGGCTACTGTAATGGACAATTGAAAAAAATTATTATTAATTATTATGTTAGGTGTTTAAAAAAGAGTAAGTGAAAAAATTGTTATCTAACCACTTTAGAATTTGTTTAATCATAGAATCCATAAATTCTAGCCTATGGATTGAGACATTGAGGGTTTCAGTAAGAACATCTTCAACATATCGCCCAAAAACTTCCCCTACAACTGGCTACAGGCGCTCTACCAACAAATTTATTGGCAATCACAGGTGTACTACCATAGCAGGTCATTAATAAACTCACCTCAGATATACTCTCGAGGTGTCGGGTCAACATGCCGGTGAGCCAAATTATTATTATTATTTTCTTTTCTCTCTCCGCTCCACATTCTCTCTCATGGCAGGGTGGTGGCGTTAGAGTGGCGATGCAGGCAATTGGGCCGTAGGGAGGCACGTTAGTGATACCGATGATCCAACCGACGAGCGTGCCAGCGGTGACCGTGGTAGGCAGGCGCTAGCGGCAACGACAGTTGGCATGGGGCTGCGGAGGGGAGGCATGGGCTGACAGTCGGGGCGGCGACAAAGGCGACGGCGGGATGGACGATGGTGGCAGTGCGGCAGGTGATGGTGGCAGCATGGTGGGATTCGACAGTGGCTCGATGCCATGGCGATTATAGGGTGGGTAGCGACTCTTCCATAGGGTGACTTGAAGTGTTTTTTTCGAGCAACCGGCAGGAGATCTGCCTTTTCATTAAAAAGAACAGAATTGACCAATTTATAAGAAAACCTGGCCGAAAACCGATACATCTGCGATGCACGCACACGCCAGCCCCGAGGCTGCGCACCACTCGAGTCGATGACACTGTCACCCAAGTGACCAGAGACGACACCCTACAACAGAACACTAGGCTCCGGAGCCGCCGCTCCAACATCCACACCGGCCCCGAGGCCGCGCACCAGTCTAGTAGATGGCTCCGCCGCCCTAGAGGTCAAAGCCAACACCCTACGCACACGAGATCTCCGGCGCCGCCGCACCGACTGCCACTCCGGCCCCGAGGCCGTGAACCACCTAGTCGATGACCATGTCGCCTTGGCGACCAAAGCCAACCACCACACGTAGGAGATACCCGGAGCCGCCGCTCCGACTTCCACGCCGGCCCCGAGGCCGCACACTCGCCTAGCCGACGACGAAGTTGCAAAGCCACAGAGCCACCGTCAACAGATGAATGACCGGACCTCCAAAGGCGTCATCCCCCAAGAGGGAAGCGACGAGGAACGCCGCTGACACCCACTTCGGCCAAGGCCGAAGTTTGGGTTTTCACCCGAAGAGCCCGTGGCTGAGATGACGAGGGAGGTGAAGGGGCTCCACGACGCCGCCTCAACAAGGGAACGACGTCCTAGGACGCCGTTGACGCCGGCATCGACCGAGGTTGAGCTAGGCTTTCACCCGGAGCTCAGCAAACCCACCTTCACCACAGCCAATCACCACCGACGGCGGCCAAGCACTCTACACCGCTCGTCACCGCCAACCACCTCTTACACGGCTAGCAAAACCACCACGGCACCACGCGCCGTCATGGCAGCCCCGCACCCACCGCCAAGAGCGCCGCCGCCGTGCCGCCATCCTCCCTCCTCGCTGCCGCAGCCAACGCGCCACAGCACCGCCCGCAGCCCGCCGAACTCGAGGCTAACCACCACGCACCAGATCTGGGGCAGCCTCGCCCGGATCCGCAGCCCGGACGCCGTCAGGTTTTCTTGTGATCAACAAATTTTTTTTTGTGAAAAAGGGGATATGCGGGACCACATATTTTGGTTCAACTCAACCTATACAATTTTCTTAACCAAATATTGGAGAAATAAGATTTACTGGAGCACATTTCTTTTTCAACTCGTCATATACCACATTCTTTTTTTTTTGCAAAAGGAGACGTGCTGGAGATGCTCCGAGGCACCGGAAGTGCTGTGTAGTTTTAAAGAAAAAACAAGAGATATGCTTCTCTACCTCAAAAAAAAAAGGATACACTTCTCTCTCTAAAAAGAAAAAAAAATGAGCAAGCAATCATTTACTTTAGCCGCCGATTGGTAGTGCCGGAACTGAATCGCTATTTTCAGAAGCTGGGCCCTGCCGTCGGTATCCCTTGCGAATATGCTCCGAGTGTCAACTTCGTTCGCAGGCCGAGTTGACTGTCATTCCAGCCGTTGGAGCGTGTACGCAGAACTCAGCATTTGAAAACAAAATTGAATTTTTTTTTCCGCCAACGGTTCGTATTCGTACGCTTGAGATGGATTTGACAGAGTTTTCCTACACGGCCATCCATGTACTGATGTTTTTATTAGTACCTATGTAAAGCAATATAAGAGTAGTGACCTAAACACTCTTATAAATTTCTTCTCGGAGGGAGCATGTAATATTAATATGTCAACCCTTCGTTGTGTTACATTTGGATCCGGCAACTATTGGACACCTCAAAAATCTTTCAGGCGAAGCAACCTGTGGTTGGATAGTTAGAGGGACTGTGGTATCTCGGCCCACCACGGATTCAAATCCTAGTGCTCGCATTTATTTCTGAAATTATTTCAGGATTTCCGGCGATGCGTATTCAGTGGAAAAAGACGTTTCCGTCGACGACGAGGTGCCTATGGTGACTTCGTAAATTTCAACATGATATACTGGCTCAGTCTTTCGAAGGTGCTCATAGGGGTAGGGTGTGCGTGTGTGCGTTCATAGGAATTGTTAAAATGGAGAGATGGATTTGGTGAAATAGTTGTTCGTTGTATTGCTTCAGCCTCGTGGGCATATATATAGAAGTACATGATCATCTTGGAGTACTTGGTAGAATAATATCCTACGCTATCCTAGTTTTCCTAATAATCACGATACTCAACACCCCCCGCAGTCATAACGGTAGCGACGCAGATGGTGAGACTGGAGAAGAATCCGAAAATAAGCCGATGGACAACCCTCCCCTCCCCTCCCACAGTCGTGACTGTCTAGCATCGCAGAAGTCGTGGCTGGAGTGGAAACCGATGAGGTTGCTCAAACAAGGCGGTAGCCCTTTGTGCCGTTTGTCGATGTAGCCGAGAGCGTAGGTGGTGTAGCTGTAGTCGAGGTAGCTGTGCGAAGAACGCCGTGGTCGGTGTCGAGTCGGGTGGCCGGTGTTGAGGAGGATGCCATGGACCGGAAAGAAGAGCGGTGGCGGCGGCTAGGTCAGAAGCGCAGCGGCGGTGCTCGAAGTAGGCGAGGAAGAACCCGACAGCATGACGAAGACTGGCACGAACGGTGGCGTTCCCGCACCAGGAGGCGGCGCGGCGCATACCAGTTGAAGTCGACGCGCGTGGATGGCGGTGGACCGCGGGCCGCAGCATTACGACCCGAAAGAGGGGGGGCGCAACAGCGGCGGGCAGGTCGGGGTGACGACGGGAAAGACCTCAGGGCGGTTGTAGAGATCGCGTGCCACGCTCGCTACGGCCCGACGGGGCGACGCATCGGCAACACGAGGGTTGGTGCAGCCTCAGGGACGGCCTGAAGCGGACAGCCTCAGTGCGGCGGTTGACCGCGGGTCGCGGCACTACAGCCCAAAAGGGTGACGCAACGGCAGCACGTGATGTGGTGCAACCACGGGAGCAGCCTCAGGGCGACGACGAGGACCACGTGCCGCGGTGCTACGACCCGAAGGGGCAATGCAGCAGCGGCACGGATGGTGGCGCCATAGGGAAAACCACGAGGCGGCGGTGCTGCGGCCCGATAAGACGACGCAGCGACACGCCGTTGCTCGATCAAAAAAGCACGCGTACTTAACAATCTTAAGAAAATATTTATATACGGCGGCTACGCAGATCGGATCGGCCTATGACGTGCAGATGGTCACATGTGCATGCACAGAAGCATTGCATGGATCATCGTGGTGCGGTGAGCCAGAGTAAACGGCTGGCAACACCAACACATGCCACGTGTAGGCACAACCACACAATACGCCCACGCGGGGAGCGTTAGGCTGGTCATAGTGGGGAGTAACTTAGATTGGTGTCATGTATATGACACTAGTCTAAGTTACTACCTTCATAATGCAAAGTAACATAATAATAGTATCATAAATGACTTCATTTATTAGCTTGTAGACTCATCTTGTCTTAGAAAGCGCTATGTTACAGTAACATATTATGTTACCACCTCTCAATAATTACTCGCCACATAAGCAGAATTTTCTCAAAGTGTGCTATGTTACTAGCTAAGTTACTCCCACTATGGCTAGCCTTAGTGCCCGCAGGCCATGCAGCGCGGGACGGCTGGCGTCGGCCAGCAGTGGACACGCGACGAGACACCGATGCGTGAAGCTGGGGCGTCACTGTGCAGGAACTGATCTGGATGTCAAAGTACAAGCGTACAATGGTCGACGGACGGCGGCGGGCGACGCAAACCGATCTTACTTCAGAAAACCAAAAAAACCGCCGATCAATACGACCGGCGAGAGAGAAAGAGAGAAAATCCGGATCAAAGGATCGGGAAAAAGACTCTCTAGGGCAGCCGGTCACCACGACCGGCGGATGAACCCTAGGTACATGCGACGCGGCCCCCGGTGGTGATCATGGAGATCGACCGCCCCGGGGGCGGCGCGATGCGGAAGCGTCGGCGGCTAGGGTTAGGATCGAGGTAAGACTGATACCATGTTAGAACGGAAAGACGAATTTGATGATATATATATATATATATATATATATAAGGAGTACATGATCATCTTGGAGTACAAGACAAGGTAGAATAATATCCTACGCTATCTTAGCTTTTCTAATAATCACAATACTCAATAAGGATGAGTATATGCGCGTATATATGAGCGCTTGCGTGTGTACTGTGTTGAAAAAAACCTTTCAGAAACTTCCTTGTCCTCCGTGAATCGAATCGATCAAAATACGTTAAATCATAGTGTATTGCCAGCCACCTGCACCCTCCAGACGTGCACACACACACACCGCGCATCCATCGTAACTACGATACATGTTAAATTATCCCGCGGTGAACATATGTTACCAAAAGAGGGACATTTTAGTTTTAGAAAAAAAACAGAGATCATTAATGTTTTAGTACATTGATTGATTTTGTAGGGATATAATGTGTAAAAATCAAATTTGAGCTACATGCACACGTGACAGTGCACCTAAATGGATTCACTGGGTGCATGTTTACTCCTCGTGCAAGAAATTTCAAACATTGAGAATCTTGATTTTTAGATTCTAGTACATCCAAAACTTATTTAAAATTCAAAAAACTTATCATGTTGTCATATGGACACCAATACAAAATGGCATTGTACTATTTTTTTATCAAATTTGAGACCAGTTTTGATGTAATCTTTATCTTCTTACGAACATGAGATTATTAATAATTGGGAACCAATATCACGAACAAATTATTTATTCGAATCTTGAGCATTAGACCAAGAATGGATATGTGTCATGCTTCGGTTAAGTAATGAAGCGGCAGCATTAATCATCAAAATAGAAAAAAATATGTGCCGCCACGCGACCCGTGTGCCATGCGAGCATGGGTGAGTTGATGGGATGCATGCCAGCAGTCCACCGCGTAGGCAGACCAGGAGGCGTGCTCGCTGCGCAGTGTCATCAGGAGGCGTGCGACTAGCTGTGTGAAATGACGGTAGGCATGCCAGCAGTCCGGTGCGTAGGCTCACTGGGAGGCGAGCCAGCGGTTTGATCGTCGCCCGCCTCTCTCCCACTACTCCATATTAATGGCGTGCCCAAGCGGCCGCACCCCCCATCCTCACCACACACATAATCCTCTTTTTCCATTGCATCCTCGATGCCACTCTCAGTCCTCAAAGCCGTCAGTGTATAAGGATGCCACCGAAGCGCCCCATCGGAGGGAGTGGCGACGCTGGGCTGCTGAAGCATCAGAGCACGTGTGGAGATGGAGACAGAGGTTGCCGTCACTGCCGGCGAGGTATCGCTGCACCCTAACATCATCGACGGCGTCGTGCTTCCACAGCTGGAGCCGCATGTCCTCACCGACTTGGGTGACGACTCGGGCGATGACTCCGGCGATGACTCCGATGACGACGAACAACCGGTTAGTCATCTATACCTATTTATGTGTCAAATACATCCTAGGGTTTCTCTAGTTACTCCTGTCTCCCCTTTTTGGGAATACAAATCCTATGGTTATGTGCTCCCAATCCATGAAATCTGAGTAAGTTTCGTTAGATTCGTGTAGTGTATTGATTGTTTGAATGGTACAAGTGATAAGTGATTAGTTGTTTCATCTGTGCAAATGATTTCTGCTAGTAATCCGACTAGGGTTAGTGTTCGTGCTAATAATTCCTAGCCAGGACTTGATAATTGATTTTGAATGACCTACATATATGTTTGTGCCATTATTTTCTTCAAGATTGGTCTGTATATAGACGATTGTGCTTAAAATTGAACCATAATCTCTGGATATGTATAAAAAAATAGCCATAAATTCCTAATCCTACTTCACGGCATGTAAACATTGATTTGATGCCAAAATTTGGCAACTGCCAAATGTTCGCTAGAGATTAGTTTGTAAATATTAATTTGATGCCACATTTTCTTAACTATTTGTATAGGTTCTATCTGACGATGTCGACAGAGAGGATGAAGATGGCCAGAGGAGGTACAAGAGGCAAATCCTCAGGGAACTTTATGCGGGAATGCATAACAGGCGTATTAGGACCTGGGACGGTGACTATCGATGCCCATTTTGCAACCAAAAGCTTCATGGCGCGTATCAAAGTGTTCTGCCGCATGCAAGAGGACGAGCCGTTGGCTCCTTCAAGCAGAAGTATTCTCGCAGGGTGGCGCACGTCGCGTACGCCGAGTACTTGGAGAAGCTTCATGATCGTGCCGACAAATGAGATGAGATGTGGGATCAAACTATGTATGCTTGTGTATGCTTAATGACGGTAGAACTATGTACTTATGGTTTAACTATGCTTGTTCACGCTTATTATCTATGTCTGAGTATGTTTTATCTATATTTACTTATGTCTAAATATGGGATATGAATGCAATTAGTTCGGTTGATGGAATCTATCTTTGTCCTGGTTTATTGGTCCCCCTTTGTAATTTGTATTAAATTTTGACCAAAGATTTAAGGGTTTTCTTTCATTCATAGAGTGTACAGTCCACAGACACATCAGGACTTTGCGGCCTCGGCCAGACATCCATTGAGTTCCATCTCACCGTACCAGATGACTTGAAAATGCGCGCGGTATGTTCAATCTCACCCTAAATTGGTTCACATGGCCTACTTTCCCGAAGATATACTATATATTGCTGCATTTGGATAAAAGGTGCCACATGCAGCATATAAGTTAAAGGGGATTTTTTCCTCTTCTTTCTATATTAGAAAAATTAATGGTATATTGTTCTTTCGATTACTCTCATATTTCCATGACATCATGGTTACCCTACTTGTTTAATTATAGATTTTTGTCCTTTAATTTCAACTGTTGTACAGTTCTTTCACTTCCGCCCATATTTGCATGTTACCACTTTCTTTAACATTTCCTACCATTTTCTGCAGTGCGTCCCTTGCTATGCAACAGAATCTACAGTACACAATCTTTTCCTTTACATAAATCAAGACTGCAGGGATGTCATACTGAACACAAACCATGGATTTACAATCGTTGCTTCTATAAGACTTGATGAATGTGGTCACTCCTATTTTGTCAAGGGCCTTTAGATAAGAATTTCTAAGTTTTATGTACTGAAAGCTGGCACTAAAATTGCACTGCACATAAAAGACCCTGGTCATGAGATATATACTAACTTCCCCGACGATATCATTCGTTCAGACTTTGTTTGAAGTGAGTGTTCTTTTCAAGTATCTGCATGTTGACTTACCCAGCAATATCAAATGAATTATCTAGTATTTAAGCAAAGAATTGTTATTCCACTATCTTACTCTATTCCTACCTACTAACTTCTAGTTATCAATACACTTTTCTATTGCCCTGTTTTAACTAAATATTCCTTATACTCCCACTTCTATCAGAAAGCGCCGCTGATGAGGAGACTTCGGAGGTGGAGAACGGGGCTTCCAACAAGCGGAGGCGGGTCGAGCAAGAACTGCAAGCGACTCCAGCAGGCCTAGACTTCATCAGCAGCCTCCCCAATGATATGTTGATAGTCATCATCTCCCTCCTCCCAATCAAATATGGGGCGCGAACAACTGTCCTTTCCTGGTGGTGGCACCCCCTATGGAAATCCACCCCTCTCGACCTCATCGACACCCACGAGCTCTGCCATGGTGATACGTCTCCAACATATCTATACTTTTTAATTGCTCCATGCTATTGTATTATCTATTTTGGATGTTAATGGGCTTTATTTTACACTTTTATATCATTTTTGGGACTAACCTACTAATCAGAGGCCTAGTCCAAATTGTTGTTTTTTGCCTATTTTAGGGTTTCAAAGACAAGGAATATCAAACGGAGTCCAAATGGAATGAAACCTTCGGGAAAGTGTTTTTTCTCAACAAACATGATCCAGGAGACTTGGAGTGGGCGTCAAGAAACAACGGAGGAAGCCACGAGGCAGGGGGCGCGCCTACCCCCTGGGCGCGCCCTCCACCCTCATGGGCCCCCCGTTGCTCCACCGACGTACTTCTTCCTCCTATATAAGTCCACGTACCCCCAAACATCCAGGAGCACCACGAAAACCTAATTCCACCGCCGCAACCTTTTGTACCCGAGAGATCCCATCTTGGGGCCTTTTCCGGAGCTCCACCGGAGGGGGCATTGATCACGGAGGGCCTCTACATCAACTCCATGGCCTCTCCGGTGATGTGTGAGTAGTTTAGTTCAGACCTACGGGTCCATAATTATTAGCTAGATGGCTTCTTCTCTCTCTTTGGATCTCAATACAAAGTTCTCCTCGATCTTCTTGGAGATCTATTCGATGTAATCTTCTTTTGCGGTGTGTTTGTCGAGATCCGATGAATTGTGGGTTTATGATCCAGATTATCTATGAACAATATTTGATTCTCCTTTGAATTTTTTTATGTATGATTGGTTTATCTTTGCAAGTCTCTTCGAATTATCAGTTTGGTTTGGCCTACTAGATTGATCTTTCTTGCAATGGGAGAAGTGCTTAGCTTTGGGTTCAATCTTGCGGTGTTCGATCCCAGTGACAGAAAGGGAACCGACACGTATTGTATTGTTGCCATTGAGGATAAAAAGATGGGGTTTATATCATATTGCATGAGTTTATCCCTCTACATCATGTCATCTTCCTTAAAGCATTACTCTGTTCTTATGAACTTAATACTCTAGATGCATGCTGGATAGCGGTCGATGTGTGGAGTAATAGTAGTAGATGAAGAATCATTTCGGTCTGCTTGTCTCGGACATGATGCCTATATATATGATCATGCCTAGATATTCTCATAACTATGCTCAATTCTATCAATTGCCCAACAGTAATTCGTTTACCCACCGTAATACTTATGCTCTTGAGAGAAGCCACTAGTGAAACCTATGGCCCCTGGGTCTATCTTCCATCATATTAATCTTCCAATACTTAGTTATTTCCTTTGCCGTTTATTTTACTTTGCATCTTTATTTTTCTTTATCATAAAAATACCAAAAATATTATCTTATCATATCTATCAGATCTCACTCTCGTAAGTGACCATGAAGGGATTGGCAACCCCTTTATCGCGTTGGTTGCGAGGTTCTTATTTGTTTGTGTAGGTGCGTGGGACTCGAGCGTGATCTCCTACTGGATTGATACCTTGGTTCTCAAAAACTGAAGTAAATACTTAAGCTACTTTACTGCATCACCCTTTCCTCTTCAAGGGAAAACCAACGCAGTGCTCAAGAGGTAGCAAGAAGGATTTCTGGCGCCGTTGCCGGGGAGATTCGCGCCAAGTCAAGTCAAGCACAAGTCAAGACATACCAAGTACCCATCACAAACTCTTATCCCTCGCATTACATTATTTGCCATTTGCCTCTCGTTTTCCTCTCCCCCACTTCACCCTTGCCGTTTTATTTGCCCTCTTTTCCTCTCTCCCTCTCTTTCTGTTCCCCTTCTCTTTTTCTATTTGCCTTTTTGCCCGTTTCCTGTTTGCTTGTGTGTTGGATCGCTTGCTTTGTGATTATGGCTAGTCCTTTATCTACTCCTTTGTCTCCCGAGAATGAAGTTCTTAATTTTAAACAAAGGGAGGGAGAAAATCTAAAAGATGCTTGGTACAGAATTTGCAATGCGCAAAATAGATCTACTAGGAAGCAATCTACTACCTTTCTTCTTCGCAATTTTTATGTTGGCATCCTTGGAATAGATATATTCTTTATACCACTACCGGAGGGAATTTCTCGGGTAGCCATACTTTTGATTCTTATAATGCTATGATAGATCTGTTTGGCCCACCACCTCTTTTGGTTAATGGAACTATTTTAACTTTGGAACATGTGATGCAACGGCTTGAAATTATTGAAAATAAAGTTGCCACCGTAGAGTTAATTGAAAATTTGGATAGAAAGATCCATAACCAAATTACCCAATGTGGATCTAAGGTAGGAGTTGCTCTTAAAAGTTTTAAAGAAAAGGGACCTATGGTTAATGAAAAGATAGATCAAGATTCCACTAGGATTGATAAAATTGAGGATATTATTACCAATCTTGGGTCTGCCTTTTCTTCCGTGAAAAACACTCCTCCTAATGCTAAGATTGCCAAATTGATGTATGTTCCTAAAAATAAGGGTGAAACTTCTAGTAAGGAAAATGCGGACCTCAAATCCATAAGTGTTCACCACAACTTTCTCACTATCCTTAAGGAACCTTTTGCTACAGATGATTTTCTTGATTTCGTACCTAGGAGTTTGATAATTAATAAAAAGAAAGAAACTCCTAAGGGTTATGGGTGTATTATTGAAGAATTCCCTACCACAGATGGCAATACCTAGATCTATCTTCGCTTTTATGCCTAGCTAGGGGCGTTAAACGATAGCGCTTGTTGGGAGGCAACCCAATTTTATTTTTATTCCTTGCTTTTTGCTCCTGTTTAGTAATAAATAATTTATCTAGCCTCTGTTTTGGTTGTGTTTTTGTGTTTAATTAGTGTTTGTGCCAAGTAGAACCATTGGGAAGACTTGGGGAAAGTCTTTCTGATCTTGCTGTAAAAAACAGAAACTTTAGCGCTCACGAGAATTGCTGACATTTTTATTTGGATAGTGATATTTAGTTAATTATTTTTGCATATGATTAATAAATAAATTAATCACGTTCAGAAATTTATTTTAGAATTTTTGGGGTTCCAGAAGTTAACTTTAGCTACAGATTACTACAGACTGTTCTGGTTTTGACAGATTCTGTTTTTCGTGTGTTGTTTGCTTATTTTGATGAAGCAATGGCTAGTAAAAGAGTTTATAAACCATAGAGAAGTTGGAATACAGTAGGTTTAACACCAATATAAATCAATAATGAGTTCATTACAGTACCTTGAAGCGGTGTTTTGTTTTCTTTCGCTAACGGAGCTCACGAGATTTTCTATTTTGAGTTTCGTGTTGTGAAGTTTTTAAGTTTTGGGTAAAGATTTGATGGATTATGGAACAAGGAGTGGCAAGAGCGTAAGCTTGGGGATGCCCATGGCACCCCAAGGTAAACTTCAAGGACACCAAAAAGCTTAAGCTTGGGGATGCCCCGGAAGGCATCCCCTCTTTCGTCTTCGTCTATCGGTAACTTTACTTGGAGCTATATTTTTATTCACCACATGATATGTGTTTTGCTTGGAGCGTCTTGTATGATTTGAGTCTTTGCTTTTTAATTTACCACAATCATCCTTGTTGTACACACCTTTTGAGAGAGACTCACATGATTGGGAATTTATTAGAATACTCTATGTGCTTCACTTATATCTTTTGAGCTATATAGTTTTTGCTCTAGTGCTTCACTTATATCTTTTAGAGCACGGCGGTGGTTTTATTTTATAGAAATAATTTTTCTCTCATGCTTCACTTATATTATTTTGAGAGTCCTTTAGAACAACATGGCAATAATAAAAACTTCCATACAAGTGCCTTGAATACTATGAGAAGTTTGATACTTGATAATTGTTTTGAGATACGGAGATGGTGATATTAGAGTCATGCTAGTTGAGTAATTGTGAATCTGCGAAATACTTGTGTTAAAGTTTGTGATTCCCGTAGCATGCATGTGTGGTGAACCATTATGTGATGAAGTCGGAGCATGATTTATTTATTGATTGTCTTCCTTATGAGTGGCGGTCGGGGACGAGCGATGGTCTTTCCCTACCAATCTACCCCCCTAGGAGCATGCGCGTAATACTTTGCTTTGATAACTTGTAGATTTTTGCAATAAGTATGTGAGTTCTTTATGACTAATGTTGAGTCCATGGATTATACGCACTCTCACCCTTCCACCATTGCTAGCCTCTCTAGTATCGTGCAACTTTCGCTGGTACCATAAACCCACCATATACCTTCCTCAAAACAGCCACCATACCTACCTATTATGGCATTTCCATAGCCATTCTGAGATATATTGCCATGCAACTTTCCATCGTTCCGTTATTATGACACGCTTCATCATTGTCATATTGCATGCATGATCATGTAGTTGACATCGTATTTGTGGCAAAGCCACCGTTCATAATTTTCATACATGTCACTCATGCATCATTGCACATCCCAGTACATCGCCGAAGGCATTCACATAGAGTCATATCTTGTTCTAAGTATCGAGTTGTAATTTTTGAGTTGTAAGTAAATAAAGTGTGATGACCATCATTATTAGAGCATTGTCCCAGTGAGGAAAGGATGATGGAGACTATGATTCCCCCACAAGTCGGGATGAGACTCCGAACAAAAAAGAAAAGAAAAGAAAAGAGGCCAAAAAAAAGAAGGCCCAAAGAAAAAAAAGAAAAGAGAGAAGGGACAATGTTACTATCCTTTTCCACACTTGTGCTTCAAAGTAGCACCATGATCTTCATGATAGAGAGTCTCCTATGATATCACTTTCATATACTAGTGGGAATTTTTCATTATAGAACTTGGCTTGTATATTCCAATGATGGGCTTGTTGGAAATATGCCCTAGAGGCAATAATAAATAGTTATTATTATATTTCCTTGTTCATGATAATCGTTTATTATCCATGCTAGAATTGTATTGATAGGAAACTCAGATACATGTGTGGATACATAGACAACACCATGTCCCTAGTAAGCCTCTAGTTGACTAGCTCGTTGATCAATAGATGGTTACGGTTTCCTGACCATGGACATTGGATGTCATTGATAACGGGATCACATCATTAGGAGAATGATGTGATGGACAAGACCCAATCCTAAGCATAGCACTAGATCGTGTAGTTCGTATGCTAAAGCTTTTCTAATGTCAAGTATCATTTCCTTAGACCATGAGATTGTGCAACTCCCGAATACCGTAGGAGTGCTTTGGGTGTGCCAAACGTCACAACATAACTGGGTGGCTATAAAGGTACACTACGGGTATCTCTGAAAGTGTCTGTTGGGTTGGCACGAATCGAGACTGGGATTTGTCACTCCGTGTGACGGAGAGGTGTCTCTGGGCCCACTCGGTAGGACATCATCATAATGTGCACAATGTGATCAAGGAGTTGATCACGGGATGATGTGTTACGGAACGAGTAAAGAGACTTGCCGGTAACGAGATTGAACAAGGTATCGGTATACCGACGATCGAATCTCGGGCAAGTATCATACCGATAGACAAAGGGAATTGTATACGGGATTGATTAAGTCCTTGACATCGTGGTTCATCCGATGAGATCATCGTGGAACATGTGGGAGCCAACATGGGTATCCAGATCCCGCTGTTGGTTATTGACCGAAGAGTCATCTCGGTCATGTCTGCATGTCTCCCGAACCCGTAGGGTCTACACACTTAAGGTTCGGTGACGCTAGGGTTATAGAGATATTAGTATGCGGTAACCTGAAAGTTTTTCGGAGTCCCGGATGAGATCCCGGACGTCACAAGGAGTTCCGGAATGGTCCGGAGGTAAAGAATTATATATAGGAAGTGCTATTTCGGCCATCGGGACAAGTTTCGGGGTCACCGGTATTGTACCGGGACCACCGGAAGGGTCCCGGGGGTCCACCGGGTGGGGCCACCTACCCCGGGGGCCACATGGGCTGTAGGGGGTGCGCCTTGGCCTACATGGGCCAAGGGCACCAGCCCCTAGAGGCCCATGCACCAAAGGGACAAGAGGAGGGGAGAGTCCTAAAGGGGAAGGCACCTCCGAGGTGCCTTGGGGAGGATGGACTCCTCCCCCCCTTGGCCGCACCCTTCCTTGGAGGAAGGGGCAAGGCTGCGCCCTCCCCCTCTCCCTTGGCCCTATATATAGTGGGGGGAAGGGAGGGCAACCATACCTAAGCCCTGGCGCCTCCCTCTCCCTCCCATGACACATCTCCCTCCTCCCGCAGCGCTTGGCGAAGCCCTGTTGGAATCCCGCTGCTTCCACCACCACGCCGTCGTGCTGCTGGATCTCCATCAACCTCTCCTCTCCCCTTGCTGGACCAAGAAGGAGGAGACGTCACTGCTCCGTACGTGTGTTGAACGCGGAGGTGCCGTCCGTTCGGCGCTAGGATCATCGGTGATTTGGATCACGACGAGTACGACTCCATCAACCCCGTTCTCTTGAATGCTTCCGCGCGCGATCTACAAGGGTATGTAGATCCACTCCTTCCTCATTGCTAGATGACTCCATAGATTGATCTTGGTGACACGTAGGAAAATTTTGAATTTATGCTACGTTCCCCAACAGTGGCATCATGAGCTAGGTTTATGCGTAGTTTCTATGCACGAGTAGAACACAAAGTAGTTGTGGGCGTTGATTTTGTTCAATATGCTTACCGTTACTAGTCCAATCTTGATTCGGTGGCATTATGGGATGAAGCGGCCCGGACCGACCTTACACGTACTCTTACGTGAGACTGGTTCCACCGACTGACATGCACTAGTTGCATAAGGTGGCTAGCGGGTGTCTGTCTCTCCCACTTTAGTCGGATCGGATTCGATGAAAAGGGTCCTTATGAAGGGTAAATAGCAATTGGCATATCACGTTGTGGTCTTTGCGTAGGTAAGAAACGTTCTTGCTAGAAACCCATAGCAGCCATATAAAACATGCAAACAACAATTAGAGGATGTCTAACTTGTTTTTGCAGGGTATGCTATGTGATGTGATATGGCCAAAAGGATGTGATGAATGATATATGTGATGTATGAGATTGATCATGTTCTTGTAATAGGAATCACGACTTGCATGTCGATGAGTATGACAACCGGCAAGAGCCATAGGAGTTGTCTTAATTTATTTATGACCTGCGTGTCAACATAAACGTCATGTAATTACTTTACTTTATTGCTAACCGTTAGCTGTAGTAGTAGAAGTAATAGTTGACAAGACAACTTCATGAAGACACAATGATGGAGATCATGATGATGGAGATCATGGTGTCATGCCGGTGACGATGATGATCATGGAGCCCCGAAGATGGAGATCAAAAGGAGCAAAGTGATGATGGCCATATCATGTCACTATTTGATTGCATGTGATGTTTATCATGTTTATGCATCTTGTTTACTTAGAACGACGGTAGTAAATAAGATGATCCCTCACTAAAATTTCAAGAAGGTGTTCCCCCTAACTGTGCACCGTTGCGACAGTTCGTTGTTTCGAAGCACCACGTGACGATCGGGTGTGATAGATTCTAACGTTCACATACAACGGGTGTAAGACAGATTTACACACGCGAAACACTTAGGTTGACTTGATGAGCCTAGCATGTGTACAGACATGGCCTCGGAACACAAGAGACCGAAAGGTCGAGCATGAGTCATATGGTAGATACGATCAACATGAAGATGTTCACCGATGATGACTAGTCCGTCTCACGTGATGATCGGACACGGCCTAGTTGACTCAGATCATGTAATCACTTAGATGACTAGAGGGATGTCTATCTGAGTGGGAGTTCATAAGATGAACTTAATTATCCTGAACATAGTCAAAAGGTCTTCGCAAATTATGTCGTAGCTCGCGCTTTAGTTCTACGGTTTATATATGTTCCTAGAGAAAATTTAGTTGAAAGTTGATAGTAGCTATTATGCGGACTAGGTCCGTAAACTGAGGATTGTCCTCATTGCTTCATAGAAGGCTTATGTCCTTAATGCACCGCTCAGTGTGCTGAACCTCAAACGTCGTCTGTGGATGTTGCGAACATCTGACATACACATTTTGATGACTACATGATAGTTCAGTGCGTAATGCTCAATGGTTTAGAATTGAGGCACCAAAGATGTTTTTGAAACATCGCAGAACATATGAGATGTTCCAAGGACTGAAATTGGGATTTCAGGCTCGTGCCCACGTCAAGAGGTATAAGACATCCGACGATTTTCTTAGCCTGCAAACTAAGGGAGAAAAGCTCAATTGTTGAGCTTGTGCTCAGATTGTCTGAGTACAACAATCATTTGAATCAAGTGGGAGTTGATCTTCCAGATGAGATAGTGATGTTTCTCCGAAGTCATTACCACCAAGCTGCTAGAGCTTCGTGATGAACTATAATATATCAGGGACATATATGATGATCCTTGAGATATTCGCGATGTTTGACACCACAAAAATAGAAATCAAGAAGGAGCATCAATTGTTGATGGTTGGTGAAACCGCTAGTTTCAAGAAGGGCAAGGGCAAGAAGGGATACTTCATGAAACGGCAAATCAGCTGCCGCTCTAGTGAAGAAACCCAAGGTTGAGCCCAAACCTGAGACTAAGTGCTTCTGTAATAAGGGGAACAGCCACTGGAGCAGAATTACCCTAGATACTTGGTAGATGAGAAGGCTGGCAAGGTCGATAGAAGTATATTGGATATACATTGTGTTAATGTGTACATTACTAGTACTCCTAGTAGCACCAGGGTATTAGATACTGGTTCGGTTGCTAAGTGTTAGTAACTCGAAATAAAAGCTTCGGAATAAACGGAGACTAGCTAAAGGTGAGCTGACGATATGTGTTGGAAGTGTTTCCAATGTTGATATGATCAAGCATCGCACGCTCCCTCTACCATCGAGATTGGTGTTTGCGTTGAGCATAGACATGATTGGATTATGTCTATCGCAATATGGTTATTCATTTAAGGAGAACAATGGTTACTCTGTTTATTTGAATAATACCTTCAATGGTCTTACACCTAAAATGAATGGTTTATTGAATCTCGATCGTAGTGATACACATGTTCATGCCAAAAGATAGTAATGGTAGTACCACCTACTTGTGGCACTGCCACGTAAGTCATATTGGTATAAAATGCATGAAGAAGCTCCATGTTGATGGATCTTTGGGCTCACTCATTTTTGAAAAGTTTGAGGCATGCGAACCATGTCTATTGGTGTATATGCATGAAGAAACTCCATGCAAATGGACCGTTTGGACTCACTTGATTTTGAATCACTTGAGACATGCAAATCATACCACATGGGCAAGATGACTGAAAGCCTCGTTTTTAGTAAAATGGAACTAGAAAGCAACTTGTTGGAAGTAATACATTTTGATGTGTGCAGTCCAATGAGTGCTGAGGCATGTAGTGGATATCGTTATGTTCTTACTTCATAGATGATTTGAGTAGATGTTGAGTATATTTACTTGATGAATCACGAGTCTGAATTATTGAAAGGTTCAAGTAATTTCAGGGTGAAGTTGAAGGATCGTCGTGACGAGAGGATAAAAGATCTATGATATGATCATAGAGATGAATATCCTAATTACGAGTTTGGCACAGAATTAAGACATTGTGGAAATTGTTTCACAACTAATACAGCCTGGAACACCATAGTGTGATGGTGTGTCCGAACATCATAATTGCACCCTATTGGATATGATGCATACCGTGATGTCTCTTATCGAATTACCACAATAGTTTATGGGTTAGGCATTAGAGACAACCACATTCACTTTAAATAGGGCACCACGTAATTCCGATGAGATGACACCATATGAACTATGGTTTAGAGAAACCTAAGCTGTCATTTCTTAAAAGTTTGGGGCTGCGACGCTTATGTGAAAAAGTTTCAGGCTGATAAGCTCGAACCCAAAGCGGATAAATGCATCTTCATAGGACACCCAAAACAGTTGGGCATACCTCCTGTCTCAGATTCGAAAGCAATAAGGGATTGTTTCTAGAATCAGATCATTTCTCGAGGAAAAGTTTCTCTCGAAAGAATTGAGTGGGAGGATGGTGGAGACTTGATGAGGTTATTGAACCGTCTCTTCAACTAGTGTGTGGCAGGGCACAGGAGTTGTTCCTGTGGCGCCTACACCAATTGAAGTGGAAGCTTATGATAGTGATCATGAAACTTCAGATCAAGTCACTACCAAACCTCGTGGGAGGACAAGGATGCGTACTACTTCAGAGTGGTACGTAATCCTGTCTTGGAAGTCATGTTGCTAGACAACAATGAACCTACGAGCTATGGAGAAGCGATGGTGGGCCCAGATTCCGATAAATGGCTCGAGGCCATAAAATCCGAGAAAGGATCCATATATGAAAACAAAGTGTAGACTTTGGAAGAACTACTTGATGGTCGTAAGGCTGTTAGGTACATATGGATTTTAAAAGGAAGACGGACAATGATGGTAAGTATCACCATTAAGAAAGCTCAACTTGTCGTTAAGATTTTTTCCGACAAGTTCAAGGAGTTGACTATGATGAGACTTTCTCACTCGTAGCGATGCTAAGAGTCTGTTGGAATTATATTAGCGATTACTGCATTATTTATGAAATCTTGCAGATAGGATGTCAAAACATTGTTTCCTCGACGTTTTTCTTGAGGAAAGGTTGTATGTGATACAACCGGAAGGTTTTGTCAATCCTGAAAGATGCTAATAGGTATGCAAAGCTCCAGCAATCCTTCTAAGGACTGGAGTAAGCATCTCGGAGTTGGAATGTATGCTTTGATGAGATGATCAAAGATTTTGGGTGTATACAAAGTTTATGAGAAACTTGTATTTCCAAAGAAGTGAGTGGGAGCACTATAGAATTTTTGATGAATATATGTTGTTGACATATTGTTGTCAGAAATGACGTAGAATTTCTGGAAAGCATATAGGGTTATTTGAAAAGTATTTTTCAATGGAAAGCCTGGATTAAGCTACTTGAACATTGAGCATCAAGATCTATAAGGATAGATCAAAACGCTTAATGGTACTTTCAAATGAGCACATACCTTGACATGATCTTGAAGGTGTTCAAGATGGATCAGTCAAAGAAGGAGTTCTTGCCTGAGTTGTAAGGTATGAAGTTAAGACTTAAAGCTCGACCACGGCAGAATAAAGAGAAAGGACGAAGGTCGTCCCCTATGCTTAAGACATAGGCCCTACAGTATGCTATGCTGTGTACCGCACCTGAAATGTGCCTTGCCATGAGTCAGTCAAGGGGTACAAGAGTGATCCAAGAATGGATCACAAGACAGCGGTCAAAGTTATCCTTAGTAACTTGTGGACTAAGGAATTTTCTCGGTTATGGAGGTGATAAAGAGTTCGACGTAAAGAGTTACGTCGATGCAAGCTTAACACCTATCCGGATAGCTTTGAGTAGAGATAACGGATACGTATAATGGAGCAACAATTTAGAATAGCTCCAAGTAGAACAGTTATTTGGAATAGCTCCAAATGTAGCGTAGTAGTTGCATCTATAAGATGACATAAGAAATTTGCGAAGTACATATGGATCTGAATGTTGCAGACCCGTTGACTAAAACCTCTCTCACAAGCAAAACACGATCAAACCCAGAACTCATTGAGTCTTAATCACATGATGATGTGAACTAGTTTAGTGACACTAGTAAACTCTTTGGATGTTGGTCACATGGCGATGTGACCTGTGAGTGTTAATCACATGACGATGTGAACTAGATTATTGACTCTAGTGCAAGTGGGAGACTGTTGGAAATATTCCCTAGAGGCAATAATAAATAGTTATTATTATATTTCCTTGTTCATGATAATCGTTTATTATCCATGCTAGAATTGTATTGATAGGAAACTCAGATACATGTGTGGATACATAGACAACACCATGTCCCTAGTAAGCCTCTAGTTGACTAGCTCGTTGATCAATAGATGGTTACGGTTTCTTGACCATGGACATTGGATGTCGTTGATAACGGGATCACATCATTAGGAGAATGATGTGATGGACAAGACCCAATCCTAAGCATAGCACTAGATCGTGTAGTTCGTATGCTAAAGCTTTTCTAATGTCAAGTATCATTTCCTTAGACCATGAGATTGTGCAACTCCCGGATACCGTAGGAGTGCTTTGGGTGTGCCAAACGTCACAACGTAACTGGGTGGCTATAAAGGTACACTACGGGTATCTCTGAAAGTGTCTGTTGGGTTGGCACGAATCGAGACTGGGATTTGTCACTCCATGTGACGGAGAGGTGTCTCTGGGCCCACTCGGTAGGACATCATCATAATGTGCACAATGTGATCAAGGAGTTGATCACGGGATGATGTGTTACGGAATGAGTAAAGAGACTTGCCGGTAACGAGATTGAACAAGGTATCGGTATACCGATGATCGAATCTCGGGCAAGTATCGTACCGATAGACAAAGGGAATTGTATACGGGATTGATTAAGTCCTTGACATCGTGGTTCATCCGATGAGATCATCGTGGAACATGTGGGAGCCAACATAGGTATCCAGATCCCGCTGTTGGTTATTGACCGGAGAGTCATCTCGGTCATGTCTGCATGTCTCCCGAACCCGTAGGGTCTGCACACTTAAGGTTCGGTGACGCTAGGGTTATAGAGATATTAGTATGTGGTAACCTGAAAGTTGTTCGGAGTCCCGGATGAGATCCTGAACGTCACGAGGAGTTCCGGAATGGTCCGGAGGTAAAGAATTATATATAGGAAGTGCTATTTCGGCCATCGGGACAAGTTTCGGGGTCACCGGTATTGTACCGGGACCACGGGAAGGGTCCCGGGGGTCCACCGGGTGGGGCCACCTGCCCCGGGGGCCACATGGGCTGTAGGGGGTGCGCCTTGGCCTACATGGACCAATGGCACCAGCCCCTAGAGGCCCATGCGCCAAAGGGACAAGAGGAGGGGAGAGTCCTAAAGGGGGAAGGCACCTCCGAGGTGCCTTGGGGAGGATGGACTCCTCCCCCCCTTGGCCACACCCTTCCTTGGAGGAAGGGGCAAGGCTGCGCCCTCCCCCTCTCCCTTGGCCCTATATATAGTGGGGGGAAGGGAGGGCAACCATACCTAAGCCCTGGCACCTCCCTCTCCCTCCCATGACACATCTCCCTCCTCCCGCAGCGCTTGGCGAAGCCCTGTTGGAATCCCGCTGCTTCCACCACCACGCCGTTGTGCTGCTGGATCTCCATCAACCTCTCCTCTCCCCTTGCTGGATCAAGAAGGAGGAGACGTCGCTGCTCCGTACGTGTGTTGAACGCGGAGGTGCCGTCCGTTCGGCGCTAGGATCATTGGTGATTTGTATCACGACGAGTACGACTCCATCAACCCCGTTCTCTTGAACGCTTCCGCGCGCGATCTACAAGGGTATGTAGATCCACTCCTTCCTCGTTGCTAGATGACTCCATAGATTGATCTTGGTGACACGTAGGAAAATTTTGAATTTATGCTACGTTCCCCAACAGGGCTTCCTCAAAATGCCCTAGGTCTACATGAGCAAGCGAGTTGGATGCACACCCACTTAGTTTATTTTGTTGAGCTTTCATATACTTATAGCTCTAGTGCATCCGTTGCATGGCAATCCCTACTCACTCACATTGATATCTATTAATGGGCATCTCCATAGCCAGTTGATACGCCTAGTTGATGTGAGACTATCTTCTCCCTTTTGTCTTCTCCATAACCACCATTCTATTCCACATATAGTGCTATATCCATGGCTAATGCTCATATATTGCGTGAAGATTGAAAAAGTTTGAGAACATCAAAAGTATGAAACAATTGCTTGGCTTTTCATCGGGGTTGTGCATGATTTAAATATTTTTTGTGGTGAAGATAGAGCATAGCCAGACTATATGATTTTGTAGGGATAACTTTCTTTGGCCATGTTATTTTCAGAAGACATAATTGCTTAGTTAGTACGCTTGAAGTATTATTATTTTTATGTCAATATTAAACTTTTGTCTTGAATCTTATGGATCTGAACATTCATGCCACAATAAAGAAAAATTACATTGAGAAATATGTTAGAAAGCATTCCACATAAAAAATTCTTCTTTTATCATTTACCTACTCGAGGACGAGCAGGAATTAGGCTTGCGGATGCTCGATACGTCTCCAACGTATCTATAATTTTTGATTGCTCCATGCTATTATATTATCTATTTTGGATGTTAATGGGCTTTATTTTACACTTCTATATCATTTTTGGGACTAACCTACTAATCGGAGGCCCAACCCAAATTGCTGTTTTTTTGCCTATTTTAGGATTTCGAAGAAAAGGAATATCAAACGGAGTTCAAACGGAATGAAACCTTCGAGAATGTGATTTTCTCAACAAACATGATCCAGGAGACTTGGATTAGGCATCAAGAAACAACGGAGGAAGCCACGAGGCAGGGGGCGCGCCCTCCACCCTCGTGGGCCCCCATTGCTCCACCGACGTACTTCTTCCTCCTATATAAGTCCACGTACGCCCAAACATCCAGGAGCACCATGAAAACCTAATTCCACCGTTGCAACCTTTTGTACCCGAGAGATGCCATCTTGGGGCCTTTCCCGGAGCTCCACCAGAGGGGGCATTGATCACGGAGGGCCTCTACATCAACTCCATGGCCTCTCCGGTGATGTGTGAGTAGTTTAGTTCAGACCTACGGGTCCATAGTTATTAGCTAGATGGCTTCTTCTCTCTCTTTGGATCTCAATACAAAGTTCTCCTCGATCTTCTTGGAGATCTATTCGATGTAATCTTGTTTTGCGGTGTGTTTGTTGAGATCCGATGAATTGTGGGTTTATGATCCAGATTATCTATGAACAATATTTGATTCTCCTCTGAATTCTTTTATGTATGATTGGTTTATCTTTGCAAGTCTCTTCGAATTATCAGTTTGGTTTGGCCTACTAGATTGATCTTTCTTGCAATGGGAGAAGTGCTTAGCTTTGGGTTCAATCTTGCGGTGTTCGATCCCAGTGACAGAAAGGGAACTGACACGTATTGTATTGTTTCCATTGAGGATAAAAAGATGCGGTTTATATCATATTGCATGAGTTTATCCCTCTAGATCATGTCATCTTCCTTAAAGCATTACTATGTTCTTATGAACTTAATACTCTAGATGCATGCTGGATAGCGGTCGATGTGTGGAGTAATAGTAGTAGGTGAAGAATCATTTCGGTTTGCTTGTCTCGGACGTGATGCCTATATATATGATCATGCCTAGATATTCTCATAACTATGCTCAATTCTATCAATTGCCCAACAGTAATTCGTTTACCCACCGTAATACTTATGCTCTTGAGAGAAGCCACTAGTGAAACCTATGGCCCCCGGGTCTATCTTCCATCATATTAATTTCCCAATACTTAGTTATTTCCTTTGCCGTTTATTTTACTTTGCATCTTTATTTCTCTTTATCATTAGAATACCAAAAATATTATATTATTATATCTAACTCTCGTAAGTGACCGTCAAGGGATTGACAACCCCTTTATTGCGTTGGTTGCGAGGTTCTTATTTGTTTGTGTAGGTGCGTGGGACTTGAGCGTGATCTCCTACTGGATTGATACATTGGTTCTCAAAAACTGAGGGAAATACTTACGCTACTTTACTGCATCACCCTTTCCTCTTCAAGGGAAAACCAACGCAGTGCTCAAGAGGTAGCACATGGCTATCGCAAAAGCTTGGATGGGTTCTCCTAGATCCTCGGCAGTCAACCTGGCCCAACTAGTGGCCTTAGCATGGGAAAGTTCCGTTCCAATGGAAAGGACCGAGCCAAGCTTAACGACTGGTTCTAATCTCCCGCCCTAGATCAGCTCGAGGAGCTCACTTTTGATGATGGGCATATGCACTCGCTACCAACGTCCACGCTCCGCCTCGCGCCCACGCTGCGCATCGCTCTTATTCTACCATGAGTGAAGCACCTCAAGCTTTTTGCCGTCTGCCTCCCAAACGGTGACATGGAGCGCCTGCTCCATGGCTGTACTACGCTCGAGTACCTTCGTCTTCAGGCGATCAATGGGTTGAGTAGCTTCCACATCACCTCCATGACTCTTCGGACTATTTATGTGTGGTCCTGGTGCTGCAAGAAGACATCACAAGATGTGTACCACGGTATGGTCATTGAGGACGCACCTTCACTTGAGAGATTGCTTGTAGTTGATCAAGAAGGTCCAACAAGAATCAATGTCATTGTTGCACTGAAATTGACAGTGGTGGGCTACTCGTCTGACAAATACTTCGAACTTGTTATTGGACCCACACCCGTTCAGGTACAACAACCACCTTCTACCTTTCCTTCTAGAAATTAACATTTTTTCTAATTTTTTAGATGTATGTTCGTCTGTCATCTAGAAAATGATTCCGACAAGCTTGACCCCGAAACTGCACATAGTGAAGGTCTTGCCACTAGAATCTGTTGGCCCCAACCTGGACCAAGTTGTCAGTTCATGAGATGCTTTCCGTGCCTGGAGAAGCTATATATCGAGGTGATGTTCCTTTCCTATTAAATGTTAACCATAAGGGAGTTCAATTTGTGACACATTTTTTCAAGTTTACAATGACAATGTACTATGATTTCTAAAGGATTTTTGGAGGATTTCAGTACATACATGTTTCCCCCCATATTGGTTGCTTGATCCATATGGTTACTATCCATAAGCATTTTTCCTTTGGATTCATATGTACTAGTTTTCTTAGGGAACTTTTCATCCACTCCAACCTCTTGTGAACAAGGCTACATTTTTCTAGATTGTAATCAAATGCCCATGTTAATCATGTCGGACCGAAGATGGCACGTTAGTGCATTTAACAAATCCTGCAAGCCAAATAGGCCTGTAGTAGTGTTCAAAACTGCATTTAGGCACTAACACATTTTCTTATCTTGCAGATAAGATTAGGCATGGTGGTGGATAATGTGATACAATATAACAATCACATCGAATGCCTAGATCTGCATCTCTCAGAAATTACTTTAAACTCCTACCGAGGGACCTTACCAGAGATTATATTCGCATGGTTCTTTGTTGTCAGAGCAAGGGTGCTGAAGGTAATGAGGTTTGCCCTACATTTATATTGCAAAAATGAATGGTTTGTTGATTAGTGCTGGTGGCTGCGCTAGAATGGAATATGATTTGAAAATGCTGAATTTCATTTTGGAACTTCAGATGACAGAGTAATCGGAAGTCATCCTGTCAACCCCATACATTACTTCTCAATGGCTGACTAATACGTCCATTTTGCATCATGTTTCCTTACTTTTATTTATGATGTTTTTATGCATAATAATGCTTTTTGGAGTAATTCTAATGCCTTTTCTGTCATAATTTGTAAGGTACACACAAAGAGGGAGAATTCCGGCAACTGGAAATCTAGACCTGGAAAAGCTACATCAGGCTACCTATTCTGCACAACTCCAAACAAGCTGAAACTTCATGCAGAATTTTTATGGAATATATGAGGAATATTGGAGCAAATAAGCACCATAGGGGCCCACCAGGTGGGCACAACCCACCTGGGCGCGCCAGGGAGCCCAGGCGCACCCTGGTGGGTTGTGCTCACCCAGGCCCACCTCTGGTGCCCATCTTTTGGTATATAAGTCATTTTGACCTAGAAAAAATTCAGGAGAGGACTTTCGGGATGGAGCGCCACCATCTCGAGGTGGAACTTGGGCAGGAGCACTTTTGCCCTCCGGTGGAGCGATTCCGCCGGGGGGAACTTCCCTCCCGGAGGGGGAAATCATCGTCATCATCATCACTAACAACTCTCCCATCTTGGGGAGGGCAATCTTCATAAACATATTCAACAACACCATCTCATCTCAAACCCTAGTTCATCTCTTGTGTTCAATCTTGTTACCGGGACTATAGATTGGTGCTTGTGGGTGACTAGTAGTGTTGATTACATCTTGTAGTTCATTACTACATGGTTTATTTGGTGGAAGATTATATGTTCAGATCCAGTATGCTATTTAATAACCCTCTAATCTTGAGCATGATTATCATTTGTGAGCAGTTACTTTTGTTCTTTCGGTCAGGGGAGAAATCATGTTGCAAGCAATCATGTGAACTTGATATGTGTTCGATATTTTGATAGTATGTATGTTGTGATTCCCTTAGTGGTGTCATGTGAACGTCGACTGCATGACACTTCACCACATTTTGTCCTAAGGGAATTGTGACGCCCCGAGACCGTCGCGCCAGGTGTCTTCCAGTGATTTCGCTGTTGTTGCCTTGTCTTTTGCTTGCGTGTCGCATCTTGTCATGTCATCATGTGCATTGCATCATCATGTTTTCAAAACTTGCATCTGCCCCGGTCTCCTCGTCCTCTCCATTGTCCGTTCTGAGCCCAACCACACTTGCACACGCTCGCGACATGTCCGAAATATTATTTTATAAGTGGCCGGAAAATGTTCTCGGAATGGGCTGAAAGTTGGCATGCGGTGTTGTTTTGTTGTCAGTAGACCGCCTGCCAAGTTTCATCGCATTCGAAGTCCGTTTGACGCCCCAACGGATAAATATAGCGACAATAGTAGCCGGTCTAACGTCGGACGTTTTCGGTCTCCGAAAACAGTCGCCGGGCCTCCCTCTCTTCTCTTCTCTCAGCTTGAGACCGTCTACACAGCCCACTACCTACCGCCAGGTCCAACCTAACCTCTCTCGTCAGCCCGTGGCCCTCCTCGCGCGCGCGTCCGAAAATTGTCCCGGACCCGACCCCAGCAGTCGTCACCGTCGTGTCCGGATCATCCCCAAACATCTACAAAACGTCTCCGTTTTCTCATTTGGGCTCCCTAGCCTATTTTTCCCGACCGTCCGATTACGATCGGAGGGACGGATTAGCCCTACCCAAAAATCCTTTTGCTATATATATGGCAGACCAACCCTAAAAAATCCTCCCCCTTGTCCCATCGCGCCGCCGCCACCCACTCCAAATCCCCCTCGGAATCGCCGCCGCATCCTCCTTGTTTTTCTCAGCCACCCAACCAGATCCACTCCCCTGCCTTCTCGATCCAACCCCACAGAGCTCCTTTGCTCAATTCCCCTGCTCCCTTCCTTCTCCTCCCTCTGTTGCCACCAGCAGGACCAGCCCTGCGCCGCCAAGCCCCTCCCATGGTCGCCTCCGCCCGAGAGCCACCAGCAGAGACCTCCCGCGAGCCTGCAGGCCGACTCCGTCGCTCCTCCTCTTCCCTTTGTTTTCCTCCCTCCTCTCACATCTCTCTCTCTGAACCAGATTCTCAGGCCACCATGGGCAGCCCCAGGAGCTCCCTTGCGCCGCCGGATCCGAGACCCCTCGCCCGGACCTGCCTGTTCCCGGCGCTCGCATCGCCATCAGCCAACCGTCGCCGGAGTTCCTTGTCGGCTCGCGCGCCGACCTGCAAGTCCCTCGCCTCGCCGTCCTACGCCTGGAGCCGCGCCCCTCCGTCGTCTCTTCCTGGAGCCACCGCAGCAGGCGGACCTCCGCATCCGGCCACGCCACCGGCAAGCCCTGTCTGCACCTCGCCGGCCATCTCCGACGCCTCCTCGCCGGAGTTCCCTCACGCTAAGTTCGCTGTCCGCTGCACCAAGGCCCCTGCCTCGCGCCCTCCTCCTCGTCGCCCTTCATCTCCTGGAGTCGCCGGGAGCCCACGCCAAGTCCCTCGCCTCGCCGCCCCTTCGCCTCGCTCGTCGGAGCTCTGCTCCAGGCGCCGCCCGCAGCTCTGCTGCTGCTCTACATCGCGCCACTGCCTCTCCTGCGTCCAGATGAGAACGAGCGAGGCAACCGCTCGCGTTGACCGCATCTCCCTCTTCGCTAGGCCCAGCACCAGGCCTCCTCTATTTTTCTTTTTTTGAACGGGCCAAGCCCATGGTAAGCCAGATCAGGGCGCCGCCTTGCACTAATGGGCCAGCCAGTTTTGGACCAGATCTTTTTTTCCTTAACTGCGATTTAATCAATTTCCAGGGAATTGCACTTTTGCAGATCAGCCCCTAAACTTCATGCATTTCATTACTCACAAACTAAGCATTACATGTAAAAACTTTGTATATGAAACTTGCTTAGAATTTTGTCTAGTTTAATAATATTCAACTTTCATGCATGTTTAAAATGTCTAAAGTGTTGTTTGGTTAAATTTGCTCCTATGTCATGCAAAAATGCTTTAATTCCTAACTAAATAACCGTAGCTCGGATCTTAATAAACTTTATATGTAAATGGGGTGGAAAAATGCCTAGTTTAACATGGTGACCTTACTTTGCATGTTTAATAACTCTAAAATTATGTTTAGGGCAGAACTGTACCATAACCAAAATATGCACATGAGGATTTTTCCGGACTTGTTGCTTGTTGTTCCGGCCTCATTTAAACTTGCCTAGATAGGTAGTTTTACTTTGCTTAACCCTCTTGCCATGCTAAACAACATTTAATCTTGCTGGGTACATAAACAAGAGGGAACTAAGTAAGTCATGTGGTGTTTTCTTAATTTGTAGTGTTGTTTGTTGCACTTTGCCATGCCATGCTTCATTAAAACGGACATGCATCATACTTGGTTGTGCATCATGCCATGTTTATGTGGTGGTTGTTTACCATGTTGTTTGCTCTCTTTCCGGTGTTGCTTCTTCGGGTTGGTTCCGATAACGTCGTATTTGTGAGGATTCGTTCGTCTACATCCATTTGTCTTCTTCATGGACTAGTTCTTCTTCCTTGCGGGATTTCAGGCAAGATGACCATACCCTCGAAATCACTTCTATGTTTGCTTGCTAGTTGCTCGCTCTTTTGCTATGCCTATGCTGCGATACCTACCACTTTCTTATCATGCCTCCCATATTGTTAAACCAAGCCTCTAACCCACCTTGTCCTAACAAACCGTTGTTTGGCTATGTTACCGCTTTGCTCGGCCCCTCTTATAGCGTTGTTAGTTGCAGGTGAAGATTGGAGCTTGTTCCTTGTTGGAACATGGATATTAATTTGGGATATCACAGTATCTCTTATTCAATTAATGCATCTATATACTTGGTAAAGGGTGGAAGGCTCGGCCTTATGCCTGGTGTTCTGTTCCACTCTTGCCGCCCTAGTTTCCGTCATATCGGTGTTATGTTCCCGGATTTTGCATTCCTTACGCGGTTGGGTTATAATGGGAACCCCTTGACAGTTCGCCTTGAATAAAACTCCTCCAGCAAAGCCCAACATTGGTTTTACCATTCGCCACCTACCTTTTCTTTCCCTTGGGTTCTGCAGACTCAAGGGTCATATTTATTTTTACCCCCCGGGCCAGTGCTTCTCTAAGTGTTGGTCCAACTGAGCGATGTCCGGAGCTACCATGGGCAACTCTGGGCTGGCCCACCCGACGTCTTGCTCATCCGGTGTGCCCTGAGAACAAGATATGTGCAGCTCCTATCGGGATTTGTCGGCACATCTGGGTGGCTTTGCTGGTCTTGTTTTACCATTGTCGAAATGTCTTGTAACCGGGATGCCGAGTCTGATCGGATTGTCTTATGAGAAGGAATATCCTTCGTTGACCGTGAGAGCTTGTGATGGGCTAAGTTGGGACACCCCTGCAGGGATTTTAACTTTCGAAAGCCGTGTCCGCGGTTATGGGCAGATGAGAATTTGTTAATGTCCGGTTGTAGAAAACCTGAAGTTGATCTTAATTTAAAATACATCAACCGCGTGTGTAACCGTGATGGTCTCTTCTCGGCGGAGTCCGGGAAGTGAACACAGTGTTGGAGTTATGCTTGACGTAAGTAGTCTTGGATCACTTCTTGATCATATTTGTTCGACCGTGCTTTTGCCTTCTCTTCTCGTTCTCTTTTGCGAATATGTTAGCCACCATATATGCTAGTCGCTTGCTGCAGCTCCACCTCATACCTTTTACCTACCCATAAGCTTAAATAGTGTTGATCGCAAGGGTGTGAGATTGCTGAGTCCCCGTGACTCACAAATACTTCCAAAACCAGTTTGCAGGTGCCGATGAAACCGTGCAGGTGACGCAACCAAGCTCAAGGAGGAGCTCGATGAGGATCTTGTCCTTTGTGTTGTTTCGTTTCAGTCGATCAGTAGTGGAGCCCAGTTGGGACGATCAGGGATCTGTGTAGCATTTGGGGTAGTCTTCTTTCATTTTGGTTCCGTAGTCGGACCTTGATTGTATCAGGTTGATGTAATGCTTTATTCATGTATTGTGTGAAGTGACGATTGTAAGCCAACTATGTAACTCTTTCCCTTAAGTATTACATGGGTTGTGTGAAGATTACCTCACTCGCGACATTGCTTTCAATGCAGTTATGCCTCTAAGTCGTGCTTCGGCACGTGGGAGATATAGCCGCATCGAGGGCATTACAGGTTGGTAATCAGAGCCTTCCCCGACCTTAGGAGCCCCCTGCTTGATCGAATTGCTGGCGTTGTCGAGTCTAGAAAAATGTCTTGAGTCATTTAGGATTATATATATCGGAGAGTAAGACTTCTTTTTACTCCTCAGTCCCTTCGTCGCTCTGGTGAGACATCCTGACGTAGAGTTTTGACTCTTCTCTTCTCCAATTTCACTAATTTTTTTAGGATCACGCGGGTATCTTGGAATCGTTCCGATGGTTTTGTGACGAGAACATTGTTCTTGGTGCCTCCTGTCATTTAGGGGTTGTGGCAGTGTCCCGGGGAGTTGAGCTCCGAGGTGTTGTCGTCACAATTTTATCGTTGCAATTCTAGAATACCTGAGCTCGCCGACATAAAAAATCTCTTTTATGCAGTTGTTGGTGAGATAACCTCGACGCCACCCAGTACTGGGGCGGGAGTTCGGGAGTATTGCCATAACTCGTATAACGGATGCTTTTCGAAGGTTGAGGTAAATGATTTCTGAAGGTTTCTTGGTTATGTGTTGAAGGATGGATACAGCTGGATGTAGGATTTGCTAGTTTTGGGTGAGATATTATGCTTCCCCTGTATCCCCAACACCTGATTGCATAACCGGAAAGTTTCAGGAGTTTATAAGTGGGAATTCAAGTAGCTCTTAGGATATCTCTCCGACAGATGTACGATATGAAATTGGGGTTCGACGTCTAGTGGTCCGCCTATTCACGGTCGGTTTTACAGTGGTCTCGTTGTGTCTTAAAGAGTCCTTGGCGATGCCGACTCAGGGACGCTTCGTATGTCATGTGCACTGCCTTGTACATGATGGTGCTGTACGATCGAGCCCGTGTAGGCCCCACCACGAAAACTTCGGACGAAATCTCTATCATATGTTTGTTTCGGTTTATTCTGCAAGCTAATTGTTTGTTTTGTTTTGAGTTGTGGTATTCGAGTTGCTTCGAAGTCAAATGTTGATTCCATACCTTTCCTAAGCGGTGTTCTCTTGTGAATACTAATCCTTCATGATCATCGATATTGTCTTGCCAATCCTTTTTAACCGACGTGTTTCTCTTCTAGTGGATCTGATCTTTTCTACATCCGCAAGATCAATTACCAGTTCTTTCAACGGTGTTCATTTCTTCCGTCCTAAGCTGTCTTTGTTTTCCCACCCACCCACCCTTTTCATTCAAGGATTCGGATTTCTGAATCAATTATCATGTGATTGATGAGAAGTCTCTCCATTCTTTTCCGTCAATAGTCTTACCCGGTGGTTCTCTTGAAGATGCTCTACTGGTTCATCATTCTTCATTCTCTTTTCTTCTCCGATAGATCCGATCCAAGCTTTGTCGATCATACCATTTCCTCGGTTCAAATGTTTTCTCGTGCCGGTGCACCTCTTAATCATCCATATCTCGCTATTCAATCGTTTCGGAGTGCTCAAGATATCTCGAAGATTCGCGTTTCCACTTTGCATTCATTCAATCTCTTTCGAGATTGTTATCTCATTCAAGACATTTAATTCTACCGGTGCAATATCTCTTTTTGAGCAATCGTTCTACGGTGTTTCTTTTGAGTGGGCCTTAACCCACAGGTCTTTTCCTAGGATCTTACTCGACTCTTCTTATTTTTCCGCAGCTTCTCAATTTCTTTTCTAAAAGTTTGACGTAAGAATGATTTATCATCAGTCAAATGTCTTTCTCCAAGACCGGTTAAATTCTTTTCATCGTGTGCTCAACATTTCTAATTTTCATCCCAGAGTATCTTAACAATTCATGGTGGTGTTTTCTCGTCGTCACGCTCAACATTTCAAGACCGAAGAAGAATTTTCCTCTCAATCTTGCTCCATTCTCTTCAAGATTCATGGTTCTAGTTCAAGACCATCCTCTCATAATTGTTTTCGATTGTGAGATTTCTTTTCACCCATCCGGAGTAATTCAGAGTATTTTCAGTTTGATTCTCCGAAGGCCATCATTTCGGGATTATTCATTCTAGCTTTCAGCTCTCATACTTTAAATCATACCGGTGCTTAAATCAAGGATTCTCTAATCAGCTCGTAATCTCTTCGTTCTCATGGATCTAAATTCTCTCAAACATCTTCGTTCACTTGCTAATTCTTCCCGGTGTTCCTTTATCTTTTCTTCGTTCATTTTCAATCCTTACGGTGGTTCGTTCAAGAGATCTCTTCCTTGGTTATCATATCAATTCATTCGTTCTTTCCAAGCCTACGGTGGTTCATTGAAGACCTTCTCAAGTTGCGCCATATCTATCTTAATCCTTTCTACGAGAATAAGTATTATGCCAAATCCGTTGCTTGTCATCAATTAAATTGGTGAAGGTTAATCATAATGTAATTCTTATTCTTGTTTCATCGAGTATATTCAATTCCTTATTCCGGAGGTTCATCAAAAAATTATTGATTTCAGTTGTTCTTCTTTCTTTTCCGGAGTTCCAAGCTCTCTCAATTATTTCATCACGGAGATCCATCTAAATCATTTCAAGGTTCCACCTCGTGTTTTCAACTTCTCTTTCTTTTCATTATCCTTTTGTTACCGGAGTTCTTCATGAAGGTTCTACATGATGGTTCATAAAGGATTTAAATTCCTTCTCGAAGTGTTCATCGAGATTCTTTTCTAAGGAGATCAAGTATTCTTCATCTTGCTATCAGGAGTGAAATTCTTTCTACCATATTATTGGAGGTGGTATTATGTCATTCTTGATAATTTGAGTTCATGTTTCATGATTCACATGTTGTTAACAATGAGGTAGTTTAAATCCATCAATCTCTTCATTGGATTTATCTTGGGTTATATTTCACCTAAAGCCTTCCCTAAGGACTCATAAATGACCCAAGTTCTTCGTTTATCCTCTCAGTGAGATAAGTTTTCTCGTCTCCTTGTTCTTATCAATCCAATCTATTGTTTCCAGTAGTGGTAGAATTTCACCTCATAATTTTGAGATGTTTTCCATAAGTCCACTACAAGCTTACTCTTTTCGTTGTTGTTTTCCAATAACTCCGTTCGACCCTTCTCCTAAGGATGCCTTTTCAAGATCTTTTATGGCAGAAGTTGGCATCTTCTTCTCCATTCTTTTATTTCAATTATCTATATTCTATTCTTTCTCCCGGAGGTCTATTGATGTTGCTCTTTTCACTCCTCATCTTGGTTTGTCAAGACCATATTCTGTCCTTTGCTAATCCTTTTCCAACCGGACTGTCGTGTTTTCATTCAAGTATCCCCTCATCTTGTCAAATTCATGTTCATTTCCTTCCATTTACAGTCGGAGTGCTGTCCAAATTATACCATTCTTAATCCTTCTCTATCTTGTTTTAACCGGAGTGGTTTCAATATATATCTTGCCCTTCAACCTCAAGGTTTTTCGCAATGTTCCTTGTTCCTCTTTTCTAACGGAGTGTTTTCGACTTTGTTCATCTTCGTTGCATTCTTTCTTTCAATTTGTTAAACCTCTCAAGGTTCTTTGGTATCACTCATTTGTCAAAGAAGCAACTTTGTTTTACCTTTTCTCTTCATCTTCCGTTTCCCTCCGGTGCCATCCTAGATCTCGGGACGAGATCCTCTCGTAGTGGTGGAGTGTTGTGATGCCCCGAGACCGTCGCGCCAGGTGTCTTCCAGTGATTTCGCTGTTGTTGCCTTGTCTTTTGCTTGCGTGTCGCATCTTGTCATGTCATCATGTGCATTGCATCATCATGTTTTCAAAACTTGCATCCGCCCCGGTCTCCTCGTCCTCTCCGTTGTCCATTCTGAGCCCAACCACACTTGCACACGCCCGCGACATGTCCGAAATATTATTTTATAAGTGGCCGGAAAATGTTCTCGGAATGGGTTGAAAGTTGGCTTGTGGTGTTTTTTTTGTTGTCAGTAGACCGCCTGCCAAGTTTCATCGCATTCGGAGTCCGTTTGACGCCCCAACGGATAAACATAGCGACAATAGTAGCCGGTCTAACGTCGGACGTTTTCGGTCTCCAGAAACAGTTGCCGGGCCTCCCTCTCTTCTCTCCTCTCAGCTCGAGACCGTCTACACAGCCCACTACCTACCGCCAGGTCCAACCTAACCTCTCTCGTCAGCCCGCGGTCCTCCTCGCGCGCGCGTCCGAAAATTTTCCCGGACCCGACCCGAGCAGTCGTCACCGTCGTGTCCGGATCATCCCCAAACATCTACAAAACGTCTCCGTTTTCTCATTTGGGCTCCCTAGCCTATTTTTCCCGACCGTCCGATTACGATCGAAGGAATGGATTATCCCCTACCCAAAAATCCTTTTGCTATATATATGTCAGACCAACCCTAAAATATCCTCCCCCTTGTCCCATCGCGCCGCCGCCACCCACTCCAAATCCCCCTCGGAATCGCCGCCGCATCCTCCTCGTTTTTCACAGCCACCCAACCAGATCCACTCCCCTGCCTTCTCGATCCAACCCCACCGAGCTCCTTTGTTCGATTCCCCTGCTCCCTTCCTTCTCCTCCCTCTGTTGCCACCAGCAGGACCAGCCCTGCGCCGCCAAGCCCCTCCCATGGTCGCCTCCGCCCGAGAGCCACAACCAGAGACCTCCCGCGAGCCTGCAGGCCGACTCCGTCGCTCCTCCTCTTCCCTTTGTTTTCCTACCTCCTCTCACATCTTTCTCTCTGAACCAGAGTCTCAGGCCACCATGGGCAGTCCCAGGAGCTCCCTTGCGCCGCCGGATCCGAGACCCCTCGCCCGGACCTGCCCGTTCCCGGCGCTCGCGTCGCCGTCAGCCAACCGTCGCCGGAGTTCCTTGTCGGCTCGCGCGCCGACCTACAAGTTCCTTGCCTTGCCGTCCTGCGCCTGGAGCCGCGCCCCTCCGTCGTCTCTTCCTGGAGCCACCGCAGCAGGCAGACCTCCGCATCCGGCCATGCCGCCAGCAAGCCCTGTCTGCACCTCGCCGGCCATCTCCGACGCCTCCTCGCCAGAGTTCCCTCGCGCCAAGTTTGTCGTCCGCCGCACCAAGGCCCCTGCCTCGCGCCCTCCTCCTCGTCGCCCTTCCTCGCCTGGAGTAGCCGGGAGCCCGGGCCAAGTCCCTCGCCTCGCCGCCCCTTCGCCTCGCTCGCCGGAGCTCTGCTACTGCTCTGCATCACGCCACTGCCTCTCCTGCGTCCAGACGAGAACGAGCGAGGCTACCGCTCATGTTGACCGCATCTCCCTCTACGCTAGGCCCAGCACCAGGCCTCCTCTATTTTTCTTTTTTTGAACGGGCCAAGCCCATGGTAAGCCAGATCCAGCGCCCCGCCTTGCACTAATGGGCCAGCCAGTTTTGGCCCAGATCTTTTTTCCTTAACTGCGATTTAATCAATTTCCAGGGAATTGCACTTTTGCAGATCAGCCCCTAAACTTCATGCATTTCATTACTCACAAACTAGGCATCACATGTAAAAACTTTGTATATGAAACTTGCTTAGAATTTTGTCTAGTTTAATAATATTCAACTTTCATGCATGTTTAAAATGTTGTTTGGTTAAATTTGCTCCTATGTCATGCAAAAATGCTTTAATTGCTAACTAAATAACCGTAGCTCAGATCTTAATAAACTTTATATGTAAATGGGGGTGGAAAAATGCCTAGTTTAACATGGTGACCTTACTTTGCATGTTTAATAACTCTAAAATTATGTTTATGGAAGAACAGTACCATAACCAAAATATGCACATGAGGATTTTTCCGGACTTGTTGCTTGTTGTTCCGGCCTCATTTAAACTTGCCTAGACAGGTAGTTTTACTTTGCTTAACCCTCTTGCCATGCTAAACAACATTTAATCTTGTTGGGTACATAAACGAGAGGGAACTAAATAAGTCATGTGGTGTTTTCTTCAATATGCAACTCCGTTGCATATTGAGCTCCACTTAATTTGTAGTGTTGTTTGTTCCACTTTGCCATGCCATGCTTCATTAAACCGGACATGCATCATACTTGGTTGTGCATCATGCCATGTTTATGTGGTGGTTGTTTACCATGTTGTTTGCTCTCTTTCCGGTGTTGCTTCTTCGGGTTGGTTCCGATAACGTCGCGTTTGTGATGATTCATTCGTCTACGTCCGTTTGTCTTCTTCATGGACTCGTTCTTCTTCCTTGCGGGATTTCAGGCAAGATGACCATACCCTCGAAATCACTTCTATCTTTGCTTGCTAGTTGCTCGCTCTTTTGCTATGCCTATGCTGTGATACCTACCACTTGCTTATCATGCCTCCCATATTGTTAAACCAAGCCTCTGACCCACCTTGTCCTAGCAAACCGTTGTTTGACTATGTTACCACTTTGCTCAGCCCCTCTTATAGCGTTGTTATTGGAGGTGAAGATTGGAGCTTGTTCCTTGTTGGAACATGGATATTTTGTTGGGATATCACAATATCTCTTATTTAATTAATGCATCTATATACTTGGTAAAGGGTGGAAGGCTCGGCCTTATGCCTGGTGTTTTGTTCCACTCTTGCCGCCCTAGTTTCCATCATATCGGTGTTATGTTCCTGGATTTTGCGTTCTTACGCGGTTGGGTTATAATGGGAACCCCTTGACAGTTCGCCTTGAATAAAACTCCTCCAGCAAGGCCCAACATTGGTTTTACCATTCGCCACCTAGCCTTTTCTTTCCCTTGGGTTCTGTAGACTCAAGGGTCATCTTTATTTTAACCCCCTCGGGCCAGTGCTTCTCTAAGTGTTGGTCCAACTGAGCGATGTCTGGAGCTACCAGGGGCAACTCTGGGCTGGCCCACCCGACGTCTTGCTCATCCGGTGTGCCTAGAGAACGAGATATGTGTAGCTCCTATCAGGATTTGTCAGCACATCTGGGTGGCTTTGCTGGTCTTGTTTTACAATTGTAGAAATGTCTTGTAACCGGGATGCTGAGTCTGATCGGATTGTCTTGGGAGAAGGAATATCCTTCGTTGACCGTGAGAGCTTGTGATGGGCTAAGTTGGGACACCCCTGCAGGGATTTGAACTTTTGAAAGCCGTGCCCGCGGTTATGGGCAGATGGGAATTAGTTAATGTCCAGTTGTAGAAAACCTGAAGTTGATCTTAATTTAAAATACATCAACCGCATGTGTAACCGTGATGGTCTCTTCTCGGCGGAGTCCGGGAAGTGAACACGATGTTGGAGTTATGCTTGACGTAAGTAGTCTTGGATCACTTCTTGATCATAGTTGTTCGATCGTGCTTTTGCCTTCTCTTCTCGCTCTCTTTTGCGAATATGTTAGCCACCATATATGCTAGTCGCTTGCTGCCGCTCCACCTCATACCTTTTACCTACCCATAAGCTTAAATAGTCTTGATCGCGAGGGTGTGAGATTGCTGAGTCCCCGTGACTCACAGATACTTCCAAAACCAGTTTGCAGGTGCCGATGAAACCGTGCAGGTGACGCAACCAAGCTCAAGGAGGAGCTCGATGAGGATCTTGTCCTTTGTGTTGTTTCGTTTCAGTCGATCAGTAGTGGAGCCCAGTTGGGACGATCGGGGATCTGTGTAGCATTTGGGGTAGTCTTCTTTCATTTTGGTTCCGTAGTCGGACCTTGATTGTATCTGGTTGATGTAATGCTTTATTCATGTATTGTGTGAAGTGGCGAATGTAAGCCAACTATGTAACTCTTTCCCTTATGTATTAAATGGGTTGTGTGAAGATTACCTCACTTGCAACATTGCTTTCAATGCGGTTATGCCTCTAAGTCGTGCTTCGACACGTGGGAGATATAGCTGCATCGAGGGCATTACAGGAATGCATTGTGGAGTAGTTATTAGATGATGGGTCGCGAGAGTGACAGAGGCTTAAACCCTAGTTTATGCGTTATTCCGTAAGGGAACGATTGGATCCAAAAGTTTAATGCTATGGTTAGGATTTATCCTTAATACTTTTCCCGTAGTTGCGGATGCTTGAGAGGGGGTTAATCATAAGTAAGAGGTTTGTTCAAGTAAGAACATCACCTAAGCACCGGTCCACCCACATATCAAATCATCAAAGTAGCGAACACGAATCGAATCAACATGATGAAAGTGACTAGATGAAATTCCTGTGTACCCTCAAGAATGCTTTGCTTATTGTAAGAGACCGTTTTGGCCTGTCCTTTGCCTCAAAAGGATTGGGCTACCTTGCTGCACTTTTGATATTGTTATCACGACTTGATCTTTACAAAATATCTTGCTATCAAACTACTCTGTTACTTACAATTTAAGCACTTGCAAACATTACCTTGCTAAAAACCACTTGTCATTTCCTTCTACTCCTTGTTGGGTTCGACAGTCTTACTTATCGAAAAGAGCTACAATTGATCCCCTATACTTGTGGGTCATCAAGGCTATTTTATGGCGCTGTTGCCGGGGAGTGAAATGCCTTTGGTAAGGAATCATTTATATAGTGTGCTGAAATTTTCTGTCACTTGTTACTATGGAAAACAATCCTTTGAGGGTTTTGTTCGGGGTATCTTCACCTCGACCGGAACCACAATTAGCTACCCCTCAACCTACTGCACCTACTAAAAATATTGAATATGAAATTCCTTCGGGTATGATAGAACAACTGCTAGCTAATCCTTATGCAGGAGATGGAACTGAACATCCTGATATGCACTTGGTATATGTGGAACAAATTTGTGGATTGTTTAATCTTGCAGGTTTACCTGGAGATGAAGTTAAGAAGAAGGTTTTCACTTTATCTTTAAAGGGAAAAGCATTGGCATGGTATAGGCTATGCGATGATATTGGATCTTGGAATTGGAATCGATTGAAATTGGAGTTCCACCAAAAAAATTATCCTATGCATCTAGTTCATCATGATCAGAATTACATATATAATTTTTGGCCTCGTGAAGGAGAAAGTATCGCTCTAGCTTGGGGGAGGCTTAAGTCAATGTTATATTCATGCCCCAATCATGAGCTCTCAAGAGAAATTATTACTCAGAATTTTTATGCTTGACTTTCTTGTGATGATCAATCCATGCTAGACACTTCTTGTACTGGTTCTTTTATGAAGAAGACTATTGAATTCTGGTGGGATCTTTTGGAAAGAATTAAATGCAACTTTGAAGATTGGAAACTCGAGGAAGGTAAAGAGTCAGGTATTAAGCTTAAGTATGATTGTGTTACATCTTTTACGAATACCGATGCTTTTCAAAAGTTTAGCACTAAATATGGACTTGACTCTGAGATAGTAGCCTCCTTTTGTGAATCATTTGCTACTCATGTCGATCTCCCTAAAGACAAGTGGTTTAAATATCACCCACCCATTAAAGAAGAAATTAAAGAACTGAAACTAGCTAAGGAAGAAACTATACTTTATAATGTTGATCTAGTTGTTCCTACTGCTTATATTGAGAAAGCACCTTTCCCTGTTAGGATAAAGGAACATGCTAAAGTTTCAACTGTGGTCAACAAAAGTTATATTAGAACACACAAACCTAATGAAAAAATTAAAGTAGAACCTAGTGTTGCTATGGTCAAGGATCTCTTGTTCTTGGTTCCCCACAAGATGACTTTTGTCCCATTATCTTTGGCAGAACTTTCTTGAACATCGTTAATGCTAAAATTGATTGTGAGAAACAAACTGTCGGTGTTAGCTTTGGTGATGAGTCTCATGAGTTTAATTTTTCTAAGTTTAGTAGAAAGCTTCAGGAAAAACAATTACCTAGTAAGGATGAAATAATTGGTCTTGCTTCTATTGTTGTGCCTCCTACTGGTCCTCTAGAACAATATCTGCTAGATCATGAAAATGATTTACATATGCATGAAAGAAATGAAATAGATAAAATTTCTTTGAACAACGTCCTCTGCTTAAACATAATTTGCATATTGAAACTCTAGGAGGCCCTCCTCCACCTAAAGGTGATCATGTGTTTGAATTAAAACAATTGCTAGACACTTTGAAATATGCTTATCTTGATGAAAAGAAGATATATCCTGTTATTCTTAGTGCTAACCTTTCAGAACATGAAGAAGAAATACTATTGAAAGTTCTAAGGAAGCATCGAGCAGCTATTGGATATACTCTTGATGATTTAAAGGACATTAGTCCCACTCTATGTCGGCACAAGATTAATATGGAACCTGATGCTAAACCCGTTGTTGATCACCAACGCCGGTTATCCGAAAATGAAAGAAGTGGTAAGAACGGAAATATTAAAACTTTTGGAAGCAGGCATAATCTATCCTATAGCTGATAGTAGATGGGTAAGTCCTATTCATTGTGTCCCTAATAAAGGAGGTGTTACTGTTGTTCCTAATGATAAGAATGAACTTATTCCACAAAGAATTGTTACAGGTTATAGAATGGTAATTGATTTTAGAAAATTAAACAAAGCAACTAGAAAAGATTACCCTCTGCCTTTTATTGATCAACTGCTAGAAACACTATCTAAGCACACACATTTTTTGCTTCCTTGATGGATACTCTGGTTTTTCACAAATACCTGTTTCTCAACCTGATCAAGAAAAAACCACTTTCACTTGTCCCTTTGGAACTTATGCTTATAGATGTATGCCTTTTGGTTTATGCAATGCACCTTCTACCTTTCAAAGATGTATGACTGCTATATTCTCTGACTTTTGTGAAAAGATTATTGAGGTTTTCATGGATGACTTTTCCGTTTATGGGAAGTCTTTTGATGATTGTTTAAGCAATCTTGTCTTGAATTGGGAGAAGTGCCACTTCATGGTTAATGAAGGTATTGTCCCGGGTCATAAAATTTTTGAAAGACGTATTGAAGTGGACAAAGCTAAGGTTGATGCAATTGAGAAAATGCCATGTCCTAAAGATATCAAAGGTATTCGTAGTTGTCGGCGTTCTGGGACCGGGGTGCCCAGACTTGCTTGCCTGCGGGCCTATGCGTGGCTCCACCAACGGCCTGGTATGGCCCATCTTCAGCAGGAACCACTCAAGACCCTCGCGAGGCAGACGGCACCAAGGCCTCCCCTGGAGCAGCCTCACTAGGCTGGCTCCCGAGGATTGGAGATCTCTATGCAAGGGGCACCTGGCGAGGTTCACGTGATGTGAGCCATGACGACCAAGGCCAGGCGGGCGCCAGCGGGCGCAGTGTACCAGTTTCCTCTTTCTTGCTAAAGAGGCAGGCGCAGGCGAGGAGTCCCTAGGCATCGGGCAAAGGTTTCCATATCGGTGCAACAAGACCAAGACCAGCAGGACGACAAGACGGAGGTCACCACAGAGCCCACAGCAGCACCACCAGAGCCTTTGGCAGACGAAGACCACCTTTTGTGAGGACAACTTGTACTAGTTGTCTCCCTTCAAACTTGGCCATTGTGGGATCCCTTCCCTCCTAACATTTGGGAAGAGGACCGGGGCCTCTATAAATAGGACTAGTCACCACCATAGGAGGGATCGACTCATCTTGGATCGGATCCATTCCATTCTCACATCCACCAGCGAGCCAAGCTCAAGAACACCTCTTGTCCTGAGGCTATTCACCCATTGTACTAGTTCATCCTTAGCCCGTGAGGCAATCCACCAACACCACAGTGGAGTAGGGTATTACAGCGCAAGGTGGCCCGAACTAGTATAAACCCTTGTGTCTCTTGTTCCTTGGGTTCGTCGAGCTAGGCCGCGAGATAGTTGAGTGGGCGAACTAGGGAGAGAGTGTTCTTCGTGCGCACCCCAGAGTTCGAACCTCAAGGGTTAGCCAGAACCAGCAATCCGACATTTGGCGCGCTAGGTAGGGGTGTGCTGAAGCCTTTCTTCCGACGATCAACGTACTACTGCTCCACCGCATCCATGGCCGATGCTCACCGAGCCCGTGCTGAGTGCCGGGTCGCCCTTGCCGCTCGCGTCGCTTGGACGGCGCCCGTTGGCGGACCTCCCCGCCATTCTCCATCACCCACTGCCAAGGCCGCCACCGGCCTGACGGGAAACGAGCACAGGCTTCGTCGCTACATCCTTCTGTGTGACGGGACGGACGCACCACCACCCCGTCGTTGACTCCGGCCAGCTTGTTGTCCCATGCTCGTGCGTATACACAGATGCGCAGGCCACACTGCTCATGGCACGCGAGCTCCTGTGTTACCGCCCGGTCGACCACCTCTACAACGACTAGCTGGACCACATCGCTGAGCTCGTCAATGCCACTGGAGGCTCCCCCGCACCGTCTGTCTCGTTGCCTCGCCCACCTCTAGCTGCGGGTGATGTAGCCCATGGAGCACCTCCACCACCTCAACATCAAGACGCCGTACACCACCTCAACATCAAGACGCCGCCCTTGCCCTGAGACACGCGGCCCCGTGGCGCGACCCTCCGCATAGGGCGCCCGCGCATGAAGAGAGAAGCTGCCAAGAGATCCCTCAGCCGCAAGAAGGCGCTCCTGCACTCCCTGCACCACCACGCCAGGATCGCGCGCCGCTTGCGGCGGCGGCGCATGGGTACCAAGACCGGGCTCCGCCTCCATGGCTGGCCCTAGTGACCACGGCAGGTTGCCGCGCCTTCACCCCCGAGCTGCGCATCATCGTCTGGCCCGGCAAGTTCAAGCCCGACCTGCCTTCGCGCTACGACGACACCCTCGACCCTGCTGAGTTCTTGCAGATCTATGAGCTGAGCATCGAGGCGTCCAACGGCGACGAGAAGGTCATGGCGAACTGGTTCCCCATGGCTCTCAAGGACGGCACGCGCTCGTGGCTCTTGAACCTGCCTGCGGGATCGATCTTCTCCTGGGGCGAGATGCGCGAGCACTTCGTCGCCAACTTCCAAGGCACTCGCGACCGCGCACCTACCACTGGTGATGTGTGGCGCATCAAGCAGCAGCCAGGGGAGCCCTGCAGAAGTACATCCAGCGTTTCAACAGCGCCCCCCTCAATATTCCCAAGGTGACGGACGAGGCCATCATCTCGGCGTTCTTCGATGGCGTCCGCGATGTCAAGATGAAGGAGGAGCTCGCCATACACGAAGACCTGTGCACAGCTCTGGAGATGTTCAACATGGAGACCAAGTGCGCGAGGGCCGAGGAGGGACGCCTCTCCCTCCTAGAGCTTCCAGCAGCAGACCCATAAGACAAGAAGGCCAAGACCAAGGACGTGAAGCGCAAGGGGGCTGTTGTGCTCGCGGCGGAGGCGGAGATGAAGCGCGGCTGTGACCATCCCGAGTCATCCAAGGTCAACCGTCCGTTCCGCGCCTTCCACAATGCGCACAGCCACAACACCAACGACTGTCAAGAGCTTAGGGCCATCTGCGATGGGCGCCTCGGCCGACACCCCGAGCGCAACGACCGAGGCTATGGTCGAGGAGGAGGAGGACGAAGTGGAGGACGCTGGGACGACCACGGCCCCCGTCAGGAGTGGCGTGACCGTCCTTGTTGTCGGTGTCAAAACCGGTGGATCTCGAGTAGGGGTCCCGAACTGTGCGTCTAAGGTCAATGGTAACAGGAGGCAAGGGACACGATGTTTACCCAGGTTTGGGCCCTCTCTATGGAGGTAATACCCTACGTCCTGCTTTATTGATCTTGATGAATATGAGTATTACAAGAGTCGATCTACCACGAGATCGTAATGACTAAACCCTAAGAGTCTAGTCTGGCTATGATAAATGATCGTCCTCCCTCCGGACTGTGTCCTCCGGTTTATATAGACACCAGGGGGATCTAGGGTTACATAAGGTCGGTTACAAAGAAAGGAATCTACTTATTTGATCACCAAGCTTGCCTTCCATGCCAAGGAGAGTCCCGTCCGGACACGGGTGTAGTCTTCGGTCTTCGTATCTTCACAGCCCATCAGTCCGGCCCATGGCTAACAGGCCGGACGCCCGAGGACCCCTTTGTCCAGGACTCCCTCAGTAGCCCCCGAACCGGTCTTCAATGACGAGGTGTTCGGCGCATAGATTGTCTTCTGCATTGCAAGGTGGGTTCCTCCACTGATGACTTCCAAGTAGTGTGTTCGGCCTTCCATTTAATGTTGTACCCCTCGGCTTCTGCGCATCGATAACTTCAGTTTCCACGTGTCGAGCAAATGCGAGAGATCAGGGTAGTTTTGCATATACCACCCCGACCGCACCAGAAAGGTGCCTATTTAAAGAGGATAGATCTCGGATCCCCTCCAAATCTCACGGAAGAAATCCTCAGAGCTTGTGGACCAGAACCACCCCAACATGGCTAGCGCTCCCAACTCTTCCTCTCGTCCCCACAACTCCGAAAAGGGGGATTGGGAGAGATGTTCAGTTTCTCATAGTCAGCTGGTGAAGCTGCAAACATAGGGCTTTCTTCCCCCCGCGGATTTGGTCCCCGTACGAGCAGGGATGACATCCTTCAAGGGTGGGGCTCAAGTGGAGAACTTCCCCAATCTGTCCAGGGGAGAACGAGTAAGCTTCGTCCCCTTCTTGTTAAGAGGTGTCGGATTTCTGATCCATCCCTTCCTCTGAGGTCTGCTGGAGTATTACGACCTCCAACTGCACAGTCTCACTCCCGCCTCTATCCTTCATATTGCGGGTTATGTCGCTCTATGCGACCTATTCCTGGGCTGTGAGGCCCATTTCGATTTATGGAGAAGACTGTTCTGCCTCGTCCCTCATAATCAAGGTTGGTCAATTTTTGAAGCGGGAGGAGCCAAAGTGTGGCGCATCGCCGAGACTGGATACCTGTTCGGCACTCCGAAGAAAGCTTCCGAAGAGTGGCCTTCCGAATGGTTCTACATCGACGACGTCGCTCTACCCGACCCCGTCCGTATGGGCCTCCCTGAGTTTTCAAGTGCTCCATTGAAGAAAGGCTATAGCTGGCGTCCTCGGAGCCTCGAGGAAGAGGATAGTGCATAGATCAACCTGCTGTTGGGCAAGATTAAGATGCTTGCCCAGTCCGGATTGTCAATAGTCGAGGTAATGGCGATCTCCATAGCGCGGAGGGTCCATGTCGGTGTCAAAATTGGCGGATCTCGGGTAGGGGGTCCCGAACTGTGCGTCTAAGGCGGATGGTAACAGGAGGCAGGGGACTTGATGTTTACCCAGGTTCGGGCCCTCTCGATGGAGGTAAAACCCTACGTCATGCGTGATTGATCTTGATGATATGAGTATTACAAGAGTTGATCTACCACGAGATCGTAGAGGCTAAACCCTAGAAGCTAGCCTATGGTATGATTGTATCTTGTCCTACAGACTAAACCCTCCGGTTTATATAGGCACCGGAGGGGGCTAGGGTTACACAGAGTCGGTTACAAGGGAGGAGATCTACATATCCGTATTGCCAAGCTTGCCTTCCATGCCATGGAGAGTCCCATCCGGACACGAGACGAAGTGTTCAATCTTGTATCTTCATAGTCCAATAGTCCGGCCAAAGGATATAGTCCGGCTGTCCGAAGACCTCCTAATCCAGGACTCCCTTAGTAGCCCCTGAACCAGGCTTCAATGACGATGAGTCCGGTGCGCAGTTTTGTCTTCGGCATTGCAAGGCGGGTTCCTCCTCAGAATACTCCATAGAAGATTTTGAACCCAAGGATAGTGTCCGGCTCTGCAAAACAATTTCCACATACCACCGTAGAGAGAATAATATTTCCACAAATCTAATCTGCTGACACGTTTTGATAGCACGACATCATGTCATGGCCCGATCATTATTCGAACCGTTTTTCTCAACCAGCACCGCACATATCGCGAGGTGGTTTTCTTGACATGTCTTGTCAAAGCAGAGATCGTGTCCCCCTTATTACGGGATTCTCATCAATACGGACGTGGGTAACCCAACCGCGCCATCAATTACGGTGCTTGGGGAATAAGCGATTTTACCTGGCAAGTGGGGAGGCGCATCGCCTCTTCCGCCCCTATAAAGGGACAAGGATTCACCCTTTTTACCCACGCCTTCTTCCTCCTTGCTTACCCATTCTTGCACACTCGAGCTCCAGTGCCCAAGTTCATGTCTTTCTTCTCAAACCACTCCAAGCATGTCCGGAGTGGGAGGCAAGTGGATGGTTTCCTCCGTCACGGAGGAGAACATCACAAAGTTACGGGAAGCCGGATATCTGGCCACGGATATCGCGCACCGGCTGCCAGATGCAGGGCAGATCATCCCTACGCCCGAACCCCATGAGAGGGTAGTTTTTCTTACCCACTTCGTCCATGGACTGGGATTTCCCCTCCACCCGTTTGTCCGCGGGCTCATGTTCTACTACGGGCTGGATTTTCATGATCTGGCCCCCAATTTCATCCTCAACATCTCGGCGTTTATCGTCGTGTGCGAGGCCTTCCTCCGCATCAGACCCCATTTTGGCCTGTGGTTGAAGACCTTCAATGTTAAACCGAAGGTGGTGGGAAAAATGCCTAACGTCACCTGGCTCGAAGGCTCCTATATGGAGACCATAAAGGGGTGGAAATCGGGGTGGTTCTACATCACCGAGCCGCGCGACACCAACTGGGTGGCGGCCCCCAAATTTCGATCCGGAATCCCCACGCGTCTCACCTCCTAGAAAGAGAAGGGCCTGTCCTGGGGTTCTCCGGTAGAGCTGACCGGACTCCAGACCTGCATCAGGAACATGATGAGGAAGAAAATCAAGCTCGTCAACGTGGTCCAGATCATGCTCTTCCGCCGGATCCTCCCATCTCAATGACGAGCATTCAATTTGTGGGAGTTCGACCCGGCCAAGCACCAGACGTTGCGAGAGCTCTTCGACACGATGCACAAGGACGTCTAGAAGTTGCTGTTCAAGGGCGCCGAGGTACCTCCTTCCCTTACCGAGGACCGCGGACTTAGCGCAAAGTGCTATGCCAATCCGACAAGTTTTCATATCTCACAGGATATTTGTTTGCCCTAGTTTAATCATGTGCGGGATCTAAGCTTCCATGCCATTAACATGACTGGGTAAAGACAGCGGAGCAGCTTGATTGCCCAGCCCCCCTGCCTGAAGATCCTGCAGATGCTCACCTAACGGAGACACTGGCTCCGGCACCTTACGAGGTGCTGGCGAAGAAGACCAAGAAGAAGGCCCCGGGGACCCGAAAGGGTCTCCGGCGCAAGGTTATATTGGACTCATCGTCTGATGACTCCGACGCGCACTCGTGCCATGAAAACAAGGAGGAGGAGGTGGAAAGTTCTGCCCCCAGCCAGGGGAGACAAGAAAAGGAAGGCCGACCCAACCGGGGAGGCCGAAGGGTCCAAGAAGGGAAGGACCCTCCTTCCGGACTGCTCCACGACGGCCGCCTACAGCGGCGACGAGTGGTTCCAAGGGAGAAGCCCCTGGCGAAGTCGTAAGTATCCGGACACCATAGTAATTCATGGTATGTTTTATTGCACTATTTCTCATTACGCCGCATATGATTAGGCAGTCCGTCCTGAGCTCATCTCGACGTAGATTCGTCCGACGGTTCATTGGACACGTCGGATATGAATAGTGATTCACTTCCGACCGCCTCCACCCCTTGCCCTATGATAACCCACAAGTATAGGGGATCGCAACAGTTTTCGATAAGTAAGAGTGTCGAACCCAACGAGGAGCTAAAGGTAGAACAAATATTCCCTCAAGTTCTATCGACCACCGATACAACTCTACGCACGCTTGACGTTCGCTTTACGTAGAACAAGTATGAAACTAGAAGTACTTTGTAGGTGTTGTTGGATAGATTTGCAAGATAATAAAGATTATGTAAATAAAGAGTAGGGGCTGTTTAGATAAAGAAACAATAAAGTAGATATAGCGAGTGTGGAAAAGTGGTGGTAGGAGTTGCGAAATTGTCCCTAAGCAATTGACTACTTTACTAGACCGATAACAAGTATTATGTGGGACAGGCCACTGCTAGCATGTCATCCCTGACTTGGAATTCTATGCACTTATGATTGGAACTATTAGCAAGCATCCGCGACTACTAATGTTCATTAAGGTAAAACCCAACTATAGCATTAAGATATATTGGTCCCCCTTCAATCCCGTATGCATCAATTTCTATGCTAGGTTGAAGCTTCTGTCACTCTTGCCCTCCAATACATAGTCCTATCAACATACAACTAACCCTAGGGTGTGATCCACGCGCGCAATCATATGATGGGCACCAAAGGATAGCAACATAACCACAAGCAAATTAAATCAATCATAGCAATTCATCAACCACCGATAGGACAACGAAAATCTACTTAGACATCATAGGATGGCAACATATCATTGGATAATAATATGAAGCATAAAGCACCATGTTCAAGTAGAGGGTACAACGGGTTGCGGGAGAGTGGACCGCTGTAGATAGAGGGGGGAAGGTGATGGAGATGTTGGTGAAGATGGCAGAGGTGTTGGTGTAGATCGCGGTGATGATGATGGCCCCCGACGGCGTTTCGGCGCCACCGGAAGCGAGGGGGAGAGAGCCCCCTCCTTCTTCTTCTTCCTTGACCTCCTCCCTAGATAGGAGAAGGGTTTCCCCTATGGTCCATGGCATCCATGGCACGGGAGGGGCGAGAACCCCTCCGAGATTGGATCTGTCTCTCTGTCTCTCTCTGTTTCTTCGTTCCCTAATTCTTTCCTTTCACCGTTTCTTATATTCCCGGAGATCCGTAACTTCGATTGGGCTGAAATTTTGACACGATCTCTATCCGGAAATTAGCTTTCTTGCGGCAAAATAAGGGCACCAACCACCTTACGGATGGCCCACGAGGGTCAGGGGCGCGCCCCCCTGCCTCGTGGCCACCTCGGGCACCGTCTCGCATGGATTTTTCTACCCAAAAATCATATATATTCCAAAAAAATCTCCATCAGTTTTTATTCCGTTTGGACTTCGTTTGATATGGATATTTTGTGAAACAAAAAACATGCAACAAACAGGAACTGACACTGGGCACTGGATTAGTATGTTAGTCCCAAAAATAGTATTAAAAATTTCCAAAAGTATATGAAAGTTGTAGAATATTGGCATGGAACAATAAAAAATTATAAATACGGCGGAGATGTATCAGCATCCCCAAGCTTAATTCCTGCTCGTCCTCGAGTAGGTAAATGATAAAAAAATTAATTTTTGATCTGGAATGCTACCTAGCATAATCTTGATCACATATCTAATCATGGCATGAATATTAAGACACGTGTGATTCAAAGCAATAGTCTATCATTTGACATAAAAACAATGATACTTCAAGCCTACTAATAAAGCAATCATGTCTTTTCAAAATAACAAGGACAAAGAAAAAGTTATCCCTACAAAATCATATAGTCTGGCTATGCTCCATCTTCTTCACACAAAATACTCACATCATGCACAACCCCGATGACAAGCCAAGCAATTGTTTCATACTTTTGACGTTCTCAAACCTTTTCAACTTTCACGCAATACATGAGCGTGAGCCATGGACATAGCACTATAGGTGGAATAGAATGTTGGTTGTGGAGAAGAAAAAAAGGAGAAGATAGTCTCACATCAACTAGGCGTATCAACGGGCTATGGAGATGCCCATCAATAGATATCAATGAGTGAGTAGGGATTGCCATGCAACGGATGCACTAGAGCTATAAGTATATGAAAGCTCTAACTGAAACTAAGTGGGTGTGCATCCAACTTACTTGCTCGAAGACCCAGGGCATTTGAGGAAGCCCATCGTTGGAATATACAAGCCAAGTTCTATAATGAAAATTCCCACTAGTATATGAAAGTGATAACTCAAGAGACTCTCTATATGAAGAACATGGTGCTACTCTGAAGCACAAGTGTGGTAAAAGGATAGTAACATTGCCCCTTCTCTCTTTTTCTCTCATTTTTTTGTTTTTTGTTTTTTTGTAGGCTTCTTTGGCCTCTCTCTCATTTTTTGGGGCTTCTTTGGCCTCTTTTATTTTGATAACCTCACATGGGACAATGTTCTAATAATGATGATCATCACACTTTTATTTACTTACAACTCAATATTACAACTCGATATCTAGAACAAGGATATGACTCTATATGAATGCCGCTGGCGGTGTACCGGGATGTGCAATGATCTAGCGTAGCAATGACATCAAAAAATGGACAAGCCATGACAACATCATGCTAGCTATCTTACAATCATGCAAAGCAATATGACAATGAATGCTCAAGTCATGTATATGATGATGATGAAAGTTGCATGGCAATATACTTGGAATGGCTATGGAAATGCCATAATAGGTAGGTATGGTGGCTGTTTTGAGGAAGTTATATGGTGGGTTTATGGTACCGGCGAAAGTTGCGCGGTACTAGAGAGGCTAGCAATGATGGAAGGGTGAGAGTGCGTATAATCCATGGACTCAACATTAGTCATAAAGAACTCGCATACTTATTGCAAAAGTTTATTAGCCCTCGAAGCAAAGTACTACTACGCATGCCCCTAGGGGGGGTAGGAAAATACCATCGCTCGTCCCCGACCACCACTCATAAGGAAGACAATCAATAAATACCTCATGCTCCAACTTCGTTACATAACGGTTCACCATACGTCCATGCTACGGGAATCACAAACCTCAACACAAGTATTTCTACAATCCACAACTACCCACTAGCATGACTCTAATATCACCATCTTTATATCGCAAAACTGTTGCAAGGAATCAAACACATCATATTCAGTGATCTACAAGTTTTATGTAGGATTTTATGACTAACCATATGAACGACCAATTCCTGTTATCTCTCTAAATAGATATAAGTGAAGCAAGAGAGTTTAATTCTTTCTACAAAAGATATGCCCATGCTCTAACAAATCTATGTGAAGCAAAAGAGCATTCTACAAATGGCAGTTTTCTATGTAAAGAGAAACAGGCAATCCAAACTTCAAATGATATAAACGAAGCACATGAAGCATTCTATAAAGCCATACTCAAAAGATATAAGTGAAGTGCGATGGGAATTCTATAAATCAACCAAGTACTATCTTATACCAGCATGGTGCATAAAATAAAGATGAAAACTAAATGCAAAAGACGCTCCAAGATTGCACATATCGCATTAACGAAACGAATCCGAAAACATACCGATACTTGTTGAAGAAAGAGGGGATGCCTTCCGGGGCATCCCCAAGCTTAGACTCTTGAGTCTCCTTGAATATTTACTTGGGGTGCCTCGGGCATCCCCAAGCTTGAGCTCTTGCCTCTCTTCCTTCTTCTCACATCGAGACCTTCTCGATCATCGAACACTTCATCCACACAAATTCAACAGAAAACTCAGTAAGATCCGTTAGTATAATAAAGCAAATCACTACTCTAAGTACTGTTGCAAACCAATTCATATTTTGTTTTTGCATTGTGTCTACTGTAATATAACATTTTCATGGCTTAATCAACTAATAAGAATCGATAGTTTCATCAAAGCAAGCAAACTATGCATCAAAAACAGAATCTGTCTAAAACAGAACAGTCTGTAATAATCGGAAATTCACTATACTTATGATACTTGAAACATTCTACAAAAATTAGGAAAAATAAACAATTTTTATAGGAAGACAGTGCAAAAAGAATCAGAACCATTTGATGTTCCAGCTAAAAATGTAAAATCGCGCACTACAGCCGAAGTTTCTGTCCTGCACCGTACAAACCATCAAGCAAATGTAAACATCCAAAAGGCAAACCTTGGCACATTATTTCTATTTTTAAACCTTATAAAAGCACACAACAGAAATAAATGACTCTGTAAAACTTTCGGGCTGTCTCCCTGGCAGCGCTTTCTTTAAAGCCATTAAGCTAGGCATATAGTGCTCAAGTAATGGTTCCACCCGGATCGCAAGGTATATCAAAGCCAATTTTAATTAACAATGATTTGTAATTTAGTGGTGAGCACAAGGTAACATATATCATGTAATGACGAAGTATAACTCTCTTCCTATGCATCGGCATGTCATAAAAGAACAATTCATGCACACAAAGTAAAGGCCAATGCATAGTATAAACAGTTTCTTGCAATTTTATCATATTGGAAACATAGAGAGGTGGAGATATAGTTCCTCTCTCATAATAATTGCAAGTAGGAGCAGCAAGCACATGCATATTATATTCATCAAAATCATCATGTGCAACGGTAAAAGGCAACCCATCAATATATTCCTTAATAAGAGCAAACTTCTCCGATATAGTGTAGTTGGGAGAATTCAAAAAGATAATAGGACTATCATGCGTGGGTGCAATAGCAACAATTTCATGTTTAACATAAGGAACTATAGCAAGTTCATCTCCATAAGCATAATTCATATTGGCATTTTGGCCACAAGCATAGCAAGCATCATCAAAAGGGATATTTCAAAAGAATCAACGGGATCATAACAATCATCATAGCAATCATCCTCCGATAAGCACGAAGGGAAATTAAACAATGTATGAGTTGAAGAGTTACTCTCATTAGAGGTGGGCACGGGTAGCTAATCCGCTCTACCTCCTTTTGTTCTTCGCTCTCCTCCTCATCTTTTTCATCCAAAGAGCTCACAGTTTCATCAATTTCTTCTTCCATAGATTACTGCAAAATATTAGTCTCTTCTTGGACAGTGGAGACTTTCTTAATAAGCGCAATAATTTCATAATTGTATTCATAATTCTCATAACAATATTTCAGGATAGCTAAATTTTTAGGTCTATATACAGCATCATCAAAATCTTCAAACTCTTTAAACATAGATTCAATTTCACAAGCACCCAAAAAAGCAACAAACTCTTCTATTTGTTCCACATCATAGTAATCATATATACCATTAGCATAAGAAGCTAAGGTTTCATTATCATTAAATTCACATGAAAAGGGAAGGTGTGGAGCCTTCACCTTAGAGCAACAAGTATAATCATATCTCAAGCATAGTTGCCTAGCATACCAATTCAATATATGAATTTGATCCCATAATAGTTTCCCTTTTTGTGTCAAGCGGTAATCCCTAAAGTATTCACGTTGATCCAACGTTACTACCATTACATAATTGAATGGGGTTTTCTCAGGATTATTAAAGTAGTACATAATATTTTTCACATAACCAGCATGGAGGGTTTTAGGAGGTCCCCCATCTCCATGAGTAGCAAGTACACCTAATTTTTTTGGTATTTCGTGTTCCATATCCATAACTAAAGATACAGAACAACTACGAACAGCAAATAAAAATTACTTAGTGATAAAGCAAACAAGCACACACGAGAATATTCACCCCACGCTATTGCTCCCCGGCAACGGCGCCAGGAAAAGGTCTTGATAACCCACAAGTATAGGGGATCGCAATAGTTTTCGATAAGTAAGAGTGTCGAACCCAACAAGGAGCTAAAGGTAGAACAAATATTCCCTCAAGTTCTATCGACCACCGATACAACTCTGCGCACGCTTGACGTTCGCTTTACCTAGAACAAGTATGAAACTAGAAGTACTTTGTAGGTGTTGTTGGATAGATTTGCAAGATAATAAAGATTACGTAAATAAAGAGTAGGGGATGTTTAGATAAAGAAACAATAAAGTAAATATACGAGTGTGGAAAAGTGGTGGTAGGAGTTGCGAAATTGTCCCTAAGTAGTTGACTACTTTACTAGACCGATAACAAGTATTATGTGGGAGAGGCCACTGCTAGCATGTCATCCCTGACTTGGAATTCTATGCACTTATGATTGGAACTATTAGCAAGCATCCCCAACTACTAATGTTCATTAAGGTAAAACCCAACCATAGCATTAAGATATATTGGTCCCCCTTCAATCCCGTATGCATCAATTTCTATGCTAGGTTGAAGCTTCTGTCACTCTTGCCCTCCAATACATAGTCCTATCAACATACAACTAACCCTAGGGTGTGATCCACGCGCGCAATCATATGATGGGCACCAAAGGACAGCAACATAACCACAAGCATATTAAATCAATCATAGCAATTCATCAACCACCGATAGGATAACGAAAATCTACTCAGACATCATAGGATGGCAACATATCATTGGATAATAATATGAAGCATAAAGCACCATGTTCAAGTAGAGGGTACAGCGGGTTGCGGGAGAGTGGACCGCTGTAGATAGAGGGGGGGAGGTGATGGAGATGTTGGTGAAGATGGCGGAGGTGTTGGTGTAGATCGCGGTGATGATGATGGCCCCCGGCGGCGTTCCGGCGCCACCGGAAGCGAGGGGGAGAGAGCCCCCCTCCTTCTTCTTCTTCCTTGACCTCCTCCCTAGATGGAAGAAGGGTTTCGCCTTTGGTCCATGGCCTCCATGGCACGGGAGGGGCGAGAGCCCCTCCGAGATTGGATCTGTCTCTCTGTCTCTCTCTGTTTCTGCGTTCCCTGATTCTTTCCTTTCACCGTTTCTTATATTCCTGGAGATCCGTAACTCCGATTGGGCTGAAATTTTGACAGCATCTCTATCCGGAAATTAGCTTTCTTGCGGCAAAAGAAGGGCACAAACCTCATTACGGGTGGGCCACGAGGGTCAGGGGCGCGCCCAGGGGGGGGGGGGCAGGCGCGCCCCCTGCCTCATGGCCACCTCGGGCACCGTCTCGCGTGTATTTTTCTCCCCCAAAATCATATATAGTCCAAAAAAAATCTCCGTCATTTTTTATTCCGTCTGGACTCTGCTTGATATGGATATTTTGTGAAACAAAAAACATGCAACAAACAGGAACTGGCACTGGGCACTGGATCAATATGTTAGTCCCAAAAATAGTATAAAAAGTTGCCAACAGTATATGAAAGTTGTAGAATATTGGCATGGAACAATCAAAAATTATAGATACGGCGGAGACGTATCACCCTACGGACAATGTCGAGGTGTTGTCCCGAAAGGCACCGTGCCAAGGGGAGGTAGTCCTGGGGGCGCCTCGAGGCGACCTTCCGGACCCTTGGCGCAAAGGGAGCAAGACTCCCACAGGCTCCAAGTTCGGCCCCCAGCCGAACACTACCCCGGAACCTTCGGTGGTTCCGGACTCCGGCAGGCGATCCCCCGTTAAGGGGGGAAAGCCTCCCGTGCCGGTGTCCTCTGTCCATCCAGAGGCACCGGACAACTTGCTGGAAGCGCTTCGCGGCGCTTCCATCGACGAAGAGCACCGCACTATCATGAGTGCGGTGATCGAGAAAGTTCAGTCCGCAAAAAAGCGGACTGACCAAAGCTTGCGCCAGCCTCCTAACAGGCTTCGAGGTAAGCAATCAAAATATAAGAAAATATTACCGCATAGACAGTAGCCCCTGATGGTCTGTTCGGCGTTCGCGAAGAAAGGCCGAATAGAGGATCAAATGATGACTCAGGAGTCTAATCAGAATATGTCTATGTGTATGTCTAGGCTTCACTGCTAGCCGCTGCCGCACGTACTGCGGAGGTCGCTGCACTGAAGCAGTACCTGGAGCGGTCCGAGGACGAGCTCGGCCTTACCAAGAGGCAGCTCGAGGAGAGCAAAGGTAAGAAATACCTTGTCTATATATTTAAAAAGAAGTTCGAGTGTAAAGTAATAGGATCATCATGAATTTGCAGGGGCCACGACCGAAGTGGCGACCCTGAAGAAGGCGCTGTCCGAGGCCGAAGACAAAGCGGCCAAGGAGTGCATTGAGCGGGAAAACCAATAAGCCCGGGTAGGCGAGGTGCAACAAGAGCTCGAGGCTCTCGCCAAAAATACGAGTCCTTGGAGCTTGACTCTAAGACGCGAGAGTCCGAGCTTGCGAAGGCGCTCGAAAGCGCCCGGAGCGCCAAGGCTGAAGCCCACAAGGCCCTCCAGGAGATTGATGCAGTGAAGAAGGTAGTAGCGGGTAAGGCATTCATTATGCAAAGAAAACATGTGAAGGAAGCTTTCCTTTTACTTACCCGAGTTCGGAGCTCTCCAGGACTGTTCGCAGATCTTCCCCGCAGTGTACTGGATGCTACAGAGTTTTACCGAGATGAGGAGGGGAGCTCGACGAAAATGTTGTTCTGGTCTTAGTGTACTGGGACCGAACACCCAATGCCCTTGAGTGACCAGCTGAAGCAATTGGTCGAGATTCACAAGGCGGCCGAACATGCCATGAAGGGTCTGATAGTCCGGATGTGGCTGGCGAGTCCCTGTCCGGCAGCTACTTCGGTCTGGTGAGGTGGCTTGTGGATGCCTGCCCACGGCTTGAAGTCATAAAGCGGTCCGTCTGCATCAAGGGTGCGCGCAAGGCTTTTGCCCGGGCGAAGGTGCACTGGGCGAAGCTGGACGCCGTGAAGCTGGTGAAGGAGGGGCCGCCGGAGGGCAAGGAGCATCGCTGCCCCGAAATGTATTAGGACAGTGTCCTGAAGGGTTCTCGCCTTGTGGCGGATGAATGTGCCAGAGATGTAATTTTTGAATGAACATGCTCATGTGATCCTGTAATGTGAAACAGGTTCATTTGCGCTATGCAATGCTTTTTTAATTTAAAATATTACCTTCTGTGCGGCCGTTTATAAAATCTGAGAGTTGGCCAGTCGTCGGCTTCTGCCCCCATGTAACTAGTACTGGGGTGTTCGGGATAAACCTAAGCACTCTTTATCCCAATTTTGGGTCCTTCGAGGGAGGTGTTCAGCACAACGAACTAGGCAATCGGACTATAAGGCTTTATCACTCTCACTTAGCCATAGAAGTCTACGATTTTAATTTTTGGCAAAGCCCCTAGTATTCGGAAGGCCGAATTTGGGGCGCTATACACGCCTAAGTCGGGCAAGGCCAACTCCTCACCCGAAGCGGAAAAAGTCTTTAAGGACTTGCGACCTCTCGAACAGCGACCAGCTCTCACCTTATCATGACAGTCAGTTTTCGGCTTTCTCTACTGAGGTGCTCGCCCGGAAGAACCGGGACACAATCGCAGCAGTTCTCCCAGCGCTACCTTAGCCGATATAGCGGAATGTAAGGTACCAAAGCATGGGAGCCAGGCAAACCCAACTATTGACCCAGGACATGATTCGGAGCTGATGCATATTTGCTATAAGTTCGGGGTGCCGCACTGTCGAAAGTGTTCGGACTTCTCACACCGTATTATGGGGTAAACAAAAGCCCCTAGCATACTGACCGTACCAGAATGTACGGGCGCAAGTTGTCGTAAATGAACATATAAGAAAAAAAGGATGAACAATGCAATAATAGACTAATGCTATGCATTGTTATTTAAATAGTACATCGAAGCGTACTGATACAAGTAGTGCAATAAGCAAAAAATAGGACTATTTGGCATGTCCTATCCAAGGGCAAGCTGCGTACGGATAGTAAAAAGCGAGTATGTCGATTATTATTAGAGACCACCTGGGGGTTCCCGTGTACATCTTAGCTTCTTGCCTCCTTGGTTGTTCCTTCCCGTAATGTGTCCGGCAATCGTACTGCCAGAAAGGGCTTCCAGAGAGTTAGGTCCTGAAAGAGAAAAAATGATAAAGGTATACATCCCCTAGGGCGGTTAAGCCGCATTGAGGGACGTGCCTTGATACGTCTCCAACGTATCTATAATTTTTGATTGCTCCATGCTATATTATCTACTGCTTTGGACTATATGGGCTTTATTTTTCACTTTTATATTATTTTTTGGACTAACCTATTAACCGAAGGCCCAGCCCAGAATTGCTGTTTTTTTTCCTACTTCAGACTTTCGGAGAAACAAAATATTAAACGGAGTCCAAATGGAATGAAACCTTCGGAAACGTGATTTTCTCATCAGATAAGATCCAGGAGACTTGGACCCTCCGTCAAGAAAGCCACGAGGCGGCCACGAGGGGGGAGCACCCCCTGCCTCGTGGGCCCCTCGAAGCTCCACCGACGTACTTCTTCCTCCTATATATACCTACGTACACCCAACGATCGGGGACGGAGCCAAAAACCTAATTCCACCACCGCAAATTTCTGTATCCATGAGATCCATCTTGGGGCCTGTTCCGGAGCTCCGCCGGAGGGGGCATCGACCACGGAGGGCTTCTACATCATCATCCAAGCCCTTCCGATCAAGTGTGAGTAGTTTACTTCAGACCTACGGGTCCATAGTTAGTAGCTAGATGGCTTCTTCTCTCTTTTTGGATCTCAATACAATGTCCCCCCTCTCTTGTGGAGATCTATTCGATGTAATCTTCTTTTTGCGGTGTGTTTGTTGAGACCGATGAATTGTGGGTTTATGATCAAGTCTATCTATGAATAATATTTGAATCTTCTCTGAATTCTTTTATGTATGATTGGTTATCTTTGCAAGTCTCTTCGAATTATCAGTTTGGTTTGGCCTACTAGATTGGTTTTTCTTGCCATGGGAGAAGTGTTTAGCTTTGGGTTCGATCTTCCGGTGTCCTTTCCCAGTGACAGAAGGGGCAGCAAGGCACGTATTGTATTGTTGCCATCGAGGATAACAAGATGGGTTTTTTTTTATCATATTGCATGAAACTATCCCTCTACATCATGTCATCTTGCTTAAGGCATTACTCTGTTTTTAACTTAATACTCTAGATGCATGCTGGATAGCAGTCGATGAGTGGAGTAATAGTAGTAGATTCAGGCAGGAGTCAGTCTACTTGTCTCGGACGTGATGCCTATATACATGATCATACCTAGATATTCTCATAACTATGCTCAATTCTGCCAATTGCTCAACAGTAATTTGTTCACCCACTGTAGAATACTTATGCTCTTGAGAGAAGCCACTAGTGAAACCTATGGTCCCCGGGTCTCTTTCTCATCATATCAATCTCCATCACTTTATTATTGCTTTGCTTTTACTTTTTACTTTGCATCTCTATACCAAAAATACCAAAAATATTATTTATCATCTCTATTAGATCTCACTTTTGTAAGTGACCGTGAAGGGATTGACAATCCCTAAGCGCGTTGGTTGCGTTGAGCTATTGTTTTTGTGTAGGTACGAGGGACTCACGCATAGCCTCCTACTGGATTTATACCTTGGTTCTCAAAAACTGAGGGAAATACTTACGCTACTTTGCTGCATCATCCTCTCCTCTTCGGGGAAATCCAACGCAGTGCTCAAGAGGTAGAAAGAAGAAATTCTGGCGCCGTTGCCGGGGAGTCTGCGCAAAAGTCAATATACCAAGTACCCATCACAATCCCTATCTCCCACATTACATTATTTGCCATTTGCCTCTCGTTTTCCTCTCCCCCACTTCACCCTTGCCGTTTTATTCGCCCTCTCTCTCTATCCTCCCTCTCTTTCTCTATTTGCCTCTTTTGCCCGTTTGCTTTTTGTTTGCTCGTGTGTTGGATTACTTGTTTGTCGCGATGGCTCAAGATAATACTAAATTGTGTGACTTCACCAATACCAACAACAATGATTTTATTAGCACTCCGATTGCTCCTCTTACCGATGCTGAATCTTGTGAAATTAATGTTGCTTTGCTGAATCTTGTCATGAAAGATCCGTTCTCCGGCCTTCCTAGTGAAGATGCCGCTACCCATCTAAATAGCTTCGTTGATTTGTGTGACATGCAAAAGAAGAAAGATGTCGATAATAATATTGTTAAATTGAAGCTATTTCCTTTTTCGCTTAGAGATCGTGCTAAAGCTTGGTTTTCATATTTGCCTAAAAATAGTATTGATTCATGGAACAAGTGCAAAGATGCTTTTATCTCTAAGTATTTTCCTCCCGCTAAGATCATCTCTCTTAGAAACGATATTATGAATATTAAGAAACTTGATCATGAACATGTTGCACAAGCTTGGGAGAGAATGAAATTAATGATACGTAATTGCCCTACTCCTGATTTGAATTTGTGGATGATTATACAAATTTTTTATGCCGGATTGAATTTTGCTTCTAGAAATCTTTTAGATTCGGCCGCGGGAGACACTTTTATGGAAATCACTTTAGGAGATGCTACTAAACTCCTAGATAATATTATGGTTAATTATTCTCAATGGCACACTGAAAGATCCACTAATAAAAAGGTGCATGCGATAGAAGAAATTAATGTTTTGAGTGGAAAGATGGATGAACTTATGAAATTATTTGCTAATAAGAGTGTTTCTTCTGATCCTAATGATATGCCCTTGTCTACTTTGATTGAGAATAATGATGAATCTATGGATGTGAATTTTGTTGGTAGGAACAATTTTGGTAACAACGCGTATAGAGGAAATTTCAATCCTAGGCCTTATCCTAGTAATCCCTCTAATAATTATGGTAATTCCTACAACAATTCTTATGGAAATTCTTATGGAATCTAATATTAAAGAATTTATTTCTTCACAAAAGAATTTTAATGCTATGATTGAAGAAAAAATGCTTAAGATTGATGATTTGGCTAGGAACGTTGATATAATTTCTCTTGATGTTGATTCTGTAAAGCTTAGATCTATTCCTCCTAAACATGATATCAATGAGTCTCTCAAAGCCATGAGAATTTCCATTGATGAGTGCAAGGAAAGAACCGCTAGGACGCGTGCTATGAAAGATGCCTTTATTAAAGCGTGTTCTTCTAGTTCCTATGAAGATAATGATGAAGATCTAAAAGTTATTGATGTGTCCCCTATTAAATCTTTAGTTTGCAATATTAATCTTGATAATTATGGGACTGAATATGATCCACCTTTACCTATAAGGTGTTCTAAAAATTCGGAGTATATAGATCTGGATGATGAAATTGATAAAAGTGGGATTAAAAGAAATAAAACCATAGATGATGCTAAACCCACTATATTGGATTTCAAGGAATTTAATCATGAAAATTGCTCTTTAATTGATTGTATTTCCTTGTTGCAATCCGTGCTAAAATCTCCTCATGCTTATAGTCAAAATAAAGCCTTTACCGAACATATCGTTGATGCCTTGATGCAATCTTATGAAGAAAAACTTGAGTTGAAAGTTTCTATCCCCAGAAAACTTTATGATGAGTGGGAACCTACTATTAAAATTAAAATTAAAGATTATGAGTTTTATGCTTTGTGTGATTTGGGTGCTAGTGTCTCTACTATTCCCAAAACTTTTTGTGATTTGCTAGATTTCCGTGATTTTGATGATTGCTCTCTAAACTTGCATCTTGCGGATTCCACTATTAAGAAACCTATGGGAAGAATTAATGATGTTCTTATTGTTGCAAATAGTAATTATGTGCCCGTAGATTTTATCATTCTTGATATATATTGCAATCCTTCTTGCCCTATTATTCTCGGTAGACCTTTCCTTAGAACGGTTGGTGCAATTATTGATATGAAGGAAGGGAATATTATATTTCAATTTCCATTAAAAAAGGGCATGGAACACTTCCCTAGAAAGAAAATAAAATTACCTTATGAATCTATCATGAGAGCCACTTATGGATTGCCTACCAAAGATGGCAATACCTAGATCTATTCTTGCTTGATATGCCTAGCTAGGGCCGTTAAACGATAGCGCTTGTTGGGAGGCAACCCAATTATATTTTTATTCCTTGCTTTTTACTACTGTTTAGTAATAAATAAATTATCTAGCCTCTGTTTTTGTTGTGTTTTGTGTGTTTAATTAGTGTTTGTGCCAAGTAAAACCGTTGGGAAGACTTGGGGAAAGTCTTGTTGAACTTGCTGCAAAAAACAGAAACTTTAGCGCTCACGAGAACTGCTGTAATTTTTATTTGGAAAGTGATATTTAGTTAATTATTTTTTCATATGATTAATAGATAAATTCCTCACGTCCAGCAATTTATTTTGTAATTTTTGGGGTTCCAGATCTTGCGCTAGCTACAGATTACTACAGACTGTTCTGTTTTTGACAGATTCTGTTTTTCGTGTGTTGTTTGCTTATTTTGATGAATCTATGGCTAGTAAAATAGTTTATAATCCATAGAGAAGTTGGAATACATTAGGTTTAACACCAATATAAATAAATAATGAGTTCATTACAGTACCTTGAAGTGGTCTTTTGTTTTCTTTCGCTAACGGAGCTCATGAGCTTTTCTACTTTAAGTTTTGTGTTGTGAAGTTTTCAAGTTTTGGGTAAAGATTTGATGGATTATGGAACAAGGAGTGGAAAGAGCCTAAGCTTGGGGATTCCCATGGAACCCCCAAGATAATATAAGTACACCTAAAAGCCAAATCTTGGGGATGCCCCAGAAGGCATCCCCTCTTTCGTCTACTTCTATCGGTAACTTTACTTGGAGCTATATTTTTATTCACCACATGATATGTGTTTTGCTTGGAGCGTCTTTTATGATTTGAGTCTTTGCTTGTTAGTCTACCACAATCATCCTTGCTGTACGCACCTTTTGAGAGAGCCATACATGATTTAGAATTTGATAGAATACTCTATGTGCTTCACTTATATCTTTTGAGCTTTATAGTTTTGCTCGAGTGCTTCACTTATATCTTTTAGAGCACGGTGGTGGATTTGCTTTATAGAAACTATTGATCTCTCATGCTTCACTTAGATTATTTTGAGAGTCTTAATAGCATGGTAATTTGCTTAAAGTCCTAATATGCTTGGTATACAAGATTAATAATAAAACTTTCTTACGAGTGTGTTGAATACTAAGAAACGTTTGATGCTTGATGATTGTTTTGAGATATGGAGGTAATAATATCAAAGTTATGCTAGTTGAGTAGTTGTGAAATTGAGAAATACCTGTGTTGAAGTTTTCAAGTCCCTTAGCATGCACGTATGGTAAACGTGTCACATCCCTAGTTCTGGCCTGTCCTATGCTTGCTTCCATCTTGGCATCATGTTTAAACTTTTGAAACCTGAACTGAGGAAGTCAGAAGCCTCAAAACCCTAAATAAAAGAAGGGCAAAAACCCTAAAATCTCATTCATTGTTCCAAAATGTTCTTCTTAGATGTTTAATATTTTTGGCAAGGGTTTTGATCCAAACCAAAAATAATGAACATTTTAAAAGGATTTATTTTGAGACTTTGAATTTAAATCAATACTATTTTGAATTTGAACTTATATCCAAATATTACTGAATATATGTTCAAATAACTGAAACATTTTTATGTGCTTTGGTATAATTCCATTGTGCTAAATAAAATGTTCAGGGGAATTTTGTCACTGTCTTTGAATTTGTTTTATTTCAAAACACTGGCAAAAGATTAAATAAAAACAAAACAGAAGAAAAAAAATAAAAAGAGCAAAGCTTACCTGGCGCTTACCTGTCCAGCCCAGCCGGCCCAGCTCCCCCAGCGGCCCAGCCCGCCACCGCTACCCCCCTGTCGCCTTCCTCCTCTGCCAGGAGGACGGGCACGCGCCCGGCGCGCGCGGCCACGCGCCTCGGCCACCTCCTCCCTACCTGGCTGCCTCCTCCTCCCCTGGTCCCTCCCGCGATGCCACGCAGCCCCCGACCCCCTCTCACTTCTCCCTCACTCTCCTGCGTCCTCATCCTCTCCCCGGAACACTCTCCCCCTCCTCTGTTCTCCTAACCCGAATGGAGCCCGTCGCCGCCGACCAGCGCTCGCGCGGCCACAGCCACCGTCTCGCCTCCCCGACGCCTCCCAAAGCTCCGCTGTTCCGCCCCCGTCCTCCTCGTCGTCTCACGCGACCAGAAGGGCCCCGAGCAGCCACCATCGCCATCGTCTTCAAGCTTCGGCCCCGGCGCCCTTCTCCGTCGATTCGGCCACTCCGGCGCGCCCCCGAGCCCACTAACCCTCCCTGCAGCTTCGCGGTGAGCCGCTGACCCGTTCCCCTCTTCTTCCCGTGCCGTTTGGCCGCTCTAGCCATTGCTTCCGCCGGATCCGAGAGCTCGCCGCCGCCGTGCCTCGTCACCGTCGTGGCCAGAGCCACCGTGGCTCAAAGCCGGGCACACCACCGTGCTCCAAACCTCACCAGGAGCACGTAGAACCCACCAGCTTCCCCTCCCGAGCACCACAACGCCAAACCCGCAGGTGCCCGAACTCCGGCCGCCGCCTTGGAGCTCGCCGCCGTCGACTCAGGCCACCCCAGCTCCCCCCGTTCGCTCCATTAGATGCGCTGCTTTGCCAGCTAGCCGTAGCCACAAACCACGAGTAAAACGGCACCCTGTAGCGCAAACCCGACGCGGACGCCGCCGCGATCTGAGGTTGCCGGCGGTTAAACACCGGCAGCTGACGTGGCGCTGATTTAGTTAGCACTAATGACCACGCTAAACACCCCCACAGCCACTGACAGTGGGCCCCACCCCTGGTCAAACCCCAATCAGCGCTGGGTTTGACCGGGATTAGCTCCTGTGTCACTGACGTGTGGCCCCCACACGTCAGGTTTGACCTGGGGCGCCCAGTTGACCCTGCTGATATCACTGTGACGTGGGGCTGACGCAATAAGTATTTTCTGGATTTAAAAGTAATCATGAAATTCTAGAAAATAGCTAAAACTTCAATAAATCATAGAAATACAACCGTAACTCCAAATTAAATAATTTATATATGAAAAATTATCAGAAAAATTCAAGGAATCCATCTGTACCATTTTCATGCATGTTAGAACAACTTATCACTACTGTTTAGGGCAAATGAAGTGAATGACATTTAAATAACCACATATGGAGTTTGAATTTGAATCTTGGATTCAAACCAACTTCATTTAATCTGGTTTTAGGTGCATTAGCCCAAAACACATTCATATTGCCATGTCATAGCATGCATCATATTGTGCATTGCATTGATCGTGTTTTTCTGTATTTGCCGGTAATTGTCCCCTCTCGACAGACGTGTACCGACGATGTGATCGATGACACCGATGAAGAGCTATATTATCTTCAGAAGTTCCAGGCAAGCAAAACCCCCTTGTTCATTCCGATAAAACCCCACTCTCTCGCTCCTGCTCTCTTTTACTGCATTAGGACAACAACGACATATTTGATACTTGCTGCGGTAGCTGAACCCCTTTATCCTTTGCATGACCTGTCATTCCACAGTAAATAGATGAAACCCACTAGCATGAGTAGGAGTTGTTTGAGCCCTGATGTGCCTACTCATTCATGCTTGTTTGTCATGCCTGCTACTGCTTAGAGTTGAGTCAGGTCTGATTCATCGGGGATGAAACAGAGGCGTGTGAACATGTCCTACTATGGGTGAACTAAGTGTGTGAACACGATTTGGTAAAGGTAGCGGTGAGAGGCCATGTAGGAGTACATGGTGGGTTGTCTCATTGCAGCCGTCCTCAGGAACTGAGTTCTGTGTTTGTGATCCATGATCAGTTACTACCACACATTGGGCTCCGGGCGCTCCAAGCCCTCTCGACTTATTAATCAACTTGATCTCTGTCCAGGAGTTGCAACTAGTTTCTGGTGTTTGTAGGTAGTGTTAGTAGTCTACCAAGTGGCACCCGGTACAGGTGGGCTTGGGACAGACTAGGCACAGTGGCCCGGTGTACCAAGTGGCACCCGGTTGGTGGGCTTGGGAACCCTGCACACATCGTTTGGGGCCGTAAGCGACACCCCGGCCGGATCTCCTTGCGGATGGAACCCGAATAGGCGATAAACCTGGACTAGAGACTTGTTCGGTTAGTCAGGTCGTGGCCGACTCCCTCGCCCGGCTTCCGCTTGAAGGTTGCCGAGGTACATGACGTGTACAGGACGGTAAGTGGCGAGAGCGTGTGTGAAGAAGTATACCCCTGCAGGGTTAACATCATCTATTCGAATAGCCGGATTCCTCGGATATGGAAACTTGGACCCCTTGCATAGTTCATAGACAAGTGAAAGTGGATACTCTAAAATACGCAAGATAAGCGTGAGTGCTATGGATGGCGTTCTCGTAGGGAGACGGGAGCGGATCCATAGTGGTGTATTGATATGGTGAATATGTGGACTCGTGTGCGCCACCTCAAAAGAGTTACTTGCAGTCGTAGTTCAGGTTAGCCACCGAGTCAAAGCTGGCTTGCTGCAGTTAAACTCCTCCACCCCCTTGTTGATAATGATGCATATGTAGTTAGTTCTGATGTAAGTCTTGCTGGGTACATTTGTACTCACGTTTGCCTATTTTATGTTTTTGCAGAGAGACTTCAGTCTCACTAGTAGTTCCGCTTGGACTTCGACGTTTAGCTTGTTACCTCAGCTACGATCTTGTGCCCTCGGCAGGATCTGGTAGATAGTCAGGCTTCTCAGCCTTTTTCATTTATAGTTGTCTGTACTCAGACATGTTTAGCTTCTGCTTGTGTTTTGATTTGTATTCTCTGAGTGTTGGGTCATGAGACCCATGTTTGTAATATCCCGCTCCTCGGAGCCTATTGAATAATTACTTGAGTTGTAGAGTCATGTTGTGATGCCATGTTGTATCTGCACATATCGAGCATATTGTGTGTATGTTGTTGAAATGCTTGGTATGTGTGGGATCTGACTATCTAGTTGTTTATCCTTAGTAGCCTCTCTTACCGGGAAATGTCTCCTAGTGTTTCCACTGAGCCATGGTAGCTTGCTGCTGCTCCGGAACACTTAGGCTGGCCGGCATGTGTCCTTCTTCGTTCCTGTGTCTGTCCCTTCGGGGAAATGTCACGCGATGAATACCGGAGTCCTGTTAGCCCGCTACAGCCCGGTTCACCGGAGTCCTGCTAGCCCAGTGCTACAGCCTGGATTCACTCGCTGATGACCGACACGTTCGATGTTGGGTCATGGATGTCTGTCCCTGTAAGTTTGTGCCACTTTGGGTTTACGACTAGCCATGTCAGCCCGAGCTCCTTATCATATGGATGCTAGCGACACTGTCATATGCGTGTGCCAAAAGGCGCAAACGGTCCCAGGCAAAGGTAAGGCGACACCCGTAGGAATACCGTGCGTGAGGTCGCAAAGTGATATGAAGTGTTACATGCTAGATCGATGTGGCATTGAGTCGGGGTCCTGACAGCGTTGGTATCAGAGCTTGACTGCCTGTAGGATTACCAAGCCAAACTGGTCGAAGTTGAGTCTAGAAATTCTTTAGTTATATAAGGGAATTGATTGTGGGATGGAACGTAAGGCTCTTTTACTCCTTATACCTTATGCCCTTCTGATCTGAGTCATCTTATTTTCCTACGGGGATTAAGAACTAGACTATCTCTTCTTTCTATCAGGATCACGTGTTACTAATCCGTAGACTTATAGATTGTTGGATTTAAGCTTGAGTTCAGTTTCTTCTACTTCCGTACGTTAACTGTTGATCTCGAAACCTTGATATTGTGTTTCTGAGTGGTTATGGCACCATTTTTGTGAATGTCTCAAATCTTTTTTGAGCATTTACAGCCGTTATGCTGTCCGAGTCATCCCAGGTTTCTAAATAGTCGGATGCATTTGCAAATCCCTTCCTCCTGTTTCCGATGTGCCTTTGGTCAGATTAATCACACAAATCAGTGAGTTGAGGTACTTTATTGCCTTGACATATATGTTGGAGCTAGTATTATGACCCTAGGTGTCTTAGGGGATCATCTAGTAATTTAGCCATGATTTGTGTTCCCAGTGTGATGATTCTGGCCGTCATTCTCGAAAGCATCCCGTGATGCTACTTAGTAGTAGGTATTCTATTCCTGGGTTCTTGAACCCGAGATTCACTCTACTTACTTCATGTTGATAGTAATTGCTAGCGCCTTTAGGATATTAGTAACCTTTGCGATAGTCCTCAAGGTCCGTGGTATATCCTTCTTCCAAATACCATGAACCACTTACGGCAAAAGTTTGTTGGATCAAAAGATCACAACAGGAGTGCTCTCTATGGGTTCTCCATTCATAATTGTGACTCTGCCAGTTCTACCTTTCCGCATGGATTGTCCGGAAGAAATATGTTGAACTCGTTCGACATGCTAATCTATGCATTCACAACTCAGAAAATCATATGTTCCTTTGAGTTGTCCCTCTTTAGTTGTTTTCTGGCCCTCGTCTATCAATTGATAGTCAGGAGTAATTGTGCATTCGTGTTATCAATGCTTATTACTCTCGTGGTCCGTCAAGCCATTCTGTCCTGAATGACTTGGAGAAACAAACTCCAGTACCTCATCCATATTTAGGATTGGGTCAAAGTAGTTGTGTTCCGCAGATCAAGTTACAATCCAGCTTCTGGTCTGCTCTACCCTGAAGTATTACCTTCTTTATGACAGGAATTTCATGAGAATTGCACCACCTTTTGTGAATTCTTGACATAGTGATACTTCTCGCCATCCTTTCTCATTCCTCGGTTCCGTGTTGTTGCAGCCGGAGTGCCGACAAGTGAATCATGGTGTGTGAAATCAATACTCCCAGCAACCTCGTTGCTTGGTAGCTAAAGGACAATAATTTCATTCTTAGTGTGTTGGTTATTGAATCATCATTCTAAGATTGATCGTGCTACCTAGTCCATTCTCCTGGTTCACTCCTCGATCGATGAGTAGGATTTTGTCAAGTCCTCGCTCATTTGATCATATCATCTTGCCCTGAAAAGCAAGATTGTTCTCGAGCTTAGTAACATATCGGTGGTTCGTGATTTCCGAAGATCTTCTCGGAAGTATTACCAGGTTGTCACCTGACCGCTATCTTGTGCTCGTGATCAAGTTGGTTTCTTGTGAACCACCTTCTCTCCAAGAATCGGTGTTAGATATCCCTGAGCTAGTTGGTTAAGCTAAACGACAACTTGGAGGGTTGGAAGATAAAAGCTTGCCTGACTTAGTTCGTTCCAAAGGGATATTCTTGTGTAGTGTGTATTGAAGAAAGATGATATCTTCATCGATTGGTCCCTGTGATCAGTTGCTGGACCTATTGTCTTATCAATCCTTTGATTTGAGTGTGGGCTATCGTCAAATCAAGTCAGAACCAACGATGTTCGTAATGTTGTCTTACTCGTGGTTGATCCCTCGAGCATACACCATTATATCTTTTGGGTCTGATCAATGCTATCACCGTGTTCACATGATGGTGGAAGTCCAGTGATATGGAAATTCCGCTGAGTTGTTGTTGAGCCCATTGACAACATCCTTATCTCCTCCATGATGTTGTTGAACATTAAGTTAGTGTTGGAAACTTTTGAAAGCATTTTCTTCATGCTAGCTCATGAAGTACTTGTTTGATGAAAGGAGTGACTTCCTTTGATTCACGTGCATTTTGATGTAAGTTGCCGTCGTGAATTCGAGAAAGTTTGTTTTTGCTCTTTTGGAATCATCCCAAGTCGGTCATGCACGTGCGAAGAATTCTGTGGTCTGTTAGACTGATCATCTTCATTCCATATGTATATCCTAGCACACCAAGCCACTGATTGACTCGTTCAAGGAAAAGAAGTCTATGCTTGGGATCTAATCCATGGACTTGCGTAAAGACTTCGATATCCTCGATGATGGCTCCCAACCAGAACTCGGTAGTGTTTTATTGTAAGACTACCATGTGGGCATGCTTGTCTGGAACAACGTGTTCACATGTTTGTAGCAGAACCAGCTCATGTTTTGGAGCTTGCTATCGTAGTTCATTTCCTGAGAATCTCGCAACGTCATCTCGTCGATTTGTGTTGCAAACTTTCATTTTTCTTCCTAGACTCGATGAGTCTGGAATATCCTGACACCAACCAGATCCGAGTCTCAGGCAGATATGATGGTTGGAATATTTCCCAAGAACTATAATATTGGTCCCTCGATAACCGGTAAGGTGGATGTCGTGGCCAACACTCCCAGCCAGAAGACCTATTATTGTAGTATCTTGTTTGAGGAAGTTGGCCACCTCCCCATAAGGATTTCGTAGGATTTACCTCCGTAACTGTTCCTTATGGATTCTATTGCTCCCGAAGTCCGACCTTTACTTGATGTTCTAGTTAGCAAACCATATCTAAGAATGGGTTACACTAGCACGTCAAGGAGAACATTAGAAGCGGAGTGCTAAATGTCTCTCGGTCGATCATCCAGATTTTGTTTCCTTGGCCTCGCTAGGGTGAAATCTGAGTTGATGTTATCTTCCTATGCATCTGCGTCGTCCATCATTGTTCATCATGGTGGTATGTTGTGTTGCCAGGATCCTTGCCACGGATGTGGTAAAACCTTGATGAATATGGAAATGCTCAAGTTCTTGAGAGCACGCACAAGCGCTAGGTGTTATCATCAGCACTAACTGGGTTTGCTCTCAGTTTCCTCGGCAATGCTATGATCTTTTCAAACAGTGAATTCACTCCCTGTTGTTGGGTTTTCCCCAGTTACCAGAATCATTCCCAGCATTTGCATTTTGTTCCTAGCTTGCACGGCCAATGTGCCATTCTACCATGGGTCTCTTACATCTCCGGTGATAAGCAAATTCATCCATTACGTTGTCTTCAACAAGGTAATCCACATCATCCAAGTCCGAGTATGCCATTCTACCGACCCCCGCCAATCGATTGCTGTGATTTGCCTTCGGCTGATATAGAGAGTCTCAATGATCTCTATATCAAGGGTAATTCTTTTTGCCACTTAAGATAATAATCTACGAATCACCCTTCTCCAGGATGTTTCGTCGTGGTATCATGGCAATTCAACTCCTCGCTACGTTGACAACCGATCGCCACATTCTTAAGTCTGGAATTGTTGTCTACCTAGTGAACCTCGTCACCTGCTCCACTCCATCCCTCTAGAGGTATGCTTCGTCTCTCAGCTCGAGAGATGTTGCTATGTCACATTCCGGGAGTTAATCCTGAGTTGTTCGACCTTCGAGAAGACCGATCCTTCCAGAGTTTTCCTTTCCTCTTCTTGTCATGATTAGCTGGAGTTCTCAGAGCAAGACGACAAGACAAAGATGGTGTTCAAATCAATGTTCATTTGAAGTGCAACCTGGATCATGAAGATTGTACTAGTTTGCGTTTCCCTTTCATCCTACCCTACGCTTGAATCTCGAGACGAGATTCTTGTTTAGTGGGGGTGAGTTGTCACATCCCTAGTTCTGGCCTGTCCTATGCTTGCTTCCATCTGGGCATCATGTTTAAACTTTTGAAACCTGAACTGAGGAAGTTAGAAGCCTCAAAACCCTAAATAAAAGAAGGGCAAAAACCCTAAAATCTCATTCATTGTTCCAAAATGTTCTTCTTAGATGTTTAATATTTTTGGCAAGGGTTTTGATCCAAACCAAAAATAATGAACATTTTAAAAGGATTTATTTTGAGACTTTGAATTTAAATCAATACTATTTTGAATTTGAACTTATATCCAAATATTACTGAATATATGTTCAAATAACTGAAACATTTTTATGTGCTTTGGTATAATTCCATTGTGCTAAATAAAATGTTCAGGGGAATTTTGTCACTGTCTTTGAATTTGTTTTATTTCAAAACAGTGGCAAAAGATTAAATAAAAACAAAACAGAAGAAAAAAAAATAAAAAGAGCAAAGCTTACCTGGCGCTTACCTGTCCAGCCCAGCCGGCCCAGCTCCCCCAGCGGCCCAGCCCGCCACCGCTACCCCCCTGTCGCCTTCCTCCTCTGCCAGGAGGACGGGCACGCGCCCGGCGCGCGCGGCCACGCGCCCCGGCCACCTCCTCCCTGCCTGGCTGCCTCCTCCTCCCCTGGTCCCTCCCGCGACGCCATGCAGCCCCGGACCCCCTCTCACTTCTCCCTCACTCTCCCGCGTCCTCATCCTCTCCCCGGAACACTCTCCCCCTCCTCTGTTCTCCTCACCCGAATGGAGCCCGTCGCCGCCGACCAGCGCTCGCGCGGCCACAGCCACCGTCTCGCCTCCCCGACGCCTCCCAAAGCTCCGCTGTTCCGCCCCCGTCCTCCTCGTCGTCTCACGCAACCAGAAGGGCCCCGAGCAGCCGCCATCGCCATCGTCTTCAAGCTTCGGCCCCGGCGCCCTTCTCCGTCGATTCGGCCACTCCGGCGCGCCCCCGAGCCCACTAACCCTCCCTGCAGCTTCGCGGTGAGCCGCTGACCCGCTCCCCTCTTCTTCCCGTGCCGTTTGGCCGCTCTAGCCATTGCTTCCGCCGGATCCGAGAGCTCGCCGCCGCCGTGCCTCGTCACCGTCGTGGCCAGAGCCACCGTGGCTCAAAGCCGGGCACACCACCGTGCTCCAAACCTCACCAGGAGCACGTAGAGCCCACCAGCTTCCCCTCCCGAGCACCACAACGCCAAACCCGCAGGTGCCCGAACTCCGGCCGCCGCCTTGGAGCTCGCCGCCGTCGACTCAGGCCACCCCAGCTCCCCCCGTTCGCTCCATTAGATGCGCTGCTTTGCCAGCTAGCCGTAGCCACAAACCACGAGTAAAACGGCGCCCTGTAGCGCAAACCCGACGCGGACGCCGCCGCGATCTGAGGTTGCCGGCGGTTAAACGCCGGCAGCTGACGTGGCGCTGATTTAGTTAGCACTAATGACCACGCTAAACACCCCCACAGCCACTGACAGTGGGCCCCACCCCTGGTCAAACCCCAGTCAGCGCTGGGTTTGACCGGGATTAGCTCCTGTGTCACTGACGTGTGGCCCCCACACGTCAGGTTTGACCTGGGGCGCCCAGTTGACCCTGCTGACGTCACTGTGACGTGGGGCTGACGCAATAAGTATTTTCTGGATTTAAAAATAATCATGAAATTCCAGAAAATAGCTAAAACTTCAATAAATCATAGAAATTCAACCGTAACTCCAAATTAAATAATTTATATATGAAAAATTATCAGAAAAATTCAAGGAATCCATCTGTACGATTTTCATGCATGTTAGAAGAACTTATCACTACTGTTTAGGGCAAATGAAGTGAATGACATTTAAATAACCACATATGGAGTTTGAATTTGAATCTTGGATCCAAACCAACTTCATTTAATCTGGTTTTAGGTGTATTAGCCCAAAACACATTCATATTGCCATGTCATAGCATGCATCATATTGTGCATTGCATTGATCGTGTTTTTCTGTATTTGCCGGTAATTGTCCCCTCTCGATAGACGTGTACCGACGATGTGATCGATGACACCGATGAAGAGCTATATTATCTTCAGAAGTGCCAGGCAAGCAAAACCCCCTTGTTCATTCCGATAAAATCCCACTCTCTCGCTCCTGCTCTCTTTTACTGCATTAGGACAACAACGACATATTTGATACTTGCTGCGGTAGCTGAACCCCTTTATCCTTTGCATGACCTGTCATTCCACAGTAAATAGATGAAACCCACTAGCATGAGTAGGAGTTGTTTGAGCCCTGATGTGCCTACTCATTCATGCTTGTTTGTCATGCCTGCTACTGCTTAGAGTTGAGTCAGGTCTGATTCATCGGGGATGAAACAGAGGCGTGTGAACATGTCCTACTATGGGTGAACTAAGTGTGTGAACACGATTTGGTAAAGGTAGCGGTGAGAGGCCATGTAGGAGTACATGGTGGGTTGTCTCATTGCAGCCGTCCTCAGGAACTGAGTTCTGTGTTTGTGATCCATGATCAGTTACTACCACACATTGGGCTCCGGGCGCTCCAAGCCCTCTCGACTTATTAATCAACTTGATCTCTGTCCAGGAGTTGCAACTAGTTTCTGGTGTTTGTAGGTAGTGTTAGTAGTCTACCAAGTGGCACCCGGTACAGGTGGGCTTGGGACAGACTAGGCACAGTGGCCCGGTGTACCAAGTGGCACCCGGTTGGTGGGCTTGGGAACCCTGCACACATCGTTTGGGGCCGTAAGCGACACCCCGGCCGGATCTCCTTGCGGATGGAACCCGAATAGGCGATAAACCTGGACTAGAGACTTGTTCGGTTAGTCAGGTCATGGCCGACTCCCTCGCCCGGCTTCCGCTTGAAGGTTGCCGAGGTACATGACGTGTACTGGGCGGTAAGTGGCGAGAGCGTGTGTGAACAAGTATACCCCTGCAGGGTTAACATCATCTATTCGAATAGCCGGATTCCTCGGATATGGAAACTTGGACCCCTTGCATAGTTCATAGACAAGTGAAAGTGGATACTCTAAAATACGCAAGATAAGCGTGAGTGCTATGGATGGCGTTCTCGTAGGGAGACGGGAGCGGATCCATAGTGGTGTATTGATATGGTGAATATGTGGACTCGTGTGCGCCACCTCAAAAGAGTTACTTGCAGTCGTAGTTCAGGTTAGCCACCGAGTCAAAGCTGGCTTGCTGCAGTTAAACTCCTCCACCCCCTTGTTGATAATGATGCATATGTAGTTAGTTCTGATGTAAGTCTTGCTGGGTACATTTGTACTCACGTTTGCCTATTTTATGTTTTTGCAGAGAGACTTCAGTCTCACTAGTAGTTCCGCTTGGACTTCGACGTTTAGCTTGTTACCTCAGCTACGATCTTGTGCCCTCGGCAGGATCTGGTAGATAGTCAGGCTTCTCAGCCTTTTTCATTTATAGTTGTCTGTACTCAGACATGTTTAGCTTCTGCTTGTGTTTTGATTTGTATTCTCTGAGTGTTGGGTCATGAGACCCATGTTTGTAATATCCCGCTCCTCGGAGCCTATTGAATAATTACTTGAGTTGTAGAGTCATGTTGTGATGCCATGTTGTATCTGCACATATCGAGCATATTGTGTGTATGTTGTTGAAATGCTTGGTATGTGTGGGATCTGACTATCTAGTTGTTTATCCTTAGTAGCCTCTCTTACCGGGAAATGTCTCCTAGTGTTTCCACTGAGCCATGGTAGCTTGCTGCTGCTCCGGAACACTTAGGCTGGCCGGCATGTGTCCTTCTTCGTTCCTGTGTCTGTCCCTTCGGGGAAATGTCACGCGATGAATACCGGAGTCCTGTTAGCCCGCTACAGCCCGGTTCACCGGAGTCCTGCTAGCCCAGTGCTACAGCCTGGATTCACTCGCTGATGACCGACACGTTCGATGTTGGGTCATGGATGTCTGTCCCTGTAAGTTTGTGCCACTTTGGGTTTACGACTAGCCATGTCAGCCCGGGCTCCTTATCATATGGATGCTAGCGACACTGTCATATACGTGTGCCAAAAGGCGCAAACGGTCCCGGGCAAAGGTAAGGCGACACCCGTGGGAATACCGTGCGTGAGGTCGCAATGTGATATGAAGTGTTACATGCTAGATCGATGTGGCATTGAGTCGGGGTCCTGACAAAACGTTATGCAACAAATTTGAAACATGAGGTGTTATTTGATTGTCTTCCTTATGAGTGGCGGTCGGGGACGAGCGATGGTATTTTGCTACCAATCTATCCCCCTAGGAGCATGCGCATAGTGCCGAGGTTTTTGATGACTTGTAGATTTTTTCAATAAGTATGTGAGTTCTTTACGACTAATGTTGAGTCCATGGATTATACACACTCTCACCCTTCCATCCTTGCTAGCCTCTTCGGTACCGTGAATTGCCCTTTCTCACATTGAGATTTGGCGCAAACTTCGCCGGTGCATCCAAAACCCGTGATATGATACGCTCTTTCACACATAAACCTCCTTATATCTTCCTCAAAACAGCCACCATACCTACCTATTATGGAATTTCCATAGCCATTCCGAGATATATTGCCATGCAACTTTCCATCATTCCGTTCATCATGACAGATTCATCATTGTCATATTGGTTAGCATGATCATGTAGTTGACATAGTATTTGTGGCAAAGCCACCGTTCATAATTCTTTCATACATGTCACTCTTGGTTCATTGCATATCCCGGTACACCGCCGAAGGCATTCATATAGAGTCATCTTTGTTCTAGTATCGAGTTGTAAATAAATAGAAGTGTGATGATCATCATTATTAGAGCATTGTCCCAAGTGAGGAATAAAAAAAAGAAAGGCCATAAAAAAAGAGAAGGCCCAAAAAAAGAGAAAGGCCATAAAAAAGGAAAAGGCCCAAAAAAGATGAGAGAAAAAGAGAGAAGGGACAATGTTACTATCCTTTTACCACACTTGTGCTTCAAAGTAGCACCATGATCTTCATAGTAGAGAGTCTCTCATGTTATCACTTTCATATACTAGTGGGACTTTTTCATTATAGAACTTGGCTTGTATATTCCAACAATGGGCCTCCTCAAGTGCCCTAGGTCTTCGTGAGCAAGCAAGTTGGATGCACACCCACTAGTTTCTTTTGTTGAGCTTTCATACATTTATAGCTCTAGTGCATCCATTGCATGGAAATCCGCACTCCTTGCATTAACATCAATCGGTGGGCATCTCCATAGCCCATTGATTAGCCTCGTTGATGTGAGACTTTCTCCTTTTTTGTCTTCTCCACATAACCCCCTCACTATATTCTATTCCACCCATAGTGCTATGTCCATGGCTCGAGCTCATATATTGCGTGAAAGTTTATAGGTTTGAGATTACTAAAGTATGAAACAATTGCTTGGCTTTTCAGCGGGGTTGTGCATGATGAGAGCATTCTTGTGTGACGAAAATGAAACATGACTAAACTATATGATTTTGTAGGGATGAACTTTCTTTGGCCATGTTATTTTGAGGAGACATAATTGCTTAGTTAGTATGCTTGAAGTATTATCATTTTTATGTCAATATGAACTTTTGTCTTGAATCTTTCAGATCTGAATATTCATACCACAATTAAGAAGAATTACATTAAAATTATGCCAAGTAGCACTCCACATAAAAAATTCTCTTTTTTATCATTTACCTACTCGAGGACGAGCAGGAATTAAGCTTGGGGATGCTTGATACGTCTCCAACGTATCTATAATTTTTGATTGCTCCATGCTATATTATCTACTGTTTTGGACTATGTTGGGCTTTATTTTCCACTTTTATATTATTTTTGGGACTAACTTATTAACCAGAGGCCCAGCCCAGAATTGCTGTTTTTTTGCCTATTTCAGTGTTTCGGAGAAACAAAATATCAAACAGAGTCCAAACGGAATGAAACCTTCGGAAACGTGATTTTCTCATCAGATAAGATCCAGGAGACTTGGACCCTCCGTCAAGAAAGCCACGAGGCGGGCACGAGGGTGGAGGGCGCCCCCCTTGGGCACGCCCCCTGCCTCGTGGGCCCCTTGAAGCTCCACCGACGTACTTCTTCCTCCTATATATACGTACGTACCCCCAAACTATCAGGGACGGAGCCAAAAACCTAATTCCACCGCCGCAACTTTCTGTATCCACGAGATCCCATCTTGGGGCCTGTTCCGGAGCTCCACCGGAGGGGGCATCGATCACGGAGGGCTTCTACATCATCATCCAAGCCCCTCCGATCAAGTGTGAGTAGTTTACTTCAGACCTACGGGTCCATAGTTAGTAGCTAGATGGCTTCTTCTCTCTTTTTGGATCTCAATACAATGTTCTCCTCCTCTCTCATGGAGATCTATTCAATGTAATCTTCTTTTTGCGGTGTGTTTGTTGAGACCAATAAATTGTGGGTTTATGATCAAGTCTATCTATGAATAATATTTGAATCTTCTGTGAATTCTTTTATGTATGATTGGTTATCTTTGCAAGTCTCTTCGAATTATCAGTTTGGTTTGGCCTACTAGATTGGTTTTTCTTGCCATGGGAGAAGTGTTTAGCTTTGGTTTTGATCTTGCGGTGTCCTTTCCCAGTGACAGAAGGGGCGGCAAGGCACGTATTGTATTGTTGCCATCGAGGATAAGAAGATGGGGTTTTTATCATATTGCATGAAACTATCCCTCTACATCATGTCATCTTGCTTAAGGCATTACTCTGTTTTTAACTTAATACTCTAGATGCTTGCTGGATAGCAGTCGATGAGTGGAGTAATAGTAGTAGATGCAGGCAGGAGTCGGTCTACTTGTCTCGGACGTGATGCCTATATACATGATCATACCTAGATATTCTCATAACTATGCTCAATTCTGTCAATTTCTCAATAGTAATTTGTTCACCCACCATAGAATACTTATGCTCTTGAGAGAAGCCACTAGTGAAACCTATGGCCCCCGGGTCTCTTTCTCATCATATCAATCTCCATCACTTTATTATTGCATTGCTTTTACTTTTTACTTTGCATCTCTATACCAAAAATACCAAAAATATTATTTATCATCTCTATCAGATCTCACTTTCGTAAGTGACCGTGAAGGGATTGACAACCCTAGGCGAATTGGTTGCGTTGAGCTATTGTTTTTGTGTAGGTACGAGGGACTCGCGCGTAGCCTCCTACTGGATTGATACCTTGGTTCTCAAAAACTGAGGGAAATACTTACGCTACTTTGCTGCATCATCCTCTCCTCTTCGGGGAAATCCAACGCAGTGCTCAAGAGGTAGCATGCCCTGATTGTGCCCTCGCCTATGTCCATGGTACTTTCAGTGCGTAATTATGTACGCGCGGCACGGATTTCGTTGCTTGACTGGGACTGGGACGGGGGCCGAATTGCTAGGCGAGCTCTGAACATGCCAGGCGATCTTGTTGCAGTTTACTCCGGACTCGCTCGAAGGTGTCCGGGGGCTGTATCGCCGATTTAGTGGTTTGCCTTAAAAGGCTGCTTTGTGCTTCTGCTGCGAGGGCCGCAGTGTGCTCTTCCATGCGGAGCGAGCGTTTAGTGTTTCCATTCATTGTTATGACCCTCCTAGGTCCTGGCATCTTGAGCTTGAGGTATGCGTAATGCGATACCTTGAATTTTGCAAATGCGGTTCGCCCGAGCAGTGTGTGATAGCCAATGCGGAACGGGACGATATTGAAGATTAACTCCTCGCTTCGGAAGTTGTCCGGAGATCCGAAGACCACTTCCAGTGTGATTGAGCCCGTGCAATGGGCCTCTACACCTAGGATGACGACCTTAAATGTGGTTTTGGAGGGTTTGATCCTTGAGGGATCTATACCCATTTTGCACACTGTATCCTGATAGAGCAAGTTCAGGCTGCTGCTGCCGTCCATAAGGACTCGAGTGATGTGAAATCCGTCGATGATGGGGTCTAGGACCAGTGCGGTGGATCCGCCATGACATATACTAGTGGGGTGGTCCCTGCGATCAAAGGTGATCGGATAGGCGGATCATGGGTTGAACTTTGGGGCGACGGGCTCCATCGCATAGACGTCCCTTAGTGCATGCTTCCGTTCCCTCTTGGGAATGTGGGTTGCGTTTATCATGTTCACCGTCTTCACTTGTGGGGGGAACCTCTTCTGTCCTCCCGTGTTCGGCGGCCAGGGCTCCTCCTCGTCATCACTACGCAGCCCCTTGTCCTTGTTTTCGGCATTTAACTTGCCATCCTGCTTGAACAACCAGCATTCTCTGTTGGTGTGATTGGCTGGCTTATCGGGGGTGCCGTGGATTTGACACAAGCGATCAAGTATGCGATCCAAACTGGACGGGCCCAGAGTACTTCTTTTGAATGGCTTTTTCCGCTGACCGGATCTAGAGCCTCTGAATCCGGCATTGACTGCCGTATCATCGGTGTTATCACCGTTGTTGCGGCGCTTTTGTCTGTTACGATGTGGTCTGTCGTGGGCATCTTTGGTATCCGGAGTGCCCGGATTCCTTGATGTGTTGTTGCTGCGAGCCAGCCAGCTATCCTCGCCCGCGCAAAAGAGGGTCATGAGTGTCGTGAGGGCTGCCATAGACTTCGGCTTCTCCTGACCGAGGTGCCGGGCAAGCCACTCGTCACAGATGTTATGCTTGAATTCCGCTGAGGCCTCTGCATCCGGACAGTAGACAATTTGATTTTTCTTAGTTAGGAACCGTTTCCAGAATTGCCTGGCCGATTCCCCTGGCTGCTGAGTTATATGGCTCAAGTCATCAGCATCTGGTGGTCGCACATAAGTGCCCTGGAAGTTGTCAAGGAATGCGTCTTCCAAATCCTCCCAACTGCCGACGGAGTTTGCTGGCAAGCTATTCAACCAATGCCGAGATGGTCCTTTGAGTTTTAGTGGGAGGTACTTGCTGGCATGTAGATCATCACCGAGAGCCATGTGGATGTGAAGGAGGAAATCCTCAATCCATACAACAGGATCTATTGTACCATCATACGATTCGATATTTATGGGTTTAAAACCCTCTAGGAATTCGTGATCCACAACTTCATTAGTGAAGCATAGGGGGTGTGCGGCGCCTCTGTGCTGGGCTATATCACGACGCAGTTCATATGAGTCTTGTCTGATGTATTCGACCCGGCCGGATTTACTTTTAGTGTATCCAGCGCGGCGGTCATCGTCCCGCATTGGTGCACGCCCCTGTGACCCGTATATTGACCTTACATGTTTTGCCCTGCTGTCCAATACGTCTTGCAAGTCCCGTGTGTTGCCCCGGGCCTTGGTATTTTTGATTGAGTGGTGGCGGGGTGCAGAATGAACTTCAGGCTGAAACGCCTCTCTGGCTCGGCCACGCGGTGGCCGGTTAGCCGCATCGTACACTGGTGATGGAGATTTCAATGCTTCCTCCTCGAGGTGAGGTAGCAACCTGCGCTTTGGGTAACTCTTGGAGGGGCGCTGGAGTTCGTATTCCTCGGCCGCAAGGACTTCGGTCCATCTGTCTGCTAGCAAGTCTTGATCAGCTTGAAGCTGTTGTTGCTTTTTCTTTAGGCTATTTGCTGTGTCCATAAGCCAGCACTTGAAGCGCTCCTGCTCGACGGGATCCTCAGGCACGATAAATTCTTCGTCGCCGAAACTCACCTCGTCTTCGGAGAGAGGCATGTAATTGTCCTCCTCCGATTCTCCATCTGCTGCTCGCTCTGGAGGGCTCGCTTGTTCACCCTCCCGCTCTACATCGTGCTGGAGGGGATTGTGGTTGTCTTCGGCACTATCCGGAGTGTTATTGTCTCTTGTGCCGGTATCACTACTTTTGCTGTGGCGGGACTTAGAGCGATGCCGCAGACGTCGGCACTTGGGTTGCTTCTTGGAGGGGTCATCCTCCGCTGTCTCGTCGCCATTGCCTTCTTTTGGGGTGTCCACCATGTATATATCATATGATGAGGTGGCGGTCCAGCACCCTGTGGGCAGTGGTTCCTGTTCGTCTCTTACATCGTCATCCATACCGTCGATGTCTTCGGAGTCGAAGTCGAGCATGTCGGTTAAATCATCGACAGTGGCTACTAAGTGGGTGGTGGGTGGGCAATGAATTTCTTCGTCGTCCGCATCCCATTCTAGTCGGACATAGTTCGGCCAAAGTTCTCCTGACAAGGAGAGAGACCTTAATGAATTTAGCACATCGCTGAAAGGCGAGTGCTGAAAGATATCCGCGGAGGTGAACTCCATGATCGGTGCCCAATCGGATTCGATAGGCACGGACGCGGGCGGCTCGGACTCCGTGGCCGGAGACAAATCTAGTGGTTCAGCAACAGACTCTCGTAAAGGGTGCACTCAGTATCCGGCTCCATCGCCACTGAGAGTGCGGCCTCCATGGCGGGGTCTATCCCTCTGTCCTCGGATGGTGCAATTTGCTCCGGATTAAAGGCCGGAGTAGTTGCAGATGCGATCTCCCGAACACTGTCCGACGGCAGAGTTACGTCATGCTCGTCGTGATTGTGCGGCGCAGCTGACATGGGATCGAATCCGTCGAATATCATGTCTCCGCTGATGTCGGTAGTGTACTTTAGGTTATCAAACCTGACCTAATGGCCAGGGGCGTAGCTCTCGATCTGCTCCAGATGGCCAAGCGAATTGGCTCGCAGTGCGAAGCTGCCGAATACGAAGATCTGTGCGGGGAGGAAAACCTCACCCTGGACCGCATCGTTACTGATGATCGAAGGAGCCATCAAGTCTTACGGTGATGGCACAGTGGAACTCTCAATGAAAGCACCAATCTCGGTGTCAAAACCGGCGGATGTCAGGTAGGGGGTCCCGAACTATGCGTCTAAGGCCGATGGTAACAGGAGGCAGGGGACACGATGTTTACCTAGGTTCGGGCCCTCTCGATGGAGGTAAAACCCTACGTCCTGCTTGATTGATCTTGATGATATGAGTATTACAAGAGTTGATCTACCACGAGATCGTAGAGGCTAAACCCTAGAAGCTAGCCTATGGTATGATTGTATCTTGTCCTACGGACTAAACCCTCGGGTTTATATAGACATTGGAGGGGGCTAGGGTTACACAGAGTCGGTTACAAGGGAGGAGATCTACATATCCGTATTGCAAAGCTTGCCTTCCATGCCAAGGAGAGTCCCATCCGGACACGAAACGAAGTCTTCAATCTTGTATCTTCATAGTCCAACAGTCCGGCCAAAGGATATAGTCCGGCTGTCCGGAGACCCCCTAATCCAGGACTCCCTCAGTCCAGCCACTCCAATATAGAGGGCTGCCCATGTGGCATTATAACGGGGAAGACGACGCCTCACTCTATGGTCGGAAGGGCCCAAAGACCCCCGCCGCTGATAACCCACAAGTATTGGGGATCGCAATAGTTTTTGATAAGTAAGAGTGTCGAACCCAACGAGGAGCTAAAGGTAGAACAAATATTCCCTCAAGTTCTATCGACCACCGATACAACTCTACGCACGCTTGACGTTCGCTTTACCTAGAACAAGTATGAAACTAGAAGTACTTTGGAGGTGTTGTTGGATAGGTTTGCAAGATAATAAATATCATGTAAATAAAAAGTAGGGGCTGTTTAGATAAAGAAACAATAAAGTAAATATAGCGAGTTTGGAAAAGTGGTGGTAGGAGTTGCGAAATTGCCCCTAAGAAATTCACTACTTTAATAGACCGATAGCAAGTATTATGTGGGAGATGCCACTGCTAGCATGTCATCCCTCACTTGGAATTCTATGCACTTATGATTGAAACTATTATCAAGCATCCGCAACTACTAATGTTCATTAAGGTAAAACCCAACCATAGCATTAAGATATATTGGCCCCCCTTCAATCCCGTATGCATCAATTTCTATGCTAGGTTGAAGCTTCTGTCACTCTTGCCCTCCAATACATAGTCCTATCAACATACAACTAACCCTAGGGTGTGATCCACGCGCGCAATCATATGATGGGCACCAAAGGACATCAACATAACCACAAGCAAATTAAATCAATCATAGCAATTCATCAACCACCGATAGGACAACGAAAATCTACTCAAACATCATAGGATGGCAACACATCATTGGATAATAATATGAAGCATAAAGCACCATGTTCAAGTAGAGGGTACAATGTGTTGTGAGAGAGTGGACCGCTTTAGATAGAGGGGGAAGGTGATGGACATGTTGGTGAAGATGGCGGAGGTGTTGGTGTAGATTGCGGTGATGATGATGGCCCCCGGTGGCACTCCGGTGTCACCGGAAGCGAGGGGGAGAGAGCCCCCTCCTTCTTCTTCTTCCTTGACCTCCTCCCTAGATGGGAGAAGGGTTTCCCCTCTGGTCCATGGCCTCCATGGCAAGGGAGGGGCGAGAGCCCCTCCGAGATTGGATATGTCTCTCTGTCTCTCTCTGTTTCTGCGTTTCCAGATTCTTCCCTTTCACCATTTCTTATATTCCCGGAGATCCGTAACTCCGATTGGGCTGAAATTTTGACACGATCTCCATCCGGAAATTAGATTTCTTGCGGCGAAAAAAGGGCACCAACCGCCTTACGGGTGGCCCACGAGGGTCAGGGGCGCGCCCCCTGCGTCATGGCCATCTCGGGCACCATATCGCGTGGATTTTTCTTCCCAAAAATCATATATATTCCAAAAAAAATCTCCGTCAGTTTTTATCCCGTTTGGCTCCGTTTGATATGGATATTCTGCGAAACAAAAAACATGCAACAAACAGGAACTGGCACTGAGCACTGGATCAATATGTTAGTCCCAAAAATAGTATAAAAAGTTGCCAAAAATATATGAAAGTTGTAGAATATTGGCATGGAAGAATCAAAAATTATAGATACGACGGAGACATATCAACATCCCCAACCTTAATTCCTGCTCGTCCTCGAGTAGGTAAATGATAAAAAAGATAATTTTTTGATGTGGAATGCTACCTAGCATAATCTTGATCACATATCTGATCATGGCATGAATATTAAGATACGAGTGATTCAAAGCAATAGCCTATCATTTGACATGAAGACAATAATACTTCAACCCCACTAATAAAGCAATCATGTCTTTTCAAAATAACATGGCCAAAGAAAGTTATCCCTACAAAATCATATAGTCTGGCTATGCTCCATCTTCACCACACAAAATATTCACATCATGCACAACCCCGATGACAAGCCAAGAAATTGTTTCATACTTTTGACATTCTCAAACCTTTTCAACTTTCATGCAATACATGAGCGTGAGCCATGGACATAGCACTATAGGTGGAATAGAATATGATGGTGGAGATGACAAAAAGGAGAAGATAGTCTCACATCAACTAGGCGTATCAACGGGCTATGGGGATGCCCATCAAAAGATATCAATGTGAGCGAGTAGGGATTGCCACGCAACGGATGCACTAGAGCTATAAGTATATGAAAGCTCAAACTGAAACTAAGTGGGTGTGCATCCAACTTGCTTGCTCATGAAGACCTAGGGCATTTGAGTAAGCCCATCATTGGAATATACAAGCCAAGTTCTATAATGAAAATTCCCACTAGTATATGAAAGTGATAACTCAATAAACTCTCTATATGAAGAACATGGTGCTACTTTGAAGCACAAGTGTGGTAAAAGGATAGTAACATTGCCCCTTCTCTCTTTTTCTCTCATTTTTTTTCATTTTTTTCTTTTTTTGTAGGCTTCTTTGGCCTCTCTCTTTTTTTGGGGGCTTCTTTGGCCACTTTTATTTTGATAACCTCACATGGGACAATGTTCTAATAATGATGATCATCACACTTTTATGTACTTACAACTAAATATTACAACTCGATATCTAGAACAAAGATATAACTCTATATGAATGCCTCCAGTGGTGTACTGGGATGTGTAATGATCTAGTGTAGCAATGACATCAAAAAACGGACAAGCCATGAAAACATCATACTAGCTATCTTACGATCATGCAAAGCAATATGACAATGAATGCTCAAGTCATGTATATGATGATGATGAAAGTTGCATGGCAATATACTCGGAATGGCTATGGAAATGCCATAATAGGTAGTATGGTGGCTGTTTTGAGGAAGTTATATGGTGGGTTTGTGGTACCGGCGAAATTTGCGCGGTACTAGAGAGGCTAGCAATGATGGAAGGGTGAGAGTGCGTATAATCCATGGACTCAACATTAGTCATAAAGAACTCACATACTTATTGCAAAAGTTTATTAGGCCTCGAAGCAAAGTACTACTACGCATGCCCCTAGGGGGATAGATTGGTAGGAAAAGACCACCGCTCGTCCCTGACCGCCAATCATAAGGAAGACAATCAATAAATACCTCATGCTCCAACTTCGTTACATAACGGTTCACCATACATGCATGCTACGGGAATCACAAACCTCAACACAAGTATTTGTACAATTCACAACCACCCACTAGCATGACTTTAATATCACCATCTTTATATTGCAAAACTATTGCAAGGAATCAAACATATCATATTCAGTGATCTACAAGTTTTATGTAGGATTTTATGACTAACCATGTGAATGACCAATTGCTGTCATCTCTCTAAATAGATATAAGTGAAGCAAGAGAGTTTAGTTCTTTCTAAAAAAGATATGCCCATGCTCTAACAAATATAAGTGAAGCAAAAGAGCATTCTACAAATGGCGGTTTTCTATGTAAAGAGAAACAGGCAATCCAAACTTCAAATGATATAAGCGAAGCACATGAAGCATTCTATAAAGCCATACTCAAAAGATATAAGTGAAGTGCAATGAGAATTCTATAAATCAACCAAGGACTATCTCATACCAGCATGGTGCATAAAATAAAATGAAAACTAAATGCAAAAGACGCTCAAAGATTGCACATATCGCATGAACGAAACGAACCCGAAAACATACCGATACTTGTTGAAGAAAGAGGGGATGCCTTCCGGGGCATCCCCAAGCTTAGAAGCTTGAGTCTCCTTGAATATTTACTTGGGGTGCCTCGGGCATCCCCAAGCTTGAGCTCTTGCCTCTCTTCCTTCTTCTCACATCGAGACCTTTTCGATCATCGAACACTTCATCCCACAAAACTTCAACAGAAAACTCGGTAAGATCTGTTAGTATAATAAAGCAAATCACTACTTTAAGTACTGTTGCAAACCAATTCATATTTTTTTATGCATTTTTTCTACTGTAATATAACTTTTTCATGGCTTAATCCACCGATATAATTCGATAGTTTCATCAAAACAAGAAAACTATGCATCAAAAACAGAATCTGTCTAAAACAGAACAGTCTGTAATAATCTGAACATTCACCATACTTATGATACTTGAAAAATTCTACAAAAATTAGGAAAAATAAAAAATTTGTATAGGAAGACATTGCAGAAAGAATCAGAACAATTATACGTTCCATCAAAAAATGTAAAATCACGCACTACAGCCAAAGTTTCTGTCCTGCACCGTACAAACCATCAAGCAAATGTAAACATCCAAAAGGCAAACCTTGGCACATTATTTTTATCATACAATGGAATTGTTCAAGGGGATAATTATTCTTATTGAAAAGTTTATGTAATCAAGATTCACAAAGTTTCCATGAGCATGAACAAAGTTCAAGGCTAGCTCCCACTTCAACAATGCTTGTCTTTCTCACTTTCGCTTTCCTTTTCGAAAAAGTTTTGGGTTCCCCTCTTTATTTTTGTTGTTTTTAAACTATATAAAATCACTCAACAGAAATAAATGACTCTCTAAAACTTCCGGGTTGTCTCCCTGGCAGCACTTTCTTTAAAGCCATTAAGCTAGGCATATAGTGCTCAAGTAATGGATCCACCCAGATCCCAAGGTATATCAAAGCCAATTTTAATTAACAATGATTTGTAGTGGTGAGCACAAGGTAACATATATCATGTAATGACGAAGTATAACTCTCTTCCTATGCATCGGCATGTCATAAAAGAACAATTCATGCACACAAAGTAAAGGCCAATGCATAGTATAAACAGTTTCTTGCAATTTTATCATATTGGAAACATAGAGAGGTGGAGATATAGTTCCTCTCTCATAATAATTGCAAGTAGGAGCAGCAAGCACATGCATATTATATTCATAAAAATCATCATGTGTAACGGTAAAAGGCAACCCATCAATATATTCCTTAATAAGAGCAAACTTCTCCGATATAGTGTAGTTTGGAGAATTCAAAAAGATAATAGGACAATCATGTGTGGGTGCAATAGCAACAATTTGATGTTTAACATAAGGAACTATAGCAAGTTCATATCCATAAGCATAATTCATATTGGCATCTTGGCCACAAGCATAACAAGCATCATCAAAAAGGGATATTTCCAAAGAATCAACAGGATCATAACAATCATCATAGCAATCATCCTCCGGTAAGCACGAGGGGAAATTAAACAATGTATGAGTTGAAGAGTTACTCTCATTAGAATGTGGGCACGGGTAGCTAATCCGCTCTTCCTCCTGTTGTTCTTCGCTTTCGTCCACATCTTTTTCATCCAATGAGCTCACAGTTTCATCAATTTCTTCTTCCATAGACTCCTGCAAAATATTAGTCTCTTCTTGGACAGCGGAGACTTTCTCAATAAGCGCATTAATATAGGAATTATATTCATAATTATCATAGCAATATTTTAAGATAGCTAAATTTTCAGGCCTATAAACATCATCATCATAAATTTCATGCTTTTCAAACAAAGATTCAATTTCATAAGGACCCTTAAAAGCAACAAATTCTTCTATTTGTTCCACATCATAGTAATCATATATACCATTAGCATAAGAAGCTAAGGTTTCATTATCATTAAATTCACATGAAAAGGGAAGGCGTGGAGCCTTTACCTTAGAGCAACAAGTATAATCATATCTCAAGCATAGTTGCCTAGCATACCAATTCAATATATGAATTTGATCCCATAATAGTTTCCCTTTTTGTGTCAAGCGGTAATCCCTAAAGTAATCACGTTGATCCAACGTTACTCCCATTACATAATTGAATGGGGTTTTCTCAGGATTATTAAAGTAGTACATAATATTTTTCACATAACCAGCATGGAGGGTTTTAGGAGGTTTCCCATCTCCATGAGTAGCAAGTACACCTAATTGTTTTTGGTATTTCGTGTTCCATTTGCATAACTAAAGATAGAGAACAACTAAGAATAGCAAATAAAAATTATTTAGTGATAAAGCAAACAAGCACACACGAGAATATTCACCCCACGCTATTGCTCCCCGGCAACGGCGCCAGAAAAAGGTCTTGATAACCCACAAGTATAGGGGATCACAACAGTTTTCGATAAGTAAGAGTGTCGAACCCAACGAGGAGCTAAAGTTAGAACAAATATTCCCTCAAGTTCTATCGACCACAGATATAACTCTACGCACGCTTGACGTTCGTTTTACCTAGAACAAGTATGAAACTAGAAGTACTTTGTAGGTGTTGTTGGATAGGTTTGCAAGATAATAAAGATTACATAAATAAAAAGTAGGGGCTGTTTAGATAAAGAAACAATAAAGTAAATATAGCGAGTGTGGAAAAGTGGTGGTAGGAGTTGCGAAATTGCCCCTAAGCAATTGACTACTTTACTGGACCAATAGCAAGTATTATGTGGGAGATGCCACTGCTAGCATGTCATCCCTGACTTGGAATTCTGTGCACTTATGATTGGAACTATTAGCAAGCATCCGCAACTACTAATGTTCATTAAGGTAAAACCCAACCATAGCATTAAGATATATTGGTCCCCCTTCAATCCCGTATGCATCAATTTCTATGCTAGGTTGAAGCTTCTGTCACTCTTGCCCTCCAATACATAGTCCTATCAACATACAACTAACCCTTGGGTGTGATCCACGCGCGCAATCCTATGATGGGCACCAAAGGACAGCAACATAACCACAAGAAAATTAAATCAATCATAGCAATTCATCAACCACCGATAGGACAACAAAAATCTACTCAGACATCATACGATGACAACACATCATTGGCTAATAATATGAAGCATAAAGCACCATGTTCAAGTAGAGGGTACATCGGTTTGCGAGAGAGTGGACCGCCGTAGATAGAGGGGGGAAGGTGATGGACATGTTGGTGAAGATGGCGGAGGTGTTGGTGTAGATTGCGGTGGTGATGATGGCCCCCGGTGGCACTCCGGTGCCACCGGAAGCGAGGGGGAGAGAGCCCCCTCCTTCTTCTTCCTTGACCTCCTCCCTAGATGGGAGAAGGGTTTCCCCTCTGGTCCATGGCCTCCATGGCAAGGGAGGGGCGAGAGCCCCTCCGAGATTGGATCTGTCTCTCTGTCTCTCTCTGTTTCCGCGTTTCCAGATTCTTCCCTTTCACCGTTTCTTATATTACTGGAGATCCGTAACTCCGATTGGGCTGAAATTTTGACATGATCTCTATCCGGAAATTAGCTTTCTTTCAGCTAAAGAAGGGCACCAACCGCCTTACGGGTGGCCCACGAGGGTCAGGGGCGCGCCCAGGGGGTGCAGGCGAGCCCCCCTTCCTCGTGGCCACCTCGGGCACCGTCTCGCGTGGATTTTTCTTCCCCAAAATCATATATATTCCAAAAAAATCTCCGTCAGTTTTTATCCCATTTGGACTCCGTTTGATATGGATATTCTGCGAAAGAAAAAACATGCAACAAACAGGAACTGACACTGGGCACTGGATCAATATGTTTGTCCCAAAAATAGTATAAAAAGTTGCCAAAAATATATGAAAGTTGTAGAATATTGGCATGGAACAATCAAAAATAATAGATACGACGGAGATGTATCAGCCGCCCTGGCCAAAATATTGGCCGAGCTGTATAAAGGGGAGAATGAGGAGTTCGCCCGTCTCCAATATCGAGACGGATTTTCCATGTATAATCGTCCCAGCTGGGTAAGCTTTAACTCCACTATTTTACTCCTGTCCCTGAATCATTCTTGACATGCAATATCTTATCCGCTTATAACAGGAATGGCGAAAGGCTATCGAGGGGATCCACGACCCTGCCCCTCAGCCGGAGAATCGCAACCGGGATCTTGACCCCGGATATGAGGAAGATCCGGACATATTTGTAGAGCTCGAGGATGGAATATTCTGTTAGATGAGCTATGATGGTACGAATGTACCCATCATCGCCGATTACCCCGGTCTCCTTCCCGCTTCGCATGTAAGTAATCCAGAGATACCTTGTCCAAGAGAGTTTTCTCATTCTTCCTCACCCACCGCACTGTCTTGTGCTCAAAAGGGGAGGCGTTCGGCACGCCATGCTGTCCCAGGGGCATCTCCGAAGAGAGCGGCCCCCACACCGGGCAAGCCTTCGGAGAGGAAGGCAAATGAAGATATGGCCGAGCCCTCATCAAAGAGGTATGGATTTGCACATATGCACCTTGGCAGTCACATCCAACTGTGACCTTCATGTTTATCCTATATCAGGAAAAAGGTGTGCCGGACTATATCCGCGGGTCCGGCCGGTCATACTTCCCACAGCCAGGATCCAGGTCCTGCCGTAAAGACGGGGGCTGATGTGGGGGTAACACCGAACTGTCCTCCAGCCGAGGATTCAGATGATGTATCCGTCACTAACTCGAAAGTGGAGAGCGCCATGAATCATCGGTGCCACAGGGCCGTTTTACAAGACCCCAGTTTTTTAAAAGAGGCATTTAACGCCTTCAGCTTGGTTGATGCATACATCCGAGCTGCTCGAGATGGGCTTAACAGAGCCACAAAGCAACATTTAAAAGATGTGCGGGTAAGTTTACTTTGTCCGAATATGATAACCATATGTCAGTAGCCCCCGAGACTTGAAGCAGTTGGTACAACTGATTTAAGTATCGTTGTATAACCAAGTTCTTACGGAGAAGAACGACCTGCTAGCCCAGGAGCTAGAAAAGTGTCAGACGCAGCTAACTGTTGCCTGTGCCGAACTGGAGAAATCCAAGAAGGCGTCTCCTGGTAATGTTTCCCTCCATCAAGAAACAATGATTATATGCCAGCTGTGCTAATACTATTGCTTGTCTCATAACAGGGTCGTCGGACCAACTGGAAGAGAAACTGAAGGCCACACAAACGGGCGAGAAAGAGGCGAAAAGACTACATGCCATCGGCAAGTGCGTTATGACCCGAGTCAGAGAGGAGAAAAACAAACACCAGGATTCCGACATCCAGCTGGGCGAGGAACTGAAAGATGTGCGGGCCCAACTGGCTGACTCCGTGAAGGAGAATAAAAGGCTGCGAGGCGACATATTCAGTATGTAACCGAACTTACCTTATAATAGTTTGGAGATGAAAGGTACTGACAAAGTTATGTTTGCAGGTATGCTGACAGGCCGTCCTGAAGAGGAGGTGTCCGGATTGTCAGATGATCCGCTGCAGGGGCTGTCGCAAATGCGCGAGCAAGCTCGGCAGGCAATGCAGAGTGTTGCTAAGGCCTTATGGTCATCCGCCTCCCCTCCAGGAGGTATGGAGGAGCTTGTAGAACTATTTAAGGGAGCGAGGCGACGTATCCGATTATGGAAAATATCAGCCTGCCGGGAGGGTGCGTGAGAGGCCTGGGCCATGGTGAAAAGACAGTATACCAAGCTTGATCCCAATCACATGGCCCGGGTCGGACCTTTAGGGCGAGATGGGAAAGAAGTGCCCGTTAATTTGGTATATGACCAAGTAGCAGTAGCTGCCAAATATTGCCAACATGATTGTAAGTTAGATAGCCTGTTGGATGGTATAGAGGAGGAAATTTATGAGTCTAAGTGACTATGTACTTTCCTTGCCATATGTAAATTCTAGCTGAATTGTAAAACGATTGTCATGGCAGACCTTTTTGCTTCAACCTCGGGACCTGAAGGTGCGGAGTGTTTCCGAATACCCGTGCGGCCGAATAGACCGGAGAATGCATGGAAACCAGGCGTAGGGGTCATAGTTGCTTGAACAGACAAGTTGTATTCGGCTAGTTATGTTATATTACATTAAAGTTGTAAGAAACATCTTCCAGAGAGAATAGGACTGTTAAGGGTCCCTTTCCCTGGGTGTGCATGCGTTACAGTGCATGTCCGAACTGTGATTGAAAAAAATCGCAGTATATATATATATACAGCCGGTCTATTCTGATAATATTATCAGAATAGCTATTCTGATAACACTTCTGCACCGCACGCTCAACGGAAGCGAACTGCATCTTTTTTATGTTGCGCACTGCAATGCTACACGGTAGAACTGCTTCATTCTCTGGTGGCCCGCCCGCGTATTCTGTGTGGAATCGGGTGTTGCGGGATGATTTGATTTGTTTGTGTATGTCAGTTGACCTTTATTATTTGTAATTTACAATAAAAATGACTAAAATCTTGGTAAATCGACGAATTTGGCAGACGGGCTTTCTTTGTTCGTCCGTGTTTGCTTCAGATGCGATTTTTTTGTGCTCGCATGTTGTTGTTTAGTAGGAATTGTTTGGTTGTGTTCATTTTAATTGGTCTGTTTACTCTATAATTTGTTAATTTTTAGGAGTTTGTTTTCAATTCCTGTTATTTTGATTCTGCGGGCGGGAGAGCTTCGTCCGCTCCTCTGTTCTTGACGATTTTTTGGATTTTTGCTCGTCCATGCGTGTTTGAATATTGTAATTAGTGTTGCTATAGGTTTGAATTCATTGTATTGCAGTTATAATTGTAATTTTGTAATTGCAATTTTTGAACGAGAGATGACGCTGTTCGTCCAGTTGCTGTGTCTTCCATGTAATGTTTTGCGGGAGTATTTTTTCGTTTGTTTAGTGGTTGGACAATTTCTAGGCATACGTTGTTTCTGGAGTATTTTTCGATAGTCTACCGCATGTCTGCAGATCTACTGTTTTTAATTTTATTTGTTGTAGTTGTGGCATACGTTGTTGTGCACTGCATTTTCGTTAGTAGTGTACTTCGTTGTAGCTACTTTACAGTTGTTATGGCAGATTATGAGATTTCTGTTTTCTTAAACTGAATTCTGTGTTCTATAGGACTTCATAATATGCGCTTCCGTACTGCATTAGCAGTGTGGTTAATGTTTCTACTATGGTGTTAGAATGGATGGTCCATTTTATGCTTGTGTTAGCTGAACAGTTATTATAAGAATTATTTTTGAAGTGCATACTATGAGAATTGTTTTTGAACATCATATGTTAACTGCAAAGTTTCGACCATTTGCATTTCCTTGTTTCTGTTCAGAGGACTGCTTTTTTTATTATTAGGACCACACTATGTGCTTGACAGAACTGCATTACTACCAACAACAACTTGTCTAAAAAGGATGATAAAATGATGCAGTTGAGGTTGCATACTTTAAAATAGGCATCGTTCAAAGTGTCTGATGGATATAATTTTAAAAGCATACAACATAATCAAAGCATTAGAAATATTGTTTGCTTCATACTAGACAGCCTAGAGTGCAAATATTGTAAACTTGAGGGAGTCTTCTGCCTTGTAGAAAAACACCATGGCCACTTCTCCGACGTCAAAGCCATTCTGGGAGACAAAATCTTTCGAACCAGTAGTTATGTTGATGCAGTCTTCAGAGTCGATGTGGTAGTCAGCTTGCATGTCTGCATATCCATTGTTGTGTTGTGTCTCCAAAGTAACCTTCCCTAAACTCGAAGCATGAAAGTTTATTGTGGATGGCAGTTTCTGCATATTGGAATGAGTGTCAAAAGAATTTTATAAGTAAACAGCGAATGTTTTTCTTTTGTACTTAGGATGATGTGTTTATGTTGACTTAAATAGTTACACATATATGAGTGCTATTTTTCTAATGTAGTTGCAATGTATGAAGAAACTTATATACGGAATTGACCTCTAGTTTTACTAGGATATATATTATACTGCAACATGCTTGTACTGCAAGGTCAGTTATAGTGTACTTCTCCAGCATGTCAACAGAACTGCATCCCTGATCTACTGACCCTTTTTTTGTCGATACCTGGTGTGGTACTGAAGGAAAATAGGTGGAAGCATCTATTGTTAATAGCTAACAAATCTGAACAACAATACAAATTATGTTTTGTATTTTTGTTGATACTACTGAACAAATTGATTGAACTATATATTCAGATGTGGATTTGCAGGCTAGATTATGTCCAGAATTGTGAGGGGAAAAATATACCCAACTTTCCTACAAATCTGCAGTTGTGAGGCGATAAAGAAATGGCGGCCAAAACCCCCTGTTGGGTATCATCAGGCATCCGAGCATGCTGCGCCACTCGGCGTTGGTGAGCTCCAGACCATCTGCGTACACGCATGTGTCCGCTACGGGCGCCATCCTTGCCAAACACCCGCACTTACAGTCCATGGCTGGTTCAGTGGAATTCCAGCGAAGAGCTGGGGATGGGATGAACCCTAGATCTACGATTTGAAGAAAAAGGAGTAACGGGGGGAGGAGTTGTGTTGGTCTGGAGCACGAATGGATACGTTTTTATGCAACCAATTGAGCAATGGAAGTAATAAATGTTTGTAGTTGGTGTTAGGTGGTGGATTGGTTCCGATTTAGTGTCGTCGAATGCATTTGAGTAGCAAAAAGGGCTGCTTACGTAAAAATAGCGAACTACATTTGTCATATATCAAGAGAAACTGCGGAACATTTGGTTGGGCCTGCGTTTTATTTATGGTATGTGGGTTTTTAAAAAAAAATCAGTTGTCTTTCTTTTGTTTGTTGGGCCTGTGTTCGTGGGGTGAAACGCATTGGTCCCAAGACGGTCTGTGAGCACGGCTGGTTTCCGGTGCGCTGTGTGCAGCCTAATGTTTAGTCCCACCTTGCCCCCGGAAGGCGCGCCCAACCTGTTTATAAGCGCTGACGAGGTCGATGTATCAAACTCCCCTGGTTACTTATTTGAGCGCTTATACACGGCGCTCGCTGCTCTATGCTCTCTGACCTGTTGGCCCTTTTGCACCCGGCCCTACGCATCGTGGCTCAGCACGACTCGCCTCCCATTGGCGCAGACCTACTACGAGACTGGCTGGGGCCGGCTGCACCTGGGTGGTATTTTTTTCTATTTTGCTTTTTTAATGTGAGGGCGCGCACTGCTTATGAAACCGTCCTTGCACTGCATTGATCAGTGTTCTTTACTGCATGTGCAAGCATTCCTTACTACATGTACATTTTCTCATTTTTTTTGTTTTTGCTCTTTTGTAATCTTTTTTCCAGTGTAGGGCAGTGCACTGCTTAGTAAACATATCTGTACTTCAATGATTATGTTCCTGTAGTGCACGTTCATATTTTTCCGCACTACATTTTTTTCAATGTAGAGGCGTGCACTGCTTCGTAAACCACGTGTGCACTGCACTAATCAGCATTCTGCACTGATTAGCATTCTGCACTGCATGTGCACGCCTCTACATTGGAGTGCACTGCATGTGCACGCCTCTACATTGGAGTGCAGTGTGCACGCATTTACATGCACAGTTCTTATTTTTTGTTTTCGTGTTTTTGCTCTTATGTTATTTTTTCCAATGTGGGGGAGTGCACTGCTTAGTAAATCATTCTTGTACTGCATAGATTTTGTTTGTGTGCTGCATGTTCATATTTTTTCGGCACTACATATGCAGATTGCATTTTTCTTTTTGTGTTTTTTCTCTTATCTATTTGTTTTTCCAAATTTAGGGGTGTGCACTACTTTGTTGTTTATGTGTAAACTTCATTTTGACAAAGTCTATACCACATTGGTACACAACTTGCACTGCATGCGTCCTTCTTTGCACACTGCTCGAATCTAATGATACATGAGCAAACAACAGAAAACAAATTGTCACATGCATTCTGTATGATAAGTTCATCATTAGCGAACTAATTTCAACAGAAAGCAATCTAACATAATCAAAGTTCACATCATTACAAGCGATTCTGCATGGGAAGTAAAATAGTTCAGCAAAAGCAAATGATCACAAGCAAACTAATGATACATAAGCAAACAACATAAAGCAAATTTGATGATAATTCTAAAACGACGATGGCCTTGGTGGATCTTTGGCCGGCACCATCTTCTTCTTCACTAGTCAGCGCATGCAGCGTCTCCCCATCCCCAGCTGGTCCTGGCGCACTTCTTGGGTGGCTCCTCCTTCTCCAGCTTTGCACGGCGAAGCCCGGCCTGAATGAGGGTGATGCGGTTCCATATCTCGTACGCTGCGTAGGCGTCCTTTGCAGCATACTCGATGTGCCTCCTGGACAGAGGCAGGGTGGCCCAGCGCTTGTGCTCGTCGTTGGTGATCTTCTTCTTCATGTAGTAGTAGTAGTCATCGATGAGCATGCCGGAGACGTCTCCAAGGGAGTCCAACTCCTTGGTTGCCTCGGGCACCCTCCACTCCTTCTGGATGTCGATGAAGTTGGCGACCTCCAGATTGACGCGATCCAGCCTTTTTTTGTCGCCGTTGATGGAGAAGCCTGCAAAGGTGTACCTGGGGTCGGCGAGGAAGTTGTGGAAGACGGTGCACCTTTCAGTGGTGCTCAGTTGGAAGAGCAGCACTGGGTGTTTCTTGCTGATGGAGAGTTGGCAGAGTGTGGGTTTCTGCGTCGCTTCAGGCTCGTTGTACTCGAGATCAATGCCGACGATCTGGTGGCGCTGGAGGCTGAGGTGGCGCTCGTACTTCGCGAGGGTGATCGCCACCTACTTCTCGTTGTTGGTGTGGATGACGTGCAACTTGGTGTTGCCGTGTGCCTCCACGGCCTCCACGTCCTTGTACTCGTCGGCGAACGCCATCGCCGGTAGTGGGGCTTGGTGTTTTTGCGTGGAGATGGATGTGACGGAGCGATTTGGTGGCAGCGCGATGGGTACTTGTGTTGTTTGTGGATGAGATGGCCTATGGCAGGGGTCTGAATTTAAGGGGAGGCGCGGTGTGGGATGGCCGCAGCGGATGAACTGCACGATCTCGGTGACGATGCGGTTTGTGCAGATCGTGGGTTGGTGTTGCGTCTGTGATCGTGGGCTTGTGACGATGGAACCGCTCCGATTGGGCGATTGTATGCGAACGTGGTTTTTTTTATTAGTAGATTTTTTTGACCACCACTTTTCTGTGTGAACGGGCTTTTTTGTAATGTTTATATGTATCCTACGTGACAACGAAACTGCATTTGTTGTAGTACCGCACTGCATCAAGTGCAACGGAGAACTGCATGGTGTCTACAGGTGTGTACTTCACAGTATTTTTTGCGTGTCCTTGCTGGAGCCCCAGAATAAAGTATAATGTATTCCGCATTTTTACGAGTTTTTCACTGTGTTCTATACCGTGTTTTCATTCTTGTAGGTAATCAGCAACTGGATTTTCTAAACCGTACTGCTTCGTGTACCTAAAAGGACTGCATCCTTGTAGTGCTGCGTACTGCATCAACTTTTTTGCCTGTACTTACTGCAGTCCCTATACGGGAGGGGTAAGGGGGGGGTTGGCCCCCCCACATTTATTTTTTTGAAGTTATTGTTTTTTCTTAATGGGCCTTTTTGGGCTGTGTTCGGAAAGTGAAGACACATTTGGGCCCAAGTCGGCCTGGTAGAACGGCCGTTTACCTGTGCGCTGCGTCCGGCCTAATGTTTAGTCCCACCTCGCCCGCGGAAGGCACGCCCGACCTGTTTATAAGCACTGACGCGACAGCTGTATCGAACTCCTTGGGTTACTTATTTGAGCTCTTAAACACGGCGCTATATGCTCTATGCTCTCTGACCTGTGGGCCCTTGTGCGACTGGCCCCACGCAACGTGGCTCAGAACGACTCGCCTGCTGTGGGCGCAGACCTACTACGAGACTGGGTGGGGAAGGTTGCACTTGGGTGGTTAATTTTTTGTAGTAGTACCTCACTACATCATGTGCAACGGAGAACTGCATTTGTTGTAGTACCGCACTGCATCGTGTGCAACGGAGAACTGCATATTGTCCACAGGTGCGTACTTCATTATGTGCAATAGAGTACAATGTATTCCGCAATTTTTACGACTTTTTTGCTGTGTTCTATACCGTGTATTTATTCACAATGTAGGTAATCCGGAACTGGATTGCTAAACCGTACTGCTTCGTGTAACGAAATGCACTGCAATTTTCTAGTGTTGTGTACTGCATATGTTTTTTGCTTGTACTTACTGCATTTCTTGGTACGCGAGGGGTAGGGGGGTTGGGGGGCCCCATTTTTTTGTGTGGCACTTATTTGAATGTAGACTTTTTCTTTTTGAATGCATTTTCTTAACATGCGTGTTGTTTTTTATTTTAACTTTTTTACGAACTGCGTTCATTTTTTTGTTTTACCGACTGAACTTCATTGTTCTTCCATAAAGAACTGCATCATGTGTGTTTTGATGTGGTCTTTCTTATTTTACCCGGCCCATTTTTGGACCGGCCCGTTTTGTGTTACTTTTTGCCACACGCGGGCCTCCTGCGTGTTCGTTGCAGGCGATCCCACCTCTGACAAGGAGAGAGACCGAGAACAATCCCCTCTCCTCTCTTGCAGTTCCTCCCTCGAGCAAAACCGCCGTCGCCCGCAGCAACCACCGTCGCCCAAGGAACCGCCGCCCTCAAGAGGTTCTTATTGCTGCATTCGGCGTCGTCGTCCGCTCCGCGAGCCCTCGCCGCTGCGCTCCCGCAGCCCTTTCGTGTCCGTTTCCGTCGGCGCACTCTCCCTCTTCCCCGCCGCCGGCGCCGCAGCTTTTTTGTGGTACGTTCCTCTTGTTCCCGGTCTTGATCGTCATCTCGTCTTGTGTTTTTGTTATTCTTGTAGTTGCTGTTGCTGTTTTTGCTTGTGTAATTTTTCCGTAGGCAGCCGATTTTATCTCGATTTTGCAGTCGATACTTGTGTGTAGCAAGGTGGATCTAGGGTTTCTTGAGATTTTTCGCCAATTTTGTTGCTTATATCTGTCGCTTCGTCGTTGTGCTGCAGGCAAACGCCATGTCTTCGCCAAGGAGAGTGGGAGGAGGAGTTTAGGGTATGTGGAGTGCTTATTTTAGGCTTTTGTTTATTTTTGTTTGGTGTTTATCTAGTTTCTTAAATCATCCTGCATATTTGGTTTATGCTCTGTTAGTTGTCAGTGTTCGTTTGCATTATTTTTGTCATGTGATGTTTTGTAATTTCTGTTTCTGGTTCTTTTTGAATGAAGTAGGTGATTGTGGTTCTCATAATGATACACCAATTCGCTCTCGTTCTCCTGGTGGTAAGGATCATGGTGTGGAGTGAGGACATCAATTGAATTTGCCGATTGAAACTTCTCCCATAAGTGTGGCCCCTCCTTCTGGTATGTGATTGATTTGTTTATTTTTGTGTATGTTGGTTAATTTGATGTTGTACAAATTGGTGTTGCCTTGCTGTATATAGTGCGGCATTCTTGTTTGGGAAGAAACATGAAGTTAATGTATGCAGCAATGTATTTATTTTGTATATGTGAACTCCACTATATTTATGTGTGAACTGCATTGTTGTTTTATTCAAGTTTTTTGTGCAATGCATTAATTTTTATTTTTAGCTTATGGTTGGAGCACTGCATTTTATATGTCTAAGTGTACTGCATTTATTCTTTTTGTGCACTTTTTAACGACCATAGTCAAACTTAATTTTTGACGCAGTGTCTGTTTTCCATGCTGGGGCTCCTGGGTTTGAGGAGGTTACTCAGTTGATTGACCATTATTTTGCAGAGGGTAATGTTGGTTTGAGCTTTGACCAGAGGCGACCCGTTTTGTCTGAGACACAGTCGCAGTCTGTTGATGGTATAGAAGAAGTTACACAGGATTGGATGGTCTCGGAACAGCTTCGTCAATATGAGTTGAAGCAAAGCAAGAAGAAGTTGAGGTTTGAAAGTGACTCAAAAGAGTTTGCAGAGAAAGAGAAGCAGAGGAGAGCTGCAGATGGTGCCAAGGGTGCCAAATTTGCCAAGGTGAGGAAGCCTTCTTTGCAGAAGAAGAGGCTAAGTAATGTTGCCGAGGAAGGTGGTACACCTCGGCGGAGTCCACGTGTTGCTGGCATGAACAAGAGAACTGCTGAAGCTGGTGGAAAGGATGATCCTCAGTGCAAGCGACTACATGTCACTGGAGGTCCCAATTCTAATGATGGTGACTTTGTGATTGCTGATTTTGTGAGGGATGTTCATAGTGGTAGACGCAAAGACTATGGTTCATCTAAGAGTCTACCCAAGCGTGCCCGTGACGATGTCGATGAAGATGTTTGTGGTGACTCTGGCGAGGAGGTGAATGTTGTTCCAAAGGTTTGTTGAAGTGGACTACATTTGTTTTCTTCATTGTTATTCTATCTGTGTTTTCTCTGTCTCTTTTTTTATGGCTAGTCTTCTAATGTGGATTGCATTTCTGTTTACACAGAGGAAGAAGTCTAGTAAGAGCAATGCAGCTGAAGATGATGCTGAGGTAGATGATTCTCGATTTAACAAGACCGTATGTTTGTCACTTCCCACTGTTTGCAACACTGCTGCCTTGTTGAAAGAGGCACACTGTAGTCGTGTTCGGGATGCTGGATTTGGTGTTGTCTTTGAACTGACGGTAAAGAAAAATGTGTCGTGCATTCTTATGTGCTATCTGATGGGAGTGATTGACCCTGCCACCATGATAATGGACTTTGGGAATGGCATGGTTCTTTGAATCAATCGTGATGCATTCCATCACATTTTTGATTTACCCATGGGACGTCACACTACACCCATGCCTGCTGCTAGTGGCCATGATGACTCGTTGAGTGCCCTCAAGGATGAGCTTGTCTTTGAATGTTCAAAAAGTATAGGTGTCAAGGACTTGCTTGAGAAGCTGAAGGTGTTGGTGGAGGAAGATGATCATGTGACCGTTGACCTTGCTGTGAAGGTGTTCTTCCTGATACTCTACCAGAATTTGCTATGCCCCGGGCCTGCAGTTCGTTTGGGTAGAGTTGCTGCAATGGTAGAGAACATGGATTATGCGGCTATGGCTCAGATGGACTTTTGCCAGCTTGTTGTTGATGAGTTGCAGGCAGCTGTGGTAAGGTGGCAAACAGAAGGCAGCAAGCAGAATTGTGCAGAGGGTTGTGCCATTGTCCCCCTGATTATGTATCTTGACTGCTTGAAGCTTCGCAAATTTTCAGTCATGCACACATTGACGCCACATGCGTCATATCTAACGACCAAGGACCTGATGAAGTTATACAATGAGGATGTGCTTGTGAAGGGAAAGATTTATTGGGAAACTTACAAATTTGGGAAGCTGCCGGTTAGTGCGTCTGAGTTTTGAATATCAGTTTTTTAAAGGTGCAACCATTATAAATCTGAACTTCTATAGTACTCACATGCGTACTTCTATTTGCCTCTTTTTCTTTTTTTGTAGTGGAAGGCGTCAGGTGATATTGTGTACAACCGTCCTGTTGTAGTTGAACGCCGCAGCTCTGATGCGGGACCTAGCACTCATGCTAGGTTTTATGAGCCCATATGTAGCCAGCTTCCTGCCTGTGATGATGAGGTGCCGCGTACTTGTGGTTTCATGGCTCGACAGATGTTTGATAATAGAAGCTCTTCTAAACAGACATTTGTTGGTGGCAAAAAACACGAGGAGATTGATGAGCTTCTTTTGAAGGTTTTGAAGTTGACTGAAGATTTGCCAACCTCCGGTGACAGGTTGAAGACAATTGCTGGTTTTTTCCCTGTTGGCCATGGCCCACGAGATGAAGATATTGTTGCTGCTCACAATTTTGATTGTGGCGTGATTGAAAGCCTGAAGAGTGCAGTGACGAATGTTCGGTCTTCGTATGCTCAATTGAGACATTCACAAGAGGAAAAATGCGGTCGGTATGAGAAGGATGCTGGGCATATTTTGGATGAAATGAACCGTCAGGACGCTGGTGTTGGCGCTGATAATGTTTGTTCTAGGTTTTTTGTGGTTTTGAACCTCTTTTGTGTACTATGTGGACTGCTCCTCATTTTTCATGTTTTTTGTGATAGGCTGGAGTGGAATCTTTTGGTGTCCATGGAACTAGGGATGATGGAATTGGTCAGGTACAAGTACTTCTGCTATGTCTGTTCTGCCATGCGTCCCTCTTCTTAAACTTGCACTTGTTGCTTTCCATTTTTATTGTATTTTTTTCTGTACTTCGCGGTTGTGAAGTGTGTATTGCTTGTGCATATTTGAAGTTTTTTCTTTTTTGGTCGTTACCAACTTATATTTCATTTTTGGTTTGTTCTATGCCTGTAGACTGGTGATGCTGCTTGTGATGTGGACAAAGAGACCTACGATGGCTCTGGGAAGGATGAGGTCTTGACTGATGCATCGTCCCCTCCGGTTGTTGTAGCTGATAAGGTATAGTTGTTTTACTTGTTCTATTAGTGTGTTGTAATCTAATTTTTTGTTTGTTGTTGTTGTAAACTTTATGTATGTTGTTATGTTCACTCGTATGCATTTTTATTTACATATTTTTAGCTGCAATAATTTTACATGTGTGAGCTTCAGTGTTTAACTGAAGTGAACTGCATTCCTTTTTTTGCATGCGTGTCCATAATGTTTTACACAAGTGAGCTTCAGTATTTAACGTAACTTAATTGCGTCGTTTGACAAAGTGAACTGCAGTTATTTTTTACGTTTATGTGGGTTGAAGTTGTAGTTGTTTTGATACACGTGGTTTGCAGTTGTTGTTGTGTTAATTATCCCCTCGCTCATTTTTGTGTTATTGTGTGTTTTTAATCTTTCCACGACATGGAGAAGAAAACGTGGAAGTTCATGTTGATCTGAATCAGGGCGGTTGTGCTGTTGATGGTGGTGGCAGTGTTGGTGCTTCTGCATCGGTAGCTGTCGACTGTGTAGACGCTTCTGTAGCTCAAGAATACCATGATGCTCTTTCCCCCAGTCGGCATGAAGACTCTGATTTTGTCATTGAAAAGCCACTGGAGAATGTCGTCCCTGCTGTTAGTGTTGTTGCTTCCCCTGTTTATTTGGCGGCCAGTGATGTTCCTGAAGTATCGATAATTGAGCCTCATGGAGCTGAAGTATCTAAGGACGTTGCGGTTGACCAGACTATTGTAAATCCAGAGAATGCTGATGTTGCTGCAGAAGGGAAGTCCAGTGAGGTTGTGGTGGATTCTTCGCAATCTGTCAAAGAAAATCTTTTGGTGAGCTCAGAAGAACAATAGTATGAAGACTCTAACACTGAAGGCAAGAGTTTTGTTTTCCAACAGTGCAGTTGAAGTTTTTCTCATTTCATTTTTTGTTTAATTACTATGGTATCTATATTAGATGTTTAATGATAAGTGAAACTTGATCTTTTTGTTTATGATTTTCAAAATAGCTAGCAGAATTTCCTTATCTTAATATTTGAACTTCATTATGTTGGATAAGTGAACTTCATCTTTTTTATTATAGATGACGAACTTCCTGTTGTGACATCGTCGAGCATTGATCCAGCTCTTCTGAAAAGATACAATGAGTTGTACGCTGCTGTTACGAGGGTTCGGAAGGACAAGAAGAAGAAGTATGGTTTTTTAGAATTTTTTTGTTCATATGTATTTTCTAAATTTGGTTTTTAGCCTTTTTTCTTTGTTGTTACTTTTTTAGTATCTTATGTTTTCAGTTTTTCATGAAAAATTCAGGGACATGATTGCTTTTAAAACTGAGTTGGGTGATATTACCATTGTCGAAGTTGGTCAATCCTTTTGGGATAAAGGGATGCTCACTACAAGACTTGTAGATCTTGGGGTTTCTTTGCTGGTAGATAAGTTTAAGGGATCCCCGACAATGGTTGTCCCGTACCATATTTGTGTAAGAATGCAGAAATTTTTGTTTTTTTGATTTTGTTTTCTGATTTCGTGCGACGTACATTTTTCCTTGAGCACTATTTGATTTTTGGTTTTTATTGGCAGATAAATATTTGGAATGGTGGTACTGTAGGCACAAGTGTTAAAATGGTGTTCTCTTCAAAAGCCGAGGAGCGTGTTGATAAAAAGGATATGGTGAGTAACATTTTTATGTGTCAAAGACTATATTTTTTGCGTGTTTGTTATTACAGTCTTCTGTTTCTTCTTCCTATTATAATTTTATTTATTTTTTCATGCTTTGAACAGGTCCTTTTTGCAACTTTTGATCCACCAGATACAAGGGATGGCGTTCGTCATTATTGTGTAGTTGCGCTAAATGTGAAAGAAAGACGGTTTGAATTTCTTGACTCGCTCAATAAACCTGGCAGCCCTGGTGCGATCAGGATTTTTAGGAGGATGGTTAAAAATATCAAGCATGCATGGAAAGAAGGAAGCTCAAGTTCTGATGAGCCGCTAAACCCTCCTACACTTGATGGATTTGTGTTGAAACATGTCATTGTCCCAACGCAGCCTAATGGGTGTGTTCCGTACAGCCCATCTTCACCATACTGCTCAAGTTTTTTTTTAATTTTTCATTTTTTGTGAAACTGATGTTTTTTATTCTTTTTATTGCAGGCATGATTGTGGATTCTATATGTTTCAATTCCTGCAGACTTGGGATGGTGTTCGAGTTGCTTAGTTTGGGGTGGAGCACATTGGCTACATCAGAAAGGCCATGCTCTATAGTTGGCTCACATCGAGAAAGTGTTCCCTTGATTTAACATCACTTTTAATTTTTGCAGATAAAGGTTGTTTTAGTGAACTTCTTTATCCTTCCTTTATTTATTTTTTGCCTACTGCTTGCTTCCGGTTCTTACGGGCTTTTTTAATAGTTTGTTTAGTTACGTTCGTGATTTAGATTGTATGTGTATTTTTATTTGTTGTGTTAGTGAGTTGCATTTTTTATTTTTTGGGAAAGTGAGCTGCATTGTTCTTTACAAGTGGGCTGCATTGTTGTATACATTTTTTGTAGTTTTGCATTGCTGCTGACAAGTGGACTGCATTGCTGTAGACAATTGTGCTGCATTCTATTTTTTAGTGAACTGCATTATTTTATTTTAATGAGTTTTTTTGTATTTTTTTACGCTGAGTGTTTCCATGTTTTTTCTTTCACGGTTTTAGGTTTTGATGGGGGGCTTCATGAAGGCTGTACGTCACTGTTTGAATCCCAGGGTTCTGATGTGGTTATGGAGGATTGCACCATTGAAATCTCTCTAGATAATTCTGGTTCTTTGGCTGGAGATGGTTTGAACACAGCTGTGGCATCTGGACCTGATGGTGGAAGTGTTTCTCGCCCTAGCTCCCCACATGATGTGTTTGATGTTGATGATGATGATTTTGTTACGCCATGTCCTCGTGCCACGAGGAGTCGGACTGCAGCAATTAATCGTCCTCCTGTGGATGATGTTGAAGTTTTTTCGAACAAGAGGGCAGGTGAGAGGGCTTTTAAGTTGAGATGCTCTATAGAGAAATTGAAGCCTCCAGGTTCAAATATATTGATGAGGCGAGGAAAATAAAGGATCTTGTTCTCAACAAAGAATTTGTAACCAAATACCACGAGTAAGTTTTTATGTGTGTGCCCTTGATTCTTTTTGTGTGTTTTGTTTTTAATTTTAATTTCATTGATCCCATTTTCTGTATGTTTACTGCAGGAATGCGTTCTTTATGGTGAACAGTCCTTTTGGTGATCTTGATACTTATAATGTTGACTATATCTATAATACATTTGGCAAAGGAGCTTTAATGGATTCGTATCTCATGGATTTTGTCATCAAGTACTGGAAGCAAGACGCTGAAATGGGTTTAGTTTATCATTCTGGTGAACGCGTGCTACTTTCACCCTTATTTATCATGGTAAACGCGTGCTGTCATTTTTTTCTATTTGTACTAGTTTTTTGTTTTTGTGTCCATGCCTGCATGCACTGTTTATTCTTTTATTTCATGTCCTTTCTTTGTTCTTTTTTCTTTGCAGTATTTTCTTCAGATGGAAACATTTGTGAAGAGAGATGAGGAAGGAAACCCTGTGTTGCCAGTTTTGCATAGCACGTTTGTTTTAGAAGATGCAGTTAACCAGTTCAAGGTTTTTGTGAGTGACGACGTAAACCTGTTGGATGCAAAACTGGTAAGTTCGTTGTTTCCCGTCGTTTATTTTTCTGGTTTGTTGTATTTCTTTTTATAGTTAATTTTTTGGAGCAGTGGTTCTAGTGCTACGTGTCGAAATAAGTTTTCATTTTTTGTTTTTTATGTGAATAGATTATGATGCCGCGCTCCAAGGATGGTCATTATTCCTTATACATGATGAACCAGCATCGCCAGACGTTTGATATCCATGACACTAGGAAGTACACTAGCCATCTTGATGTCACGACAAAGTGGCACAGGAGTGATTACCATTTAGATTGCACTGAAGTGGTATGTCATTTTTTTTGCCAAGTGCAAAGCTTTTTTGTGTTTCTCCTACTGCATTTTTTTGGATAAACTGCACATGTAATGTTAGCACACATAGTACCATACTTGTTTATGTAGTGCACTGCAACATACACGTGACAGAACTGCATTTTTCTCAGACCCCCTGTAATCCATGTAAAAAAGGAGATAAAAGGAAATGACCTCATGTGCATTTAAAAGAGGGACTGTCCAGACGTCGAAAACAACTTTCGTATCTGAATCGTAATTTGATCTGTGGTGTGTGTTATTTTTACATTGTGCTTCGTTTTTTTGCCAGATGAGGAGGATGACTCAGTTGCTGAAGGCGATTTATGGTGAAAAAATGTGTAAATCTAAGAACCACCCTGATTGGGTTAAATTGGCACAGAAGGCCTCTTACCCGGTCGTGCCAGCGCAGGAAGCAAATGAGTGCAGAATCTATGTTCTGAGGGTGACGCAGTTGTATGACGGCCAACGTTTAGTTGAGAAAATTATCAAAACCGACGTAAAACCTTCTCTGTTTCTCTTCTTTTTCTTTTTACTTTTTTTAATTATTTTTAACTTTTCACTTTTTGTTTTTATGACAATCTTTTTATTTAATCACTGTCTGCATTTTTTTAATTTTCTTTTTCAGCCTGCTGTTGAAGATTGGAAGGCGGAGTACATGTTCCAGCTGCTGTTCAATCCCGCGAACATGTTGTGTTATGAAGACATGCCGCTTGAGCTACGAGAACTGATTTCGGACCTCGGGCTTACTTCCCTGTCGCAACCGCAGACGCAGTAACAATCTACATTTGTATAAACCCTGTGTATGGACAAGAACTAGGGGTTCATGTTGTGTGCTGTGTGGTGTCTAAGGTATATAATGTATGAAAAGACATTTGTTTTTACTGTTTGTTGTGATTCTCGTATGCTCTTTTTGCAGTAGTGTTTTATGGACGAATTTATATCTGTATGTGTATTTTATATGAATATTTCATACAGTATATATATGTGTATATTTTTTTTTGACTTACACGTTCTGTGTGAATTTGGCATTTTGATACACTTATATGTATCTTATGTGTCCCATTTTTCAACCGCATTGCATGTGATACCGAACTTCTTCGTCCAAGAGAAAGCACTGCATGTTTGTCTACAAGTTTGTGCTGCAATCCTTTTTCCCTGCACTTTCTTACCGCAGACCCTTCATTCATGTGTGTATCCTGGAACTTCGTTGCTTTATGATACTGCACTGCTTTGCCTAGACAGGTGAAGTGCGTTGCTTTATGATACTGCACTGCTTTTTTTCCTGCCTAAACTAAGTGCACTGCTTTTTTTGCATATCCAAGTGCACTGCTTTTTTTGCCTAACCTTCAGTTGGTTATTTTTTTTCT
>NC_041388.1:127076927-127081361 GCF_002162155.2 Triticum dicoccoides | reverse complement strand
AAAAACAGAATGTCCGCACTGCGCCTGTCAACCAAGTGCACTATGTGAGTTAGCGCGAGGCCGAGTAGGGGTGGGGAGGGGGGGTCACGACCCCCCTCCCCACCCCCTGCGAGGCCGAGCCTGGAAAGAGCCAGAGCAGGCGGCGACGCGGCATGCCGCGGCGCCGCATGCGCAGGCGAGTCCGTCACACCTGTGCGCCTCCCTGTCTATCTTAGGGGTGTGGCTCTGGGTTGCGTGCGTCCTATTGTTGGAAAAACAAAATGTCCGCACTGCGCCTGTCATGCAAGTGCCCTTCGTGCGTTAGCGTGTAACATCCCAAAATTCTAAATTTTGGAATGTTATAAACAAATAGATAGATTTGATTGATTGCTTGATTGATTGACTGAAAGTGAGTGAATTCGAAACTTTTTGAAAGTTAAATGAGAGGGAATAAAAGGACTTTCCCAAACTTTCATATTGGTTTTCTGATCTTCGTGAATTCAAATTCTTTTCATCACAAAACCCCGGAGAGAAGATGACATGACTTCTTCCATTTATTTAAATGACAAGGGGTGTTGAGAATATTTGAATTTCATTTGGAAATATCCCAATTCTGAAACTTTATGCGACTCAATGATTTTCACGAGAGAAGATAAAATGACTTCTTCAAATTATATGAAATATGAGTTGGGAGTTTCAAAGAATTAAATTCAAAGCCTCTTTGAATTTATTTTCAATTTGGAATAGATCATCATGCATATTTTATTTTCTTGCATTTTGGTCGATCCTAGAAATTTCACGCAACTCAAGGACCCTTGGAGAGAGTTGGAGATTTCGTTATTTTCATATTTGAGAGTTTTCTCGAATTAAAAAGAGGATCATTTGATTTATTTATTTCATCTTCAATTATTTTCCGTTATCAAAAATATAAGAGAGGGAATAATATGACTTTCCCAAATTTAGGAAAATGAAGATTTAATAAATAGATCAAATTTTGTTTGCCGGAGTTTTATTTGCATTTTATTCGGATAGGGAAAATGCGCGTTTTTGAAAATTTTATTTTAGGTCCGGAGAAAAGTTCATTTTGTTCGGCTCATTTTTAGGAGTCGGGGAAAATTTACTTTATTAAATTTTGGAGTTCGTTTAGATTTTCTTTTATTTATTTTTCTGCGCGCGTGACCGTTTAAAAAAAAATCCGCAGCGCCTTGGGCCAAAGGCCCAAGCCACTAGCCGCCGGCCGGCCAAGAGGCCATAGCGCGCGTGCACCAGGGAGCCGCCGCTTCTTGCTTTCCTAGTCTTAGTAGGACTCTTGTCCTATGTTCGTTTATTCCGTATCTATTTCTAGATCTTTTCCTTTTGTTTCCTAATCCTAGTCTATTTCTTGTCCCCTACCCCAAGCAAAACCCTCCCCTCCCCAATATAAATACCCAAGCACCCCCCCCTCTAAACACATCAAACCAACACCTCTCCTCTCCTCTCCGCCGCCCCACGCCGCGCCGCCACACCCACGCCGCGCCGCCGCCCCACCCAAGCCGCGCCTCACCCCGCGCCTCTCACCCGCGCCGCCGCCCTTGTGCATCGCCGCCGCGCCCAACGCCGCCCAACCCCGCGCCCTAGTGCCGCCACCGCCACCATGCGTCACCGCGCCGCCGCCGCCCTGCGTCAACGCCGCCGTCGCCGCCGTTCGCCGGAGGTACCGCGCCGCGTCTCTTCTTTCCCTCGGTTCGGTTTTTCTTATAAACCGTTCCGATTCTTTTCTTCTCTACCGATTCGTTTTCTTTCTGATTTTTCGCTAAACCGTTCCGGTGTTCTAGATCGGTTTTTCGTTCGATCTCTTTTCCCGAAAACCCTAGATTGGTTTTCGTTCTTTTTTCGGACCGTTCGTCTCAACGAACGTGATCACCGATTATTTCCCGGTTAACGACGTCTGTTCGTATAACCGTTCTTCTTTTTCTTCTCGTCGGATTTATTCCGCGATCGCGATCTCAGATCCGATCTTCGTTCTAGTTTATCTTCTCGCTCGTTTATCGGAATCAGGTGATTCAAGCGCCTGGAGTTTCATCTCGAAACCGCCATTTCGTCTAATCAACTTGAACAAGCTTTTGCTACAGTAAAATTTTGACCTAGATTCAACTTGCTAGAACCGAGTTGTTTTCTTCCGCCGTTTGTTTTTCGTCGTTTGTTCGGCTCGTTCTTTCTTTGCAACCGGAGTTCTTAAGTTGAACTTTCTGGTTCGTTCTCTTGTTCGATTTTTCCCTGTGCATTAGATGAGTACTTATTGTGTGGTTACTATTGCTTGCCTACGATAGATTGACCGGAGTATGACGATTAGATCTATCAAGAGTTTTGAGTGCGAATCATCTTCATCAACATTGCAGGCAAGTAACACTTGATCATATCTTTCCTACTACCCAGTTTTATTGCATTAGATCAAACCCTCAAACACTTGCATTGTTAGGATCTAATTAAATTGTGGGATGGGAAGTAGAAGAGGTAGTACCTATTACCTGTTACTTATAAAACCTTGGGAGTTACTTCTACGTTTGCTTATTATGCTATGCTATGCTAGTAGACGTGGATTGGGTGAGTGATATCCATGACAGCTGTGAGATTGATAATTTTAATGGTTTATCTAAGGTGGCAACTTAAACACACATCTGGGTGGATTGAGGCACCTGATGTCTATCAGGACTTGCCTGTTTTTATTTTGGACCGCCACCCAGGCTCAAAGGGATCATAAGATTTTTCATGCTAGAAACTTCCGTGTGCAACCACATGCTACTATGGGCTCTAGCATAGTTGACTAAGTTGTGCGAACTCTTACGGGGTAGACTAGCAGATGTAGGGGATGTAGGTGTACCGGTTTACCCCACATGTAAGGTGCTAGCGCTTCTGAAAGACTATGTCTCGGTCATCCGCCTTCTCAAACACCCTGTAGTGCGAGAAACCAAACGGAGGCGATCGAGTCTTGTGGGAAAAGTGCGCAAACCTCTGCAGAGTAACAAACTAATCATGATTAGCCGTGTCCCCGGTTATGGACATTTTGAGTATCTAGTTCTTGGATTATCCTGTTGATCTCAACACGTTACTTATTATAATTTGTTTGGGTTTAATGAGTACTTTTAATTGGGATTGAGGATGCTGTCAACCATTCTCAATGTTTAACAACCACCATGATAGTTAAATAAATTTTATTCCTTTGATGTAGGGAAAAATTGGCTTTTCGCAAAAACTGTAATCATAGAGCTTTCCACCAGCCATATATGCATGTAGTATAGCCTATTCTTTCATTACTCTCTATGTGTTACATTGCCAGCATATTCCATGTGCTGACCCGTTTTCGGGCTGCAACTTTTCATGTTGCAGACTTTTCAGACGACGAGTAAGTGGTATGTTAGGGTTACGATTTCCTATACTCAACTTTGCCGTTGGTGTTGATGGGAATCCACAACCTTGTTGCTTCCGCTATATTTTGGATTGAGGTAATAGTTTTTACGTTACTTTATACATGTGATTTACCTCTGTTATAAATCCTTCGAGTACTGTGTGTGTCAGCATACCGATCCAGGGATGACACGAAAGCACAGAGACTTGATCCATTCGGGTCGGGTCGCTACAAGATGGTATCAGAGCACATGTTGACTGTAGGACGTGACCCTAGAAACTGGCAAGCCAATAGCAAAGATTTTTCTCTACAACTTTCCCTTTCAAAAGATCTTTTACCTCTCTTCTCTTCTGAGTTTATTCAAATATTCCCCTTTTAAGTGAGACCATACCCCTTTTCCCTTTTGACCACTCGAAGATTTGACTGATGAGACCACTCCAAGGAGACAAGATATCGGACAACTAAGACCATTTGGAATGAAGAGGATATTACCGTGTAAATGGAAACTACAACTGTTGAAGACTCCGAAGACTTGGAGAATTTGAAGGCTCTGAAGAATTCCCAAATTTGTATGACCCAGGAAGGCTACCTCTATGGAACCTGGCAGACTATGGAAGTTATCAATACCGAGATCAAGGTGTATCGGAGAAAGAACGGAGCATGGAGAGTTAGTAACTCCAAGTTTTGTCAAGAGAACCCTAAGGCAGGAGTTATTAACTCATGGAAATGACAAGAGCAAAAAAAAAAACACGGCTATCCATGATGTTATCGCCCGCCTATGCTATTGTCACCGTGCGGAGTTAAAGCATGCAGATGCATGGAAGGATTGGATGGTAGAAAGCTGATGGAGCATCTATCTGCAAACGTGGAGTGTTAACCTTAGCTGGTGTATTCACCAGGATCTGGAGTGTTACATCAGGAAGTTAAGATGGACCTACAAGAAGCAATATTTGACAATAAGGCAATTGGTGAAGAACTCAGGACCCAGAAGCTGAAAGTAGACAAGATGAAGGAGCAAAACATCGAGATACCGGAGATTTGACAATAACTGAAGGACAGTAGGATCATGG
>NC_041388.1:127070254-127076917 GCF_002162155.2 Triticum dicoccoides | reverse complement strand
GATTGGAAGAAGCCATCGGAGACATGAACATGACTTGAAGAGTTTGGAGACGTTGAAGATTCATTGACCTTTAGAAGACCAAACCCCTATTATATACCTACGTTAGATGCGACGTTTGTGAGCTGTCATTTGTTTGATGTTTTTTCGACAGCCACAACAAAACCTGTCTTTTCAAAACTTTTGCTTGTATTGTGTGCATTCCTCTCTCTTGATCTCTCTTATCTCACCCCAAACCCTTGAACCCAATAGAGGATGAATGGCGATGAGCTTGTATTTTCTGGACCGATGAGTCAATTGGAGACAGACCGATGGATTCAGAACATGGAGGATCATATGGAGAACAACCCTATAGTCGGAAAGGATATGGCCCAGCATGCTCTTCAATGCTTTGAAAGAGGTGCTGCTACTTGGTGGAGGATGTACCAAACCATCAATGGATGGCAAGGAGTAACCACTTGGAAAGAATTTAAGTTGACCTTGCTAAAGTCTCAGTTTGTGTCCCAGAAGTTGAAGCCTTATGGAAAGGATATGAAGAAACCTTGTGCATGCAAGATTTGTGGAGAAATCGGGCACACCCATAAGGAACACAAGGATGAATGCCCTAATTGTGAAAGAAGTCACCCAACTGAAGAATGCCCAACTAGACAGATTACTTGTTTCTTGTGTCAAGGGACTACCCACTACCCTGCTCAGTGTCACATTTACCCCATGGTACAACGAACCATCCAGCTGAAGGAAGAAGCAATGAAAGGAGCTCTCATGGAAGGTTTAGAAGAACCTGTGATGAAGAAAGAGGTGGAGGACACACCCAAAGAAGAGCCAATTAGACCCTGCACTAAGTCATGCTATTCATGTGGAGAAGAAGGACACATCTCCCAGAATTGTATGAACGGGAATCTAGTAGAATTCCCGACAGAGGAAGTAGAATATGACCTACGGGAAATAGAAGCCATGATTGGAATGGAAAGGTCCAGGAAGAGAAGTAGGTTGGATTCGAGGAACAACCCAATTTCCACAAAGAAAGACCTGAGTCATATCACATGTTTCAGGTGCAAAAATTCAGGGCACTATTTCAATGATTGCCCAAGAGGGAAGAAAAGGACCCAAGGAGGCTATGTGATCATGAGGAAACCTCGAAACCTGTCAGAAGTAATGTGTTTCCATTGTAATGGAGCAGGGCACTTTGCCAGAGGTTGTCCGAAGGAGAAGGAGACTTGTGATAAATAGTTGAGTTTGTAACAGAAGTAATATAGTAGTGGTAGTGAGAACATTTTCTTTTATATAGAGGTATTGAATTGAGGCATGTAATGGAAAAACAGGAGATTGTAATGATTTGAGAATTAATAAAGTTAGCCTCGTTGGTACTGATATGGATTTTATGAGTTGCTACTCTATGAAGGAGGATTTTGACCATTTTTGAGGATAAGAGAAATATGGTCTATGGAAGATTTGTGTATTTTAAGGGTGGTAGTACCCTGTAAGAACCTTTGACCCCAGAAAGGATAAAGATACTCCACTGCATGGATTTTGGGCAAAATGAAATACGAGTTTTGTCTCGATATGTGTGATGCCCCAAGAGTATGTGGGATGAAGTTGGAGACCGTCAGTTGTTTGGACCAAATGTGATCAAGGAGTCAGAAGAGAATGTTAAGTTGATTCGAGATAGACTGAAGGTAGCTCAGTCCAGGTAGAAGAGTTATGCAGACTTAAAAACGCAAGGAGGTAGTCTATGAAATTGGAGACAGAGCATGTCTTCATGTGTTCCCTCTGCGAGGAATTAAACGGATTGGAGTTAAGGGACAGTTAGCCCCGAGGTTTGTAGGACCATACCGAGTTTTGGAGCGTATGGAGAAGTGGCCAACAAGTTGGAGTCACCCGGAGGACTGTCAGGAGTTCAAGATGTGTTTTACGTTTCTCAGTTGAAGAAGTGCCATGCAGAGATGGCCAATATTTCCTTGTAAGGACGCTTGACCCTAGAAAGGATAATGATGTTCCACGAAGTAGAGTATGGATTTCATAAGTATAAGTTTTATCACGGTATGTGGGACATCCCATGAGGATGAAGAGATGAAGTGCTATTGGATATAAAGGAGGTATGATGTTGGAAATATGGATCAATGGAAACTCCATGATGAGTCAGAGTAATCATGTCCTAGTTTGGTGCCAAAGGAAGAAAGTCCATACGATTGGATGGAATTAAGAATACTAGGAAGTTGGAAGTTGGACTAATGATCAGTTGCCCGAAGATGAGTTCAAGGATTACAAGTAATGAGATGGGCCATAACCCACAGGCCCCAGGACCTGCCAAGAAGCAAGCACACTCTTGCTGAAGGAAAAACCCTGGAAGAAGTTACGACTTGTATCAACCGACGATTTTATAGGAGTTTACGCAAAACCTGAGAGTTGTTAAGTAACGATAGATGTTTGTTTGGCTTGCAGAATCAATGGATTTTCCGAACTTGGTTCATCGACAAGAGAAATCCTGCAATGCTTGTGAGGTTGACCGAGTGTTAGTATGCGAGATTCGCTAAACTGTATACATGGTAATGATTTGGGTGCGGGATGGATTGATCACCATACCGACATACTCTTATTATTCGCTTTGCTATATGGGATGGTAAATCTGAGTGACTTGCCTATAGTAGAGAGACGACGATATTAAACCTTGTTAAACCTTAGAATGGTATACGTAATTTTTCCCTTGTACACGACAGCTTTTGCCAACCGTAGGTTATACGGTGAGGATCAACCCAGATTCATTTCCTGCAGGAGAAACCATAAATTGTTGACCACCACGAGATATCGATAGTTGTTTAGCATTGGCGTCAGACCCGTCAGCTATGAAGACCCAGTTTCGGGATAACCTTACCAAGATGAAAGGACAAAGGAATTGAGGAAAAGGTTATGCCACTACCGGAAGAGCCAGAGAAGGGATTATCCTTAATATCTGAGAAGACTGACACTGTCAACGATAAGGATGGAGTATATGAGTTTTGATGGAACCGTAACAATGTTTCTAAGGGTGGTAGCACCCGAGACCTCGGAGATGATCGATGGACTTTGAGAAGACCCCAAACCCTAACCTATTTCTTTCTAGCCTCTCCGAATCTCGAGGACGAGATTCATTTTAAGGGTGGTAGTTTGTAACATCCCAAAATTCTAAATTTTGGAATGTTATAAACAAATAGATAGATTTGATTGATTGCTTGATTTATTGACTGAAAGTGAGTGAATTCAAAACTTTTTGAAAGTTAAATGAGAGGGAATAAAAGGACTTTCCCAAACTTTCATATTGGTTTTCTGATCTTCGTGAATTCAAATTCTTTTCATCACAAAACCCCGGAGAGAAGATGACATGACTTCTTCCATTTATTTAAATGACAAGGGGTGTTGAGAATATTTGAATTTCATTTGGAAATATCCCAATTCTGAAACTTTATGCGACTCAATGATTTTCACGAGAGAAGATAAAATGACTTCTTCAAATTATATGAAATATGAGTTGGGAGTTTCAAAGAATTAAATTCAAAGCCCCTTTGAATTTATTTTCAATTTGGAATAGATCATCATGCATATTTTATTTTCTTGCATTTTGGTCGATCCTAGAAATTTCACGCAACTCAAGGACCCTTGGAGAGAGTTGGAGATTTCGTTATTTTCATATTTGAGAGTTTTCTCGAATTAAAAAGAGGATCATTTGATTTATTTATTTCATCTTCAATTATTTTCCGTTATCAAAAATATAAGAGAGGGAATAATATGACTTTCCCAAATTTAGGAAAATGAAGATTTAATAAATAGATCAAATTTTGTTTGCCGGAGTTTTATTTGCATTTTATTCGGATAGGGAAAATGCGCGTTTTTGAAAATTTTATTTTAGGTCCGGAGAAAAGTTCATTTTGTTCGGCTCATTTTTAGGAGTCGGGGAAAATTTACTTTATTAAATTTTGGAGTTCGTTTAGATTTTCTTTTATTTATTTTTCTGCGCGCGTGACCGTTTAAAAAAAAATCCGCAGCGCCTTGGGCCAAAGGCCCAAGCCACTAGCCGCCGGCCGGCCAAGAGGCCATAGCGCGCGTGCACCAGGGAGCCGCCGCTTCTTGCTTTCCTAGTCTTAGTAGGACTCTTGTCCTATGTTCGTTTATTCCGTATCTATTTCTAGATCTTTTCCTTTTGTTTCCTAATCCTAGTCTATTTCTTGTCCCCTACCCCAAGCAAAACCCTCCCCTCCCCAATATAAATACCCAAGCACCCCCCCCTCTAAACACATCAAACCAACACCTCTCCTCTCCTCTCCGCCGCCCCACGCCGCGCCGCCACACCCACGCCGCGCCGCCGCACCACCCAAGCCGCGCCTCACCCCGCGCCTCTCACCCGCGCCGCCGCCCTTGTGCATCGCCGCCGCGCCCAACGCCGCCCAACCCCGCGCCCTAGTGCCGCCACCGCCACCATGCGTCACCGCGCCGCCGCCGCCCTGCGTCAACGCCGCCGTCGCCGCCGTTCGCCGGAGGTACCGCGCCGCGTCTCTTCTTTCCCTCGGTTCGGTTTTTCTTATAAACCGTTCCGATTCTTTTCTTCTCTACCGATTCGTTTTCTTTCCGATTTTTCGCTAAACCGTTCCGGTGTTCTAGATCGGTTTTTCGTTCGATCTCTTTTCCCGAAAACCCTAGATTGGTTTTCGTTCTTCTTTCGGACCGTTCGTCTCAACGAACGTGATCACCGATTATTTCCCGGTTAACGACGTCTGTTCGTATAACCGTTCTTCTTTTTCTTCTCGTCGGATTTATTCCGCGATCGCGATCTCAGATCCGATCTTCGTTCTAGTTTATCTTCTCGCTCGTTTATCGGAATCAGGTGATTCAAGCGCCTGGAGTTTCATCTCGAAACCGCCATTTCGTCTAATCAACTTGAACAAGCTTTTGCTACAGTAAAATTTTGACCTAGATTCAACTTGCTAGAACCGAGTTGTTTTTCTTCCGCCGTTTGTTTTTCGTCGTTTGTTCGGCTCGTTCTTTCTTTGCAACCGGAGTTCTTAAGTTGAACTTTCTGGTTCGTTCTCTTGTTCGATTTTTCCCTGTGCATTAGATGAGTACTTATTGTGTGGTTACTATTGCTTGCCTACGATAGATTGACCGGAGTATGACGATTAGATCTATCAAGAGTTTTGAGTGCGAATCATCTTCATCAACATTGCAGGCAAGTAACACTTGATCATATCTTTCCTACTACCCAGTTTTATTGCATTAGATCAAACCCTCAAACACTTGCATTGTTAGGATCTAATTAAATTGTGGGTTGGGAAGTAGAATTGAGGTAGTACCTATTACCTGTTACTTATAAAACCTTGGGAGTTACTTCTACGTTTGCTTATTATGCTATGCTATGCTAGTAGACGTGGATTGGGTGAGTGATATCCATGACAGATGTGAGATTGATAATTTTAATGGTTTATCTAAGGTGGCAACTTAAACACACATCTGGGTGGATTGAGGCACCTGATGTCTATCAGGACTTGCCTGTTTTTATTTTGGACCGCCACCCAGGCTCAAAGGGATCATAAGATTTTTCATGCTAGAAACTTCTGTGTGCAGCCACATGCTACTATGGGCTCTAGCATAGTTGACTAAGTTGTGCGAACTGTTACGGGGTAGACTAGCAGATGTAGGGGATGTAGGTGTACCGGTTTACCCCACATGTAAGGTGCTAGCGCTTCTGAAAGACTATGTCTCGGTCATCCGCCTTCTCAAACACCCTGTAGTGCGAGAAACCAAACGGAGGCGATCGAGTCTTGTGGGAAAAGTGCGCAAACCTCTGCAGAGTAACAAACTAATCATGATTAGCCGTGTCCCCGGTTATGGACATTTTGAGTATCTAGTTCTTGGATTATCCTGTTGATCTCAACACGTTACTTATTATAATTTGTTTGGGTTTAATGAGTACTTTTAATTGGGATTGAGGATGCTCTCAACCATTCTCAATGTTTAACAACCACCATGATAGTTAAATAAATTTTATTCCTTTGAAGTAGGGAAAAATTGGCTTTTCGCAAAAACTGTAATCATAGAGCTTTCCACCAGCCATATATGCATGTAGTATAGCCTATTCTTTCATTACTCTCTATGTGTTACATTGCCAGCATATTCCATGTGCTGACCCGTTTTCGGGCTGCAACTTTTCATGTTGCAGACTTTTCAGACGACGAGTAAGTGGTACGTTAGGGTTACGATTTCCTATACTCAACTTTGCCGTTGGTGTTGATGGGAATCCACAACCTTGTTGCTTCCGCTATATTTTGGATTGAGGTAATAGTTTTTACGTTACTTTATACATGTGATTTACCTCTGTTATAAATCCTTCGAGTACTGTGTGTGTCAGCATACCGATCCAGGGATGACACGAAAGCACAGAGACTTGATCCATTCGGGTCGGGTCGCTACATAGCGCGAGGCCGAGCCTGGAACAAGCCGGAGCAGGCAGCGCCGCGGCGTGCCGCGGCGCCGCATGCGCAGGCGAGTCCGTCACACCCCTGCGCCTCCCTGTCTATCTTAGGGGTGTGGCTCTGGGGTTGCGTGTGTCCTATTGTTGGAAAAACAGAATGTCCGCACTGCGCTTGTCATGCAAGCGCACTTCATGCGTCAGCGCGAGGCCAAGCAGGGGGGTGGGGA
>NC_041388.1:127056735-127069726 GCF_002162155.2 Triticum dicoccoides | reverse complement strand
GGTGTGGCTCTGGGGTTGCGTGCGTGCTATTGTTGGAAAACAGAATGTTCGCACTGCGCGTGTCAACCAAGTGCACTGCGTGCGTTAGTGCGAGGCCGAGCAGGGGGTGGGGAGGGGGTGTCGTGACCCCGCCCTCCCCACCCCCCTGCGAGGCCGAGCCGGGAACGATCCGGAGTAGGCGGCGATGCGGCGTGCCGCGGCGCCGCATGCGCAGGCGAGTCCGTCACACCCGTGTGCACTCGTGCACTGCTTAGGAAAAAAAACTTTGTACTGCATTTGTCAAGGATCTGTACTGCACTCTAGACCTATTATGGGACTGGCTGGGGCCTGGTTGCAACTGGGTTGTCAATTTTTTTCCTTATCTGAAGCATTTTTTCTTTTGGAGTATATATTTTTCTTGGTAGTACAAATGAAGTCATTTGTACTACTTGCACCAACGTTGAGTACTGCACTGTGTTTACCAAGTTTGTATTTTTGTGCATTGAGCTAAAGTTGTTGCAGCCCCTTCGTTCTGCATTTGTGCATGTACTGGACTTCATATTTACAGTTTGGGAACTGCCTTATATTTGTTATTTGAACTGTATTTACATTTCTTTCATAAATATTAATATTAATGTTCTTTTTCTATAATTACTTTTGTGGATACTTTGTTTAGTGAAAGCAATTGATGAGAAACAAACTGTGATACATAAGCAAACAACAGAAATAAAATTTAATGACAATTCTAAAACGACATTGATTTTAGAAAAGAAATGTTCGATGTGAAGCAATGGACATAATGAAAAGCTTGCATACATGAAACAAAGAACAACACAACGACTAATGTAAAGTCTAACTAAAACATAGCCCTGAATTATTTCAAGTTGCTGCATTGGATTACAGCCTTGTTCTTCTTCTGCTTTTCTTCTTTGTCTCTTTTTGCCCTGTCCAGTCCCATGATGACATCGTAGATGATTCTCCATGACTCATATGTTGCGAATGCATCTATTGTTGCATACTTGATAAGCTTTTCTGGCAGTGGGCAGAATCCCCACAGAGTATGGTCCTCCTTGCGGTTAGTTTTTTTCTTCATGTCATGGTAGTGAATGTCTATCATCCTGCCAGCAACATCAGCCAAAGAGTCAAACTTCTTTTTATTGTATGGGTCTCTCCATTCCACCTGAATATCAATGTAGTTGTCGGAGTTTATCTTCAAACCAGATAGCTTCAGCTTGCCTTTGTCTCCTTCAATGGAGAATCCGACGAAGGTGTACTCACCATTCATGAGGAATTTGTCTAGTTCCATTGGCCTACAAGATGTTTGTATAGAGTGAATATAGTTTATTTTCTTAGGAGTACCAATGTTTTTTGTTTTTTCTAAAACTGAACTGCAATATGAGTATCTGAATCTGTTGCGTTGAGTAGTTGCTAATACTTTGTTCATCATAACTAGTAAACCTGGTAATATATTGCATAAAGAATGCATGTTTTGTGCATGATTGTATTTCTTGAACTAGATTTCATACATGTTTTGTATAGTAATGTTGCAGTTTTCTATTGTTCAGTCAAATATTTTGTATTTGGTAAAACAAAATAAAACTGCGTGTATTGCTAGATCATATAATTCAAGAATCGAGCACATGAGTGACATACATGGAGCCAGATGAAAACTGTCAATGAATTCAGATGCCATGGTTTTCAAAAATGAAAACCAAAGTTTAAATAGTGGTGATTGCAGTGAAGAAAATTTAAAATCAATATTGACAATCAATAGTACAGATTGATAGTTATATTCTGACCTGTCTTTAGCTGCAGAGATGTGGTAGACAAGGCATTCTTTTTCTACACATAGCTGGAGCACTGTTGCCCGCTGTGGCTTCACGTAGTGTGTGTACTCGACATCAACGCCGACTAGTTTGACGGGCATTCCGCCGAGCTTCCTCCTGAGTGTGGACAGCATCTTGTCCACGTCTTCACCCTTGCTTGTGCAAACGACGTGGAGCTTGTGATTGCCGTGGAGATCGACGTCGTGGAGCTCCCCGGTGTACCTGCGGCGCTGCTTGTAAAGAGGTGCATCCGCCATGACTATCCTCTGCTCTCTTGTGTTTGTTATGGAGAGAAGAGGTTGGTGAAAGGAATTATGGAGAAGAAGATGCAATGGGGTTTTTTGGGGTACGAAGTAGTTGCGTTTTCTCCTGTGCTCTCCTCTGCTCTCCTTGACATGACGTGGGAGAGGTGGAGCGGGGTGGTAGCGTGGTGGGGCTCTGCTTTAAGTTACGTGGCAACTACAGAGAGGTCCTGCTATGAGGATGCTCTGTTAGTGCGTGGGAAATCCGGAACGTCGTGTCCTCTTTTTTTGTGACTTGTTTAGGTATGCACGCAACTGTCAGAAAATGTGATGATTGTGTTTTCGGTGAATTTTCCTATTAAGTGCACTTCTTTTTATATCAGAACATAACTGCGTACGTCCACATAGTGTACTGCATGGAAATGGAATTTATTCTTCGTGCGCTGAATTATGTCGGATTAGGATTGATACAGATGTACGCACATTTTTTTGATGGAGTTCTTTCATGCAGTTCTTTATTTTATAACGCACTGCTTTGCTTAACTCACAGAGCTACATTTTTCATTTAAGCCACACTGCAATGTAGTAGAACGAGAACTGTATGTCAGAAAAAAATACTTAGTTTAGAACTGCATTGTTTGTCGTGGCAGACTGCATTTTGTACCTTTACTACTGGCTTTCTGCGTTCTATTTTATTAATAACGAACTGTAGTTTCTGGCTGTGCGCACGCACAGTTTTCTTTTGTTGTTATTCATTAAAAAAATTGTTTTCTAATTTGCTTTGATGTTTTATTTTTTGAAGTTATTGTTTTTTCTTAGTGGGCCTTGTTGGCCTGTGTTCGTGGGGTGAAACGCATTGGGCCCAAGACGGTCTGTGAGCACGGCTGGTTTCCGGTGCCCTGTGTGCAGCCTAATGTTTAGTCCCACCTCGCCCGCGGAAGGCGCGCCCGACCTGTTTATAAGCGCTGACGAGGTCGATGTATCGAACTCCTCTGGTTACTTATTTGAGCGCTTATACACGGCGCTCGCTGCTCTATGCTCTCTGACCTGTGGGCCCATGTGCGCCCGGCCCTACGCATCGTGGCTCAGAACGACTCGCCTTCTATTGGCACAGACCTATAACGAGACTGGCTGGGGCCGACTGCACCTGGGTGGTCAAATTTTTTTCTATTTTTTTCAATGTGAGGGCGCGCACTGCTTAGGAAACCGTCCTTGCACTGCATTGATCAGTGTTCTGTACTGCATGTGCAAGCATTCCTTACTACATGTACATTTTCTCATATTTTTGTTTTCTTGTTTTTGCTCTTTTGTAATCTTTTTTCCAGTGTAGGGGAGTGCACTGCTTAGTAAACATACCTGTACTTCATTTGATTATGTTCCTGTACTGCACGTTCTTATATTTCCGCACTATATTTTTTTCAATGTAGAGGCGTGCACTGCTTTGTAAACCATGTTTGCACTGCACTGATCAATGTTCTGTACTGCATGTGCACTCAATCAGTATTACATGCACAGTTCTCATTTTTTGTTTTCGTGTTTTTGCTCTTACGTTATTTTTTTTCCAATGTGGGGGAGTGCACTGCTTAGTAAAGCATTCTTGTACTGCATTGATTTCGTTTCTGTGCTGCACATTCATATTTTTCGGCACTACATATGCAGATTGCATTTTTCTTTTTGTCTTTTTTCTCTTATCTATTTGTTTTTCCAAATTTTAGAGGTGTGCAATGTTTTTTTGGGTATGTGTAAACTTCATTTTGACAAAGTCTATACCGCATTGGTACACAACTTGCATTGCATGCGTCCTTTTTTGCACGCTGCTCGAATCTAATGATACATGAGCAAACAACAGAAAACAAATTGTCACAGGCATTCTGTACAATAAGTTCATCATTAGCAAACTAATTTCAACAGAAAGCAATCTAACATAATCAAATTTCACATCATTACAAGCGATTCTGCATGGGAAGTAAACTAAGTTCAGCAAAAGCAAATGATCACAAGCAAACTAACGATACATAAGCAAACAACATAAAGCAAATTTGATGATAATTCTAAAATGACGATGGCCTTCGTGGATCTTTGGCCGGCACCATCTTCTTCACCAGTCAGCGTCTCCCCATCCCCAGCTGGTCCTGGCGCGCTTCTTGGGTGGCTCCTTCTTCTCCAGCTTTGCACGGCGAAGCCCGTCCTGGGTGAGGGTGATGCAGTTCCATATCTCGTATGCTGCGTAGGTGTCCTTTGCAGCGTACTCGATGTGCCTCCTGGACAGAGGCAGGGTGGCCCGGCGCTTGTGCTTGTCGTTGGTGATCTTCTTCTTCATGTTGTTGTAGTAGTCGTCGATGAGCATGCCGGAGACGTCTCCAAGGGAGTCCAACTCCTTGGTTGCCTCGGGCACCCTCCACTCCTTCTGGATGTCGACGAAGTTGGCGACCTCCAAATTGACGCAATCCAGCCTTTTTTTTGTCGCCGTCGATGGAGAAGCCTGCAAAGGTGTGCCTGGGGTCGGCGAGGAAGTTGTCGAAGACGGTGCACCTTTCAGCGGCACTTAGTTGGAAGAGCAGCACCGGGTGTTTCTTGCCGATGGAGAGTTGGCAGAGGGCGGGTTTCTGCGTCGCTTCAGGCTCGTTGTTGTACTCGAGATCAATGCCGACGATCTTCTGGCGCCGGAGACTGAGGTGGCGCTCGTACTGCGCGAGGGTGATTGCCGTGTGCCTCCACGGCCTCCACGTCCTTGTACTCGTCGGCGAACGCCATCGCCGATAGTGGGGCTTGGTGTTTTTGCATGGAAATGGATGTATGGAGCGATTTGGTGGCAGCGCGATCGGGTACTTGTGTTGTTTGTGGATGAGATGACCTATGGCAGGGGTCTGAATTTAAGAGGAGGCGCGGTGTGGGATGGCGGCAACGGAGGAACTGCATGATCTCGGCGACGATGCGGTTTGTGCAGATCGTGGGTTGGTGTTGCGTCTGTGATCGTGGGCTTGTGACGATGGAACCGCTCCGATTGGGCGGTTGTATGCGAACGTGATTTTTTTTATCAGTAGATTTTTTTAACCACCACTTTTTTGTGCGAACGAGCTTTTTTGTGACGTTTATATGTATCATGTGTGACAACGAAACTGCATTTGTTGTAGTACCGCACTGCATCATGTGCAACGGAGAACTGCATGGTGTCTACAGGTGCGTACTTCATAGTATTTTTTGCGTGTGCTTTCTTGGAGCCCCTGAATAAAGTATAATGTATTCTGCATTTTTACGAGTTTTTTTGCCTGTAGTCCCTGTACGGGAGGGGTAAAGGGGGGGGGGTTGGGGGGCCCCACATTTAATTTTTTTGAAGTTATTTTTTTTCTTAATGGGCCTTATTGGGCTGTGTTCGGGAAGTGAAGATGCATTTGGGCCCAAGTCAAGTCAGCCTGGTAGCACGGTCGTTTCCCTATGCGTTGTGTGCGGCGTAATGTTTAGTCCCACCTCGCCCGCGGAAGGCGCGCCCGACCTATTTATAAGCGCCGACGCGGTAGCTATTTGGTTACTTATTTGAGTGCTTATACATGGCACTATATGCTATATGCTCTATGACCTGTGGGCCCAAGTGCGCCTGGCCCCACGCAACGTGGCTCAGAACGACTCACCTGCTGTGGGCGCAGACCTACTACGAGACTGGCTGGGGCCGGTTCATTTGGGTGGTTAAATTTTTTCTTCTAATTTTGTTTTTTCGATGTAAGGGTGCGCACTGTTTAGCAAATCATGCGTGCACTGCATTGATCAGTGTTCTTGACTACATGTGTACGCATTCCGTATTGCAGATGTTTTTGTGCTACATTTTTTGTGCACTGGATTGGTAAGGGTGTGCACTTCTTTGTTGCCTCTATGCACTACTTTCTTCATGGTCTTGTGCTTGAGGTGTACACATTTTTTCACTGCGTGCATGCTTCTTTTGTGCTGAAGTTGTGACTCGTTTTGCCAACGCTGCAGACTTCACGGCTTACAGATAAGGAATGCATCAGGTGCACTAATTCTGCTTTTGTGCACTGCGCAAAAGTGCTTTTATTTTGTGCTTCATTTTGAGCATGTACTGCACTTCATGCACACATATAGTGAACTTCCTGTAAGACTTTGAAGAACTGCACACATAAAATTGTCCGTGGATTATAATTTTTCAGAGAATTATTATTTAATGATCTGTGGTTAGTTCGTGGGAATTTGTGCAGTCAAAGTCTTTATAGAACTTCCTGGTAAGACTTTTTTGTTTTGGTAACATAAACCTTTATTGATTGTCCTTCATTCTTGGTAACGTAATTTTCAGTAACTCCTCTTTAATTTTCAGTTTTAACCTTTTTGCATTCCTCTCCTATAAATGTAGGCCAACTTCTACCCTTCCTTTGCAGTTCATTTCTCCTCTAGCCGCAACTTCTCTCCTTTCTCTAGCCTCTCTTGATTTTTTACCTTTTATAGGTTTTTGTTGCGATGGCTCCAGGCCCCTGCGTGAATCTCTCGTGCTGTGGGCATGGTTGTGGTGTGCTGACGCACTGCGATTGCTCATCTTGCTCGCAGGCGCGTCATGCTCGTCGTGGGGGGAAGGTATTGTGCCGAGCTGGGCGAGCTGAGCAGCTTGCATATGGCACAGTATTCACAGAAGGATTGGATATGGGCCACATCAATGTTTCTGCGTTCCATTCCGCCCTGCTTCACCGTGGTCTTGGCCGCACAAGTCCTTTTGTCCATCAGCTTATGCCAACAGATGTTGAGACTCACTACAAGATGGTAATTTTCGCTTTGATCTGATTTTTTCTTTGTGTTTTCTTTTTTTTTGTATTATTCGATACTAGTCTGATCTTCTAGTTATTTAGGAATGTACCTTTTTTTCTTTTATTGAAGTGTACTGCTTAGATACTAGATGAAAAGTAATAGTTTCCACAATTTCCCCCGCTAGTATGTTTTGTACTACATGCAGGTAGTCTCAAGATCTTCATAATAGTTGTAACCATACTTCTTGTTTGCAAGTTCAGCACTGCACATTAGATTGTGTTTAATCTGTACTTATTTTTTGCAGAAAATTCCGCAATGAGCTGTTAGGTATCTCCGGCTCAAGAAGAAGGGAATTCTCCAAGTTGTTCTTGGTAATGGACACCTTCAACCAGCCAAGTACCATGTAGGCGTTGACGGGCGGCCGTGTCTGCAGAAAGGGTGGAAGGAATTTGTGATTGATAGTGGCCTGAAGTCTGAGCAAGTTGTTGTCCTGAACTTCTTTGAACTCGAGGATCGTACGGTTAGAATCACGTTTGACGTGATTGGTTAAGGTTATGAGGTTGATTTGTAATAATTACTTTTGCATGTCGAACACTTCATCTTTTTGATGTGTTTTGTAATAAGCACTTTTGTGATCCGAACTGCTTCAGTTATTATTACTGAACTTCGTGCTTCCAGTGAGCTAACTGCATTCTTTACATCGTTTTTGGATTAATATGTGTCAAAGTTTTACTCTATACTGCTATATATATGGTATACTCTATACACCATTTCTCTTTAAATGGTTTATTTGAATAACTCATAGTCAGTGGGAAATTTGTGTTTACACAAAATTTAAACTGATACATAAGTCATGTAGATAAGCAAACTGCTATGCATATGATTAATTTATTGAAGTTCATCTATTTGGTCGTTAACCTGCTGCTTCTCCGCGGTGACTGGAGTGTGTCTAAAGTTGCACTTTCTTTTGTTTTCTGTGGCGGTGTTGCTGGTTCTTGTCTCTGCACCGCTGTGTTTGTAGTCCCTCGCGTGCTTGTTGATGGCTGCTTTCGTTTTCCGGTGATGTGGACTGCATCCTTCCTTGCTCCCCGTGTGCTGGTTGATGGCTGCTTTCCTTTTCCGGTGATTTGAACTACATCCTTCCTTGCTCCCCGTGTGCAGGTTGATGGCTGCTTTCCTTTTCCGCTGATGTGAACTGCATCCTTCCTTGCTCCCTATGTGTTGGTTGATGGCTGCTTTCCTTTTCCGGTGATGTGAAATGCATCCTTTCGTGCTCCTACCTTCTTTCTTGAAAGTGATGTCGTTCTCGGTTGTTTCTGTACAACAGCATTCCCTTGAGGTGGTCTTGTTTGCATTGTTTCTTCATGTTCTTCGTCCTCTTTAGTCTCTTCTTCCTCCTCTTCTTGCTCTTCCTCATCTTCATCATCCGTTTCTTCATAAGCCACTGCTTCTTCAGTTTCTTCATGTTCTTCATCCTCTTCACTATCTTCTTCCTCCTCTTCTTCATCTGCTTCCTCATAAGCCATTTCTTCTTCATTTGTGTCACCATCTTCTTCTTTGATTTCTTCTTCGTCTTCTTCCTCATTTTCTGATCTTGTTCTTTTGGGGCAGGTTCTTGAATTGCGTCTCTTCCTCTTTTTGCAGATGCTACAGCGTCTCGGTTTCGTCCATTTCTTAGTGTTGTGAGTCGAATTTCTGTTTGGTTGTGCATCGTCGTGTCCTCGATTTTCTTGTTCATGTCTTTTTGTACATGTCCTGGAATTGTGGCTGCTGATTTCATTACATGTCTTGCACCTGTTTATTCCCAGCGAGTGACCATCACTGTCCAGCTCATGCTAAGGCTTACTGTTTTTTTCATCATTTTTCTCCTTGCATGCAACCTTTTTCCGGGTTGCGTCACCCCCTTTCTTCCTTCCTCTTGTGTTTGAAACAGGAGGTGGAAGAATTGTTTCTTTTTTGATAGCACCAGTTCCACTGTGTTCTGTATTTTCTACTTGCTCGGCATTATTTTCATGCTGGGATTTCTCTGCTTGCTTTAGTTTTGCTACTGCTTCTTCTTCTTCGTGGAGCACATCAACTTCCTCGATCAGTGCCCTCATACCAGACAATGCTCTATGGCACCCAGCGTCGGACCTTGTCGCTCTGTTTGCAAGGTCCATTGCTGTTTCTGTCAGCAATTTCCTACGGCAAAAAAGCGAGGTTCCATCTGGTGCTATTTGTTCATAGTCTCGTCTGTCAAACGTTGCATCTGATCTTGCATTAAGGTGTATCTTTTCATGATGTACACCTCAGGAATCTTGAGTACTCTCAAATGAGAAAGCATGCATAACACATGGACGCAAAAGAGCCCTGCAGATAACACACGATCACTTTGTTTTGTAAGTGAACCGCATGAAATTAATAAACACATATTTTTTTCCTTATTTGTTCGTCTTAAAGAAGTGAACTTCATTTGGTTTTGTGAATTAGTCATGCATGTAGATTTTTTTTGTGATAGGAGTGTCACCGGTGTGTGTCCAGAGTTTGCATTCACATTCGTAGACACCTTTCTGTTCATCGGCGACCACCTGGAAATTATGCCTTGCCTAGTCAAATGCATCTAATCTGTTGTAGTGGTGTACGAGATACTTTGTCGGATTCTCAGGGCACCGTTCTGCTCTGAATGCAGTGCTACAGTAGAGTGTTTCTTTGAAATCTGCAAACACTGCCCTTGTATACACTTTTGATAACTGAACTTTGAACCCAAACTGGGTTGATGTCTTTACCTCTGACTGCATGATCAGAAATGCACTATTACAAACCAGATAAATGAAAAAATTGTTTGATTTTGTAGTTATATTTTTTAGCAGTTTTTGAGTGACATTTGTTTTACCTCATTTGCTACTGTCTCTGCGTGCTCGACGGCCTTCCTGGTCTGAATGCACTTGTCCACCTGCTGAGCAAACAGATGGAGATCATGCTTCTCTTTGACAACGTTTTTCTTCAGTATGCGGTTCATGCTCTCGCTTCTCTGTGTGGAAGTCATCCGAGCACAGAAAATTTCCTTGTAGTAAGCCGAGATCCACTCGTGCCTGTGTTCCCACAGAGAATTCATCACTTCATTGTCTTGCAAGTTGTATGTCTGAATGAGGTCCTTCCATGCTCGTTCAAATTCTGACGGCATTAGTGGGTGGTTCAGCACTGCATTGAGGTCATCCTTAAGTTTCTCGTGTGCCTTATACAGTAAGGCGAGGTGGTCTTTGTACTTCTTCATGATATGCCACCGACACAACTTATGGAGAGTATGTGGGAGGATAGTTTTTAATGCTGCCTTCATCGAAGAACACTGGTCTGAAAAGGCACAAATAGTGTTTTCTTATTAAGTTGTTTGTGTGTGTGTAAGATAGATGGAAGAAATATAAACGCACCAAACAAATATAAGTATGCAGGTGTTTGTTTCTTTTTGTACCTGTGAACATGCAGATGGGATGCTTGTTGTTCATACACCTCAGAAATGTTTTGAAAACACACTCGAACGATGGTATTGTTTCATCTCGCACGAGTGCAACAGCAAATATGGTGCTTTGTAGATGATGGTTCACTCCCACGAAGACTCCCAGCGGCATGTGGAATTTGTTAGTTTTATACGTCATGTCAAATGTAACGCAGTCTCCAAAATCTTCATATGATCATTTGCAACTTGCGTTGGCCCAAAAGACATTTCTTACACAGTTATCTGCATCAACGTCATAATCATAGAAAAACTCTGGGTTTATCTTCTGCATATTCTCGAAGAAATCTAGAAGTTTCTTGACATCATCTTGGGACTCTTCTCTAGCAAACTTTTGTTTCATGCATTTTTCAAACGCAATGCAAACGCATCTCATCAAACATGAAATAATTACCGACATGATGCTCATTGGATACGTTCTATGATGTGCTTACTTGTTTACCCAGTCGCGGCTAGTACGTCCCATGTACTGCAGACCACCGGACATACGCTGCAGCGTTGACATCATCTGAGCATGGGTGTAGTTGTCTAGTTGCATGTCTTTCACTAACTGGTCTATCAAAGGATCGTCTTTTTTGTGCGATCGCTTGTGCAAAAGCATGCCGGGGCTTTCCAGCATCTTGTGATTGTGGTTGAGTTCAACCATTTCTATCACAAATTTGACGTCCTTCCTATTTTTGACTCTAATCTTTGCCTTGCAGTCAATCCTTTTTGATGTCTTCTAATGTTTCCTTTGATAATCTGATACAGTCTGCTTGTGCATCCCTTCTCTTGAGCAGACAATGTAGGTATTTGTCTTGTGTTGTGCCCTCTGGCGTATGCCAAACCCTGCACATCTTGCATAATTGTTGTAAAAGTCCCATGCCTTGTCGTATGTGGTGAACTTCATTCCAGCGGCAGGTATGATGTTCAGCGGCATGTTTTTATCCTGCATTAAGCGTAATGCCCTATGAGATAATTTGTTCTGTTCTGTTTTTTAAATACGAGGAGTGCATATGAGTTTAAAAAAGCATTTGCAATGTTCCTAAGTTTTTAGAAGAATCCAATGTATTAGATGCAAGGTCAAACCTCATAATAAATATCAGTGTGCACTGCAATGTTATCTGAATGGACTACAACTATTATTATTATTATTATTATTATTATTATTATTATTATTATTTTCAGAACATAAACTTACATGTGTGTAGAGACATTCACCCGATGGTGTTTGCAGCTCGCTGGGTTGTATTGGACATGGCGGGGTTATAGCAGATCTGTGTAGTGGAGGATCTCGCGGCGGCAACAGTGAGGAGGATTTGTACCTGCTATTGACTTTTGACCGAGGCACCGTTGGTGGTCGCTTTGTCGAAGTTGATGCAGCAGCTCTACTTGGAGCTCTGTTTTTCGGTGCAACAGGTGGACGCTGAGCTCTGTTTTGGGGTGCAGCATGTGGACGTGGTGGTAATCCAGTGTTGTGACGATCTCTAAGTGGATTGGTTTGAAAATTTTGGAGCAATGGCACATCATCATGGTCATAATCATATTCATCATCTGCTGCAACATCGTGTTCAACTGCATCATCATTGTCTGTTTGTACATGCTGTCCAAACATAGTGAACTCATGCTTATACTCTGGGTTGAGAACCGTTATTGGCTCATCTTCATCATCGTCATCTTCATCCTCCTATCGGTGAGTGCCCTCCCAGATGAAGGTGACATCGTCGTCATCCTCAACTACCTCTTCTCCCTGGAAAAAATCCTCTTCCGGAGAGTAGTGCACCCTGTTTGTTGTCGTGAAGAATCCTCGAGGAATCTCAGGGGTAACCCAGCCGGTATCTCTTTCAGAAGAAGCTTTACTCTTCTGAAAGTTGTTGTTCCCTTGGTTGTCAATTATGTGCGGCATTTTGTATCTGCTGAACCTCATTTCCTGCACACAAAATGACCGAGCTGCATTGTCAGGCAAAATGAACTGAATCATGCGAACTGCAATGTGTTACAAATTTGAACTGAAGTAACCGCACTGCATCGTTGTCCGTAATGAACCTACACAAGCGTATTGCATAACCAAGCAAGTTCACTGCATTTCCCCCCAAAACGAACCGAAGCAACTGGACTGCATCGTTTTTGTAGGCGCACTGGATTGCGTGTACTGCTTTGTCTGGAATAACTAAACTGATATGGTTGAGTAAGTTTACTGCTTACCTCGTGTTGCAGTGATTTCTTGCGTTTGCAGGAAGAAGTTCTCTTCTCGTCCGTCTACACAACTTTCTCGTTCGCCTGTGCAGTCCACTTGCCCTTCAGAAGTTCATGAGCGGTCTGGATGTTGCTCAAGGTGAACGGAGACGGAGGATTTGCTCTGAAGGTCATTGCAGACTTAATCCAAGAAGCTGTCGTGGATGAAGGAACCTTGCGCACAGTCCTCCTTGCTCGAATTGGTTTGATGTCGATGCAGCTCCAATCAACATCTGATGAAGTACAACTAAGTGCAGGTCTGGAGGAGTTTGGGAGCGGCGCTACCGACATGCTGCCGTGGAAGAAGGCCGATATGCTGGTGGGGGAGGCGTTGCTCGGTTGCTGCCATGGAAGAAGGCCGAGCGGCGATGGGCGGCGGCGCTGCTTGGCCGCTGCCGCGGAAGAAGCCCTGGAGAGGAGGGGCGGTGTCGCTGCCGGCCGCTGCCGCGGAAGAAGGCCGGGAGGGGAGGGGAGGGGCGGTGGCGCTCCCAGGC
>NC_041388.1:127055912-127056405 GCF_002162155.2 Triticum dicoccoides | reverse complement strand
GGCATAGCTGCCAGGCCGCCGCCGCGGAAGAAGGCCGGGAGGGGAGGGCGACGTCGCCTCCAGGCCACGGCCGCGGAAGAAGGCCGGGAGGGGAGGGCGACGGTGCTCCCAGGCCGCTTCCGCGGAAGAAGGACGTGAGGGGAGGGCGACGGTGTCCTAGGCCGCGGCAGAAGGTCGGGAGGGGAGGGGCGGTGGCGATCTGGTGGGAGGTGTTATCAGAATAAGGCTCTGGTGTTATTAGAATAAGGTCTTAAGGGGTGGGTCTATTCTAATAACACCCCTTAAGACCTTATTCTAACAACACATGGCTTATTCTGATAACACCCACCGACCCGGCCCTCCCTCCCACCTTCTTCCTCCCCCGCATCTACCCCCACCTCCCCTCGAGGTTCCCCTCCCCGCGACCCATCCCCACCCCCGCTCCCACCCGCGCCGCCAGACCCCGCACCCACCACGCGCCACCAGACCCCGCCCCCACCACACGCCACCCCCA
>NC_041388.1:127037403-127055552 GCF_002162155.2 Triticum dicoccoides | reverse complement strand
CGTGCCGTCGGAGCCCCGGCACACCGCGCGCCGCCCGAGCCTCGCCCTGCCCCGCGCTGTTGGAGCCCCCTCCCCCCAATCGCCATGCGCCGCTGGAGCCCCGCCATCCCCGCCCAACCACGCACCACCGGGAGCCCCGTCCCTCTCCTCACATTCTTTCGTGGATCTCTGGCATGGGATCTGGCGAGCTACCCTAGCCTCTTCCTCTCTGACATGTCCCGACATCTGCGGGCCAGTACCACACTAGCAAGCAGCTCAGCCAGATCCTCCTCTGGCTCCGTCGCCGTGCCTCCGTCGTCAGATCGGGAGCTCAGCCACCCCGCGCCATCAACACTATACTGCCTCCTCCCGCGCATGCAGTGCACATCCTGCCGCGCAGCAGTCAACGGCGGTGGCGCTGGTCCCCCATCCCCTAGTCCCGATGTCGGCGACCTTGTCTTCGGCGGTGACGAAGCCCGTACAGTTCAAAAAACCATTTTTGCTTGTTTTGGGGATTTTGGATGTACAGGAAACTGCTGCAGTGTGGAGTGTGTTTTTGGTGCACCCTGACGGCGACCCATCCGCCCCAACCTCCCCCATGTCTCTTCGGTGGCGAGGTTGAGATGCTCTCCCAGCATGGTGGCCGCCACGGCTTCCCCTCCTTCTGATCCGGCTGCCATGGCCTCCGCCACCTAGTCCACTACTTCTCGCAGTTGTGGCTGACGAGGAGGACGGTGGCTGTGGTGGCATGCTCCTCCTTATCCCCCCAATGGACTGTAACGAGCTCCCTCCTCCAACTATTGCAGTTCCTTTGATTTTTTGTTGAAGCTTACTGAATTTTTTTGTAGTGCACTGTCGAAATGAAAAAAATGTACGTACAAGTTTCTTGGCGCGGCGTCGGGCAGTTTGGTAGGGAGCGTCGTGCAGTTTGCTTGGGAGCTTCCTAATCCTGCTCCGACCCATCTTCTTCCCCCTAGTGCACTGCAATTGTTCATCATTTTCATCTCGTGGTGTGCCATTTGCGAAGATCGTGGCCGTGCAGCTCGCCGTCGGTGTTTTGCAGTTCTGTGCGTGGGGCGGTGCGGTTCTTTTTTGGCATGCAAATTTGCAAAAATTGTAGTGTGGTTGGGCGCCCTGCCGAGGTGCAGTTTGTCCATGGGTCCTTGTTTTGGTGTTTCAAGGAAAATTTATGACGATTCGGTTGTCGTTCTGTTAAAACACACCGAAACTTTGTTGGCGTAGCTTCAAAAAAGAGAGCATCAAAAGTATAACGAACTCCCTGTGTCTCATTGGCGTAGCTTCAAAAAAGTGCAAAGAATATTTTTGTCCAGTGATGATGCATTTTGCTGTGTATGTTGGAGTAGTTCGCTTCTTTCACAAGTTAACTCTTTTTTGTTTATGTTTAAGTTTGCTCCAGTGCAATTCGATTGGTATGTTAGAGAGGTTCATTTTAATGAAAAAAGGGTTATTGCAGCCGATTGATGCAGCCCACTACACCCATGTTTTTAATTTCTTGGAAAAAGAATTTGATGTGCACTCAATAACGAAGGACAAGAGAGCATCACTTTTCTTTAAAAGAGAAGTTTATTTTGTTGTTTGAGAAAATGCAGAGAGGAAATGAGAGTAAAGAGATGTGGATGAATTCTTGTGTGTAATCTGTAGCGTGCAAACAAACAATGCATTCCACTCGCCTCGTCCCCCGCAGTGCATATTTCACTTTTAAACCAAAAATAGATAAATGCAGTGCACTACAGGAAAATAAAAACTCTGTAGAGAAAAAGAAAAAGAAAAATGCAGTGCACTCCAGTGTTTAAAAAAGTCTGCTCCGAAGGACTTTCTAGTACATTCTTGAAATTTTTTATGTCCGACAAAAGAAATCATGAAGTGCACTTGCTCGTTCGATGTAGTGCGGTTTTTCGTCTGAAGCAGTGCACTCCACCTCGTTTGGGAAAATTTACGTCCCACAAAAAAGAAACATGCAGTGCACTTGTCTGTCCGATGAAGTGCGGTTTTTAGTCTGAAGCAGTGCAATTCACCTCGTTTAGAAAAATTTACGTCTCACAAAAAAGAAATCATGCAGTGCACTTGTCTGTCCAATAGTGTGGATTTTAGTCTAAATAAGTGTGGTTTTCTGTCTGATGTAGTACGGTCCCGTTTAAGGTAGTCTCGAGGTTCACTTTTCATAGTATTGCGTGACATGAACTGCACTCCACCTCGTTTAGGAAAATTTACGTCCCACAAAAAAGAAATCATGCAGTGCACTTTTTTGTCCGATGAAGTATAGTTTTTAGTCTAAAAGACGTGCGGTTTTCTGTCTGATGCAGTACATACGGTGATTTTGGTATCGCGAAAAAACAGAGTGTTCACATTTCGTCAAAATCAAAATTGCTTCTAAACCGTAATGAATCGGAGAGAGTGTTCTATATGAAAAACTTGCGCCTCATCGATATCTTTCCAACGGCATATAATTTGAATCATTTTGACCAGTGTTTGTAAAAAATTCGCGAAAAATGGCCGCTGCCTCACGTCGTCAGCCGCACGATTTTTAAAATTAACTAAAAACTGTAAGGAATCTCAAACATTTTAACATGTGAAAGTTGGTCCTCATCCGTAGCTTTCCAACAGCGTACCATACGCCTCATTTCGACAAACGGCTAGAAAACTGAAGCGAAAACAGTACCGAAAATTAAAAAAAATTGAAAAGAAGAATTCCGCGATTTAGTAAATTTGAAACTGCTCTTAAACCGTAACGAATTAGAGAAAAAAATAGATATGAAAAAGATGCGCCTCAATGATATCTATCCAACGGTGTATCGTTTGCTTCATTTCGACGAGCGGTTTAGAAAAAAACGCGAAAAATGCTCGCTGCCACTCGTCATGTGCCGCACCATTTTCAAAACTGCTCTTAAACCATGAGGAATCTTGAAAAGTGTTCAACATGACGAAATTGCGCCTAATCCATAGATTTCCAATGATATATCATACATCTCATTCCGATAAACGATTAAAAAACTACAGCAAAAACAGTACCGAAAAAACAACGCGTGCAGTTTTTTCCGACGAGAAGTTCACTAGTGTCTGTAATGCAGTGCTCTAGCTAAAGAAAGTGCAGTGCCCTCGTGTTGAGCATGCAGTGCGGAAGTGTTATCAGTTTAGTTATTTTGATAATATTATCAGAATATATATATATATATATATATACATCTGGGCTATTCTGTTACGCGTAACAGAATATTATTCTGTTACCCTACTTGAACTGATGAATTCAAGCTGTTGAACTGATGAAATTCGAGCGGTTAAACTGATACTTTCTGTTCCTGTTAAAAATCGTCTTCTTTAGTTCAATTTTTTACAATTTTTTTGTCGAAATGGGGTGTGTAATATATCATTGGAAAGCTCTTGACATCCACATTACAATCTTATAATTTGTTTTTGCAAAAAAAAGATTTAAGAGCAGTTTTGAAAAAACCTTTTTTTTCAAAACCGAAAATGTGAATCGTATTTTGGACTTAATTTTCAAACGGTTTGTCAGAATTGAGCAAATGAGATGGCGTTGGAAAGCTTGTGAAAATCCGCATCTTCCATATATCTACGATTTTTTCAAATTCTATATGATTTAAAAGTAATTCGAAAAACGGTGAAATTCTGGGCAAAATGTTTTTCACTGTTTTTTGCAAACGGTTTGTCGGATTGACGCAAATGATACGGCGTTGGAAAGCTATGGAAAATGCGCAACTTTTGCGTATAGAAAGTTTTTTCTAATTCCTTATGGTTTAAATACGAATTCAAATACGGTTAAAATTGGTTTTGAACGCGTTTTTTTAAGTTTGTCGAAATGGGGCAAATAATATACCGTTGGATAGCTATCGAAAATGTGAAACTTAGTTATGTTGAACGTTTTCTCTACTTCGCAACCGTTTAAGAGTAATCTTGAATACAGCATGACGGATCCTGCTGTTTTCTCGTCTGAAAAACAGAGTAGTCGTACTGATATATGTGTATGTTTGTACTAAGCTATTTTTTGTAGAGTAATTTTAAATGGTTCCGAAAAAAGATACTTGTACTGATGCTTGCATGGGTTTGTACTAAGCGTGTTTTCACTAACTAGGCTTTGCTCTGTTTTTTGGGTAATATTTTTCTCATAAATTTTCAACGGTTTACTGTGTCCTAGCCCTGAACTTGCATGGTTTATATTGTTGAACTGAATGTTATTGTATCGTCGGCCCTGTACTTGCATGGTTTATATCATCGAACTGAATGATATTTTTTTCAAAAAGAAAATGTTTTTTATTCTTTTTTTGAACTAAACATTTTTTACAAGGATGTTATGGACTTCTCTTATTTTATGACTTGTACTTTTACCATTTGCATTGCATGCGGTTTCCTTTTGCTTGAACTTTTACAATTTGAATTTCTGTCATTTCTTTTATTCCGAACAGACCACCATTTTTAACTTGTACTAATCAATATTTTTAATTAAACCAATTTTCCTTTGTAGAACGAACCACCATTTTTTGTTTGTACTGATCAGTTCTAGAACTTGGACGTCAATTCCACAGAATTAATTTGTGAGCTTCTCACGTTTCCTTTTAAAGTTGTTTTTTCCCTCAAACTTTATTGGCACCAACGTTTCTTTTTCGTGCCTCTTGAACTGATGCAATTTTTTTCAGTGAGCACGTACCAAATTTCTGTGTACTGTTATGTTTTTAACACACACACATATTGAATTGTTCCCACATTTCATTATGAATTTATTATATATAAAAGTTGAACTATACGACACTTTTTAAATGAATCTAACAAGTATTTTCGCTCGCTAAACTTCCAAATGTTTTTCCGTTGTAAACTCAAGTCTGAATAGTTGTAAATACTTCTAAATTGAACTGAAATAAAATATAGGAACACTTGAGTCTGAACAGTTGCAAATAGTTCTAAATTGAACTAAAATAAAATATAGGAACTGAACTGAGTGTATTTTCAGATTTCTGCTAGCATGCATCATGACACTTTAGATATGTGTTTACAATAAAACATATACTATTTTTTATGTCAAGTAACCTCAAACAAAACAAAAGTGGAGCTTCATTTACAATAATAGAACATAACATATGCTAGTTTTGATCCATACAAGGTTTTCTCAAATGCTTATTAAGGCATAACACACAACTCCTGTTGTGCTATAGGAAGAACACTTAAAGAGGGGAAATTGGACATAGAATCGTTAAGTAGGTGTACCAAAAAGCACACAAAACATGTACTGAAAAGAACAGAACATTCTTAGCGTTGCATCGGCCTCCTGTGGCAGAGGTGAACGTTCTGATAGTTGCATCGTCGCACGACCTCGTGTGGAGGAGGTGAATGGCTTGTGGTGGTAAGTGTGAATGGCTTGAGCGCTGCATGTCCAAAAAAATTTGGTTTTATTTGACAACACGAAAACATAAAAAGGCCTCCTGTCATCGTCGAACTGAACCCCGCAACGCCTGTCGAGCTGCTGAAATATTTTATAGTATGGGTTAGATACAGTTCCAAACTAGTACCTGAAACCATCCCCAAATATGCATGTCAAGCTTCAGAGTTGGAAGTAATAAATACCCAGATGTGCATGGGCTTATATGAGTATAGATGAGCTACGAAATAAACAATCAGATATGAATTTGCTTCAAGTCAAGTTTCTTTTAATTTGATGCATGTTTGCACTATAGAACTGCTACTGGTTTGCAAGATGGACTTGAGTAATCCCTCTGTAAAGAAATATAAGAACATTTTAGATCACTACTTTAGTGATCTAAACACATATTTCTCTTGTTAATTTTTCCATAGTTTACTCCCAAAATCATCACCACAAAAGAAACACATATGCATTCCAGTGTACCTTGGCGATGCATCGGCTTGTACTGAGGGTGTAGATTAGAGTGGCTAGAAGAGGATACAGGAGCACGCACACACCACCATATAAGTCCAGAACACATGTATACATGCACACATCTCCATCTACAAGGAAGGATAGATGAGTAATTGATAAGAGAAAAAAGGTATGCTAGAATGTAAACCTGGAATTGGAAAAAACAAGTAGCAATGTTTTTACGGAAAAATGCCAACGGGTCAGTTCCACAGCTCTTTCAATTTACAGGCACTAATAGAAACACTAATAGAGAAATAGCAAAGCACCATCTTTTTGGTAATACAGGAAAGTATGAAAACACCATAACATGATTTTTGCTAATGGGGTATATATTGATGTACTACTACAGGTTTGTTGTCAAACTTTACTTGTTGTTTGGGATGTACTTCTTTTATGAAACTTAAATGAACAAGACTGAATTCCAACACTCAGAATTTCATAGCATTTTTCAGAACTTTATTATACCTTCATTTTTGGAAACTGCTGCCTATTCCTGCTATTTTTTTCAGTTTTATTTGTGAATTGAGTCTTCTACGTTCCAGTGTTGCATATTCCTCTAAATTCATCTCTTTCTTCATAAATGTTGCATCCTGTTTTTCGGCATCCTGCAAAAAAAGGATCAAATTTTGAAAGATTGAGCCATTGAGGAAGTACAGGCGGTTGCCCGACCTGGAAGATGAGGTCATCGCATGAGCAGCCCAGCCGGATATAGCTGCAGAGCACGAGGTGGCCTGCACGCGATTCTTTGAGCGACTGAAGGCGGAGCTAGCAGTTGGACTACGAACCATGGAAGAGCTTGATTTTGTCAAGCGCGAACAGGTGAGCGAAGCCCGAACTTAAAGAGGAAGAGTAGATGAACTGAGAAAGTAAACCGATTTGTCACGCACATCCAGTGGAACTAAATAACAACACACACAGACTGACGAGTGTACAATTCATCAAACTTCTGAATAGTAGGCCTCTAAATCAATTCAATAGATACTCTCTAACTATGCCTAACAAACTAAACCCAAGCTCAATCCTAAAAAAATACTACAATCATCGAGGTTGTGGTAATTACATCGTCCTTTACATACCGATGTACTACTAGTAGTCTACTAAATTGTTCTTATATGCATCCACTTTTGGAATTCAGAGTAAGAAGTATTGGCTAAAACAAAAGAGTACTCATTTCAAATAGGGAGTCATGTTCTTGCGCCTACATATTACAATCTTGATTTCTTACCGAGGGTGGCCAAGGCGACCAGCGGGAACTGTAGTTGGCCGTGCTTGTTTTGGGCAGCGAACTCACACCAGGTGGAAGTGATGATGGGTAGCAGGGATCATGGGTGGCCTTCATCTCGCCGCCGGACACGGGGTGCTCACGCTCGTGGATGCCGAGGATGGGATCGACAGCAAAAGATGACACTGTTGAAATTAGACAGCATTGACAACAAAACAGGACACTAGTGAAAAAAATCCTCCAAAAATGGCCGTTCTCCTAGATCGAAATCAGGGTGTACATGTTTTAAAAAATAGGGAGATGGATTGAACTAATTTTCTAGGTACGGTGGAACTGAAGGAAAAGATTTTCAGAAAGGGGAGGTGGATTGAACTAAAGGCGTCGGTGAGGGCGTTCAAGGATGGGTGGCCGCGGTGGGGGCGCATGCCACCATGGATGACGATGCACGTCACGGGGCGAACCGCGACGACGGAGGCCGCATGGCGGAGGAACGATGCGGTGGCATTTTTTAATTCGAACTAATCATTTCTTTTATTTCGAACTGATCATTTCTTTTATTTCGAACTGATCATTGTTTTTAATTCGTACTGGTCATGGTTTTTAATTAAAACATTTTTTCCTTTCAAACTAGTATGTGTGTATGTGTTGGAAAAGTGAGGTACCAGTCAGTCAGTCATGTTCATGAATGGAGGGATCCTCGCCATGTCCCGTGTGCTAGGTCTACTCATTTTACAAAATGAACCTTTTTGACTGAATTTAGCTTTACAGAGAGTGCATGCGGTTTTATAAAATTATGAGAATGAATAAATTTACACACCAAACTGACAACAGAATACACACCAAACTAATACTGAGTTTAGTACAAAAATTCTCTTTTCATGCACTGACGATATTTTCTTCTCTGTGTACCTGAGAACAAAGAACAAAAATACACACCGAACTGACGATACAATACACATTGAAGAAAAGGGAATTTCTTCTCTTTGAACTGATGATAGAATACATACCGAACGGATAAAAGAACAATGTCTATTTGTGTTTTTGCTTTTTTCATGAATTGACGATATTTTACAAAAAACCATGTACTGACAACACTTGCACAATGTTCAGTATTCTTTTGTCAGGTTATTTCATGGAAGGCAGTACAAGAAATCAGTGGCAATAATCAGAGTTCAGTTTTCAGTGGCAATAGGTGTAGTAAGTGAAGTTGAACTGACCTCGTCCATGGACGGAGGTGAACGGCCTCAGGTGGCAGAGTTGAACGGCCTGTGTGCTGAGGCCGCGGAAGGCGACGCCGGAACATGGGCCACACATGGCGCATTGCCACGAGAAGTGGTCACGTCGCCGGCAGGAGGTGCGGGGAGGCAAGCACATCCTTGGGAGGAGGCGCGTCATGCCTGGCGACTGTCGAGGTGTCGGGGGTGAATTAGAGTAGCAACACTTGTGTTTTTGATTGCCTTGGCACAACAAGATATACATCTAGCAATCTAGGCCAAATAAAATCCATAGATTACAGATTGACCAAACAAAAAATCCATGTACTGAACTTATGTATCTATACACTTGACTCCTTTATGTTTTATCTTATAGAGAAATACTGAAGCAAAATCTGAACATGATCACATTACCACAAGGAGGTAAAATACTTGACTCCTTTTAGGGTTTTAGCCTCTCTGATCTCGTTGTAGATCTACTCTTGTACTACCCATATCATCAATATTAATCAAGCAGGACGTAGGGTTTTACCTCCATCAAGAGGGCCCGAACCTGGGTAAAACTTCGTGTCCCTTGTCTCCTGTTACCATCCGGCCTAGACGCATAGTTCGGGACCCCCTACCCGAGATCCGCCGATTTTGACACCGACATTGGTGCTTTCATTGAGAGTTCCTCTGTGTCGTCGCCGTTAGGCTCGATGGCTCCTACGATCATCGATAGCGATGCAGTCCAGGGTGAGACCTTCCTCCCCGGACAGATCTTCGTCTTCGGCGGCTTCGCACTACGGGCCAATTTGCTTGGCCGTCTGGAGCAGATCGAAAGCTACGCCCCTGGCCGTCAGGTCAGATTTGGAAATTTAAACTACACGGCTGACATCCGCGGGGACTTGATCTTCGACGGATTCAAGCCACTGCCGAGCGCGCCGCACTGTCATGACGAGCATGATCTAGGTATGCCGCCGAACAGTGCCCTGGAGGCCGCACCCGCATCGGCTCCGACCCTTAATTCGGAGCCAACTGCGCTGATCGAGGATGGGCGGTTGGACGCCACCTCGGGGGCTGCGTCCCCAACGGCGATTGAGCCAAGCACCAGCCCCGTACTCTGCGAGACTCGTGACTCCAAGGAGCCGGACTCCTCTCTGGACTCCGAACCCTCCGCGCCCCTACCGATCGAATCCGATTAGGCGTCGATCATGGAGTTCACTGCCGCGGACATCTTTCAGCACTCGCCTTTCGGTGATATCCAGAAGTCACTGAAGTCTTTCTCTTTATCAGGAGAACCCTGGCCGGACTACGGTCAGCAAGGTTGGGGTACGGATGATGAAGAAATTCAAAGCCCACCCACCACCCACTTTGTAGCCACTGTCGACGACTTAACCGACATGCTCGACTTCGACTCCGAAGACATCGACGGTATGGACGCCGATGAAGGAGATGATGAAGAACCAGCACCTACTAGGCCCTGGAAAGCCACCTCGTCATATGACATATACATGGTGGACACCCCAAAAGAGGGAGATGGCGATGGAACAGCGGAGGATGACCCCTCCAAGAAACAGCCTAAGCGTCGGCGTCAGCGGCGCCGCTCAAAATCCCGCCAAAACAAACAAGGTGATTCCAGCACAGGAGATAATAATACTCCGGAAAGTGCCGAAGAAAACCCCCTCCAGCAAGATTTAGCATAGGAGGATGGAGAAACCAGCCCTCATGAGAGAGCGGTAGACAGAGAGGTCGAGGACGATAATTATATGCCTCCCTCCGAAGACGAGGCAAGCCTCGACGACGATGAGTTCGTCGTGCCAGAGGATCCCGTCGAGAAAAAGCATTTTCAACACAGGCTTATGGCCACGACAAGAAGCCTCAAGAAAAAACAACAACAACTTAGAGCTGATCAAGATTTGCTAGTCGACAGATGGACTGAAGTCCTTGTGGCCCTAGAGCATAAACTCGAACGCCCCTCCAAGAGCTACCCAAAGCGCAGGTTGCTACCCCGATTAGAGGAGGAAGCACTTGATGTGGCCGACCGGCCACCTCGTGGTCGCGACAGAGAGGCCTCTCGGCCCTCCACTCAAGCTGCACCCCGTACCAAGGCACGGGAATATGCACCGGACTTACGAGACATGTTGGAGGATAAGGCAAGGCAAGCAAGATCGATCTACGGATCGCATGGGCGCCCCACGACTCGAGACGGTAACCATCACGCCGACCACAAATTCGGCGGGGCCGAACACAGTAGACAAGGCTCATTGGAGGTACATCATGATATAGCCCAGTACAAAGGCGCTGCACACCCACTCTGCTTTACAGACGAAATAATGGATCATCAAATCCCCTAGGGTTTCAAACCCGTAAACATCGAATCATATGATGGCACAACAGATCCTGCGGTATGGATCGAGGATTATCTCCTTCATATCCACATGGCCCGCGGCGATGATTTCCACGCCATCAAATACCTCCCTCTCAAGCTTAAAGAACCAGCTCGGCATTGGCTTAACAGCTTGCCAACAGGATCAATCAGTTGTTGGGAGGACCTGGAAGCCGCATTCCTCGACAATTTCTAGGGCACTTACGTGCGACCCCCAGACGTCGATGACCTAAGTCACGTAATTCAGCAGCCAGAGGAATCGGCCAGGCAATTCTGGACATGGTTCCTAACAAAGAAAAATCAAATAGTCGACATTACGAACGCTGAGGCCCTAGCAGCCTTCAAACACAATATCTGTGACGAGTGGCTGGCCCGGCAGCTTGGACAGGAAAAGCCGAAATCTATGGCAGCACTAACGACACTCATGACCCGCTTTTGCGCGGGAGAAGACAGTTGGCTTGCTCGTAGCAACAATATGACCAAGAACCCTGGTAATTCGGATACCAGGGACAGTAGTGGCAGGTCGCATCGCAACAAGCAGAAGCACCGCATTAACGGCGACAATGCTGAGGATACGACAGTTAATGCCGGATTCAGAGGCTCTAAATCCAGTCAGCAGAAAAAGCCATTCAAAAGGAATCCTAGGGGCCCATCCAATTTGGACCGAATACTCGACCACTCGTGCTAGATACATGGCACCCCCGAAAAGCCAGCCAATCACACCAACAGGGATTGTTGGGTGTTCAAGCAGGCAGGCAAGTTAAACACCGAAAATGAAGACAAGGGGCTGCATAGCGATGACGACGAGGAGCCCCGGCCGCCGAACAATAGTGTACAGAAGGGTTTCCCCCCACAAGTGCAGACGGTGAACATGATATACGCAACCCATGTCCCCAAAAGGGAGCGGAAGCGTGCGTTAAGGGACGTATACGCGGTTGAGCCAGTCGCCCCAAAGTTCAACCCATGGTCCTCCTGCCCGATCACCTTTGATCAAAGGGACCATCCCACTAGCATCCGTCATGGCGGATTCGCCGCATTGGTTCTAGACCCAATTATTGACGGATTTCATCTCACTAGAGTCCTTATGGACGACGGCAACAGCCTGAACCTGCTTTACCAGGATATAGTGTGGAAAATGGGCATAGATCCCTCGAGGATTAAGCCCACCAAAACGACCTTTAAAGGCGTAATACCAGGTGTAGAGGCCAACTGTACAGGCTCAGTCACACTTGCAGTGGTCTTCGGATCTCCGGATAATTTCCAAAGCGAGGAGTTAATCTTCGACATAGCCCCGTTTCGCAGTGGCTATCACGCACTGCTCGGGCGAACCGCATTCGCTAAGTTCAATGGTACCGCATTACGCATACCTTAAGCTCAAGATGCCAGGCCCTCGAGGAGTAATCACGATCAATGGAAACACTGAACGCTCCCTCCGAATGGAGGAGCACACGGCGGCCCTTGCAGCGGAAGTTCAAAGCAGCCTCTCCAGGAAGTTCTCCAGTCCGGCCACTAAACGACTGGACACCGTCAAGCGCGCCCGGAGTAACCTACAACAAGACTGCCTGGCACGATCCGAGCAGGCATAGCAATGCGGCCCCTACCCCAACCCTCGCAAAAAGGCGACACCAGCACTTCGCGTACATAACTACGCTCTAGAGATACCATGGGCATAGGGCGAGGGGCACCATCACGGCATGCCCAAAACATGGCTTAAACCGTACCAGGGGCTGCCGATTTTTTAATTTTCTCTTACTTTCAGGACTTCATCCTTCGGAAGGCCTGTTCGGCAGTTCAATCGCCGCACAAACGATGCAAGAACCAGGGAAGCAGACAAGCCACGCCGCACTACGGAACTCCCAGGTGGTCTCTATCACGAGCAGTATACCCGTTCCACATACTATTCCGCAGCTTGCCCCTGGAACGGGCATTTTAACTAGTCCAACCTTCCACTTATCGCATTATTTGTATCGTTCTGCTTTTATCGCAGCCCTTTTTAATAAACAATGCATAGCTTTCGTCTATTTTTGCATTACCTTTTTTTCTTTATATATGTTCCTTAATGACATGTTGCACCCGTACACGTTGGTAGGGCCAAAATATGCCAGGGGCTTTAGTACCCCTCAATATGGTGTGAGAAGTCCGAACACTTTAACAAGTGTGGCACCCCGAACTTATAGCATTATATGCATCGGCTCCGAAGCATGTCTTGGGTCAATAGTTGGGTTTGCCCGGCTCCTATGTTTTGGTGCCTTACGTTCCGCTATAGCGGCTAAGGTAGCACTAGGAGAACCACTGCGATTGTGCCCCGGTTGAGCTGGGTCGAGCACCTCAGTGGAGAAAGCTAAAACTGACTGTCATGATGAAGCGAGAGTTGGTCGCTGTTCGAGAGGTTTTTTCGAGTCCCTAAAGACTTATGATGCTTAGGGAGAGGAGCCGGCTCTGTCCGACCAAGGCGTGGATAGCGCCCCGAACTCGGTCTTCTGAATACCAGGGGCTTCGCCGAAATTTCAAATTATAGAATTCTATGGCTAAGTGAGAGTGTTCATGCATTATAGTCCGATTGCCTTGTTCGTTGGGCTGAGCGCCTCCCTCGAAGGACCCAAACATGGGGAAAAGAGCGCTCAGGTTTATCCCCGAACACCCCATCACTAGCGGCACGGGGGCAGAAGCCGACGACTCGCCATCTCTCAGAATTGGTAAACAGCCGCACAGAAGGTAATATTTTAAATTCCAACAGCATTGCTTAGCGCATATAAACAAGTTTTCAGTGCACAGGACAAAACGAGCAAGTTTCACTCAAAAATTACATCCCTAGAACATTCATCCGCCACAAGGCGGGCACCCTTCAGAACATCCTTATAGTAATTTTCGGGCTTGCGATGCTCTTTCCCCGGCGGTGGCCTGTCCTTCACAAGCTTCTCAGCATCCAACTTGCCCCAGTGCACCTTAGCACGGGCAAGGGCCCTATGGGCACCCTCAATGCAGACGGAGCGCTTGATGACTTCGAGCCTTGGGTAGGCCTCCACCAGCCGCCGCACCAGCCCGAAATAGCTCCCAGGTAGAGCCCCTCTAGGCCACAGCCGAACAATAAGGCCCTTCATGGCCTGTTCGGCCGACTTGTGGAGCTCGACCAGTTGCTTTAGCTGGTCGCTCAGGAGCACGGGGTGTCCGGCCTCAGCGTACTGAGACCAGAACACCTTCTCCGTCGAGCTGCCCTCCTCGGCTCGATAGAATGCAGCGGCATCGGACACACTCCGGGGAAGATCTGCGAACGCTCCTGGAGAACTCCGGATTCGGGTAAGTAACAAGTAACTCTCGTTTATGTGTTTGCTTTGCATAAATAACGCCTTACCCGCCGCTATTTTCTTCACTTCATCCAACTCCTGGAGGGTCTTCTGGGATTCGGCCTTGGCAGACTTGGCATTTTCAATAGCCACCGCGAGCTCGGACGCTCGCATCTTTGAGTCAAGCTCCAAACTCTCATGTTTTTCCATGAGAGCCTGGAGCTCTTGCCGCACCTTGCCATCCTCGGCCTCGTACTTCTCTCGCTCGGTGCGCTCCCAGGCCGCACTCTTCTCGGCCTCGACCAGCGCTTGCTTAAGGGTCACCACTTCAGACATGGCCCCTACAATAGCCACGATAATCCTGTCATTCATTGCAATTGCACCTTTTTATATATATTTTTAACAAGGTATTTCTTACCTTTGTTGTCCTCGAGCTGCTTCTTGGCACGACCGAGCTCTTGCTCGGACCGCTCGAGGTTCTGCTTTAGCGTGTCCACTTCCGCAGTCAGTGCGGCGGAAGCAAGCAGAGATGCCTGCATACGCATATTGACTCCTTTTGTTAGACTCCTGCGAATTTTATTTGATCCTCTATTCGGCTTTTCTTCCCGAACGCCAAACAGAGCATCAGGGGCTACTGTCTATGCGGTAATATTATTTACACATTCTTTACTTAGCTCAAAGCCTGTCAAAAGGCTAGTACAAGCTTCAATCAGTCCGCTCTTGGCGGACTGAACCTTCTGGACCACCGCACTCATAATGGCACGGTGCTCCTCGTGGATGGAGGCGCTCCAACATATTGTGTGGCGCCTCTGGTTGGACGAGGGCCACCGGCAGGGCGGACTTGCTCCTCTTGGAAGGAGGTTCCCCGCCGGACTCTGGAACCTCTGAAGGTTCCAGAGCGGTGTCCGGCCTAGAGCCGGACTTGGAGCCCCGGGGGGTTTCATCCCCTTTGCTCCTGGAGTCCGGTAGGTCGCCTTGCGGCGCCTCCAGGACCACCTCCTCCCGGCTTGGAACCTGTTGGGACAACACTTCAGTGTCGTCCATAGGGCAGGGGGAGGAAGCCGTCAGAAGTGAGTTCACATTCGACGAGTCCAGTGAGCCGCTCGACGATGCATCAAGCCGGTCTTTCGGTGGGCTGCATAAACATATTTGATGTGAGGGAAAGCTGTGAAATAAATGAATACTATGAATTACTCTGGTATCCGGATACTTACGATTTGGCCAGGGGCTTGGCCCTACGCGCCCACTCCTTACCGCCGCCGTCTGCGTCGGTGGAGCAGTCCGGAGGAAGGGTTTTCCCCTTCTTGGACCCTTCGGCCTCCCCAGTTGGGGCGGCCTTCATTTTCTTCCCTTCCCCCGCTGGAGGGGGAGGGGTCTCTTCTTCCTCCTCCTCGTCTTCGCGGGAGGAGTGCATCTTGGATTCGTCGGATGATGAATCCAACACCTCCGGGTGTCGGGCACTCTTTTGAGTCCCCGTGGCCTTCTTCTTGACCTTCTTCTCCGGCACCACATAGGGTGCCGGAACCAGCTGCCTTGCCAAGTGAGCGTTCGCTGGGCCTTCGGGCAAAGGGGCTGGACAGTTGATCTGTCTGTACGTCACCTGCCAATCCTGTCAAAGGAAAGGGAGCTTAGATCCCGCATATAGTCAAACTATGAAAAACTGATACCCTGTAAAAGGAAAAAATAGCTTACCGCAAGAGCGTGACGCTGCGCACTGAATCCGCGATCCTCAGTAGCAGATGCGGGAGCCTCGGCGCCCTTGAAAAGCACCTTCCAGGCATCTTCGTACGTCGTGTCGAAGAGCCTGCTCAGAGTTTGGTGCCGCGCCGGGTTGAACTCCCACAGGTTGAAAGCCCATTGTTGGCACGGGAGGATCAAGTGGATGAGCATAACCTGGACTACATTGACAAGATTGAGCTTCTTGTCCACCAGGGTTTTGACGCATGTTTGGAGTCGGTCAGCTCTCCTCTTTTACCCCACGACAGGCCCGTCTCTTTCCAGGACGTGAGCCGCGTTGGGGGTCCGGACCGGAACTCGGGGGGTGCGACCCATTCGGCGTCGCGCGGCTCGGTGATGTAAAACCACCCCGGTTGCCACCCCTTCAGGGTCTCCACAAAGGAGCCCTCGAGCCATAGGATGTTGGCCATCATGCCCACCATGGCGGCTCCGCACTCCGCTTGGCTGCCGTGCACCACCTTCGGCTTGACGTTGAAAGTCTTGAGCCATAGGCCGAAATGGTGGCGGATGCGGAGGAAGGCCTCGCACATGACGATAAACGCCGAGATGTTGAGGACAAAGTTCGGGGCCAGATCGTGGAAATCCAGGCTGTAGTAGAACATGAGCCCCCGGACAAATGGGTGGAGAGGGAAGCCCAGTCCACGGAGGAAATGGGGGAGAAACACCACCCTCTCATGGGGCCTAGGGGTGGGGATGAGCTGCCCCTTTTCGGGGAGCCGGTATGCGATGTCATTAGACAGGTATCTGGCCTTCCTCAGCTTTTTAATATGTCCCTCCGCGACGGAGGAGACCATCCACTTGCCTCCCGCTCCGGACATGGCTGGAGAAGGTTGAGGTGAGGAGTGCGGACTTGGGCGCTAGAGCTCGAGTGCGCAAGAATGGATAGGCGAAGAAGGAAGAAGGCGTAGGTGAAACGGTGGATCTTTATCCCCTTATATGGGTGGACACAACTACATGTCCCCACCAGCCTGGTAAGACTCGCTTATCTCCAAGCACCGTAATCAATGGCGCGGTTGGGTTACCCACGCCCGTATTGATGAGAATCCTGGAATAAGGGGACACGATCTCTGCTTTAACAAGACGTGCCAAGGAAACTGCCTCGCATAACGCGCTGGGATGGGACAGTAAAATGGTTCGAATAAAAGCTTGGCCGTGGTGTGATGTCACACTATGGAATACGTCAGCAGATTAGATTTGTGTAAATATTATTCTCTCTATGGCAATATGTGGGAACTTATTTTGCAGAGTCGGATACTATCTTTGTGTTCAAAATCTTCTATGAAGTACTTGGAGGAGGAACCCGCCTTGCAATGCCGAAGACAATCTGCGCGCCGGACTCGTCATCATTGAAGCCTGGTTCAGGGGCTACTGAGGGAGTCCTGGATTAGGGGGTGTTCGGATAGCCGGACTATACCTTCAGCCGGACTCCTGGACTATGAAGATACAAGATTGAAGACTCCGTCCCGTGTCCGGAAGGAACTTTCCTTGGCGTGGAAAGCAAGCTTTGCGATACGGATATGAAGATCTCCTACCATTGTAACCGACTTTGTGTAACCCTAACCCTCTCCGGTGTCTATATAAACTGGAGGGTTTTAGTCCGTAGGACAACATACACATCAACAATCATACCATAGGCTAGCTTCTAGGGTTTAGCCTCCTCGATCTCGTGGTAGATCTACTCTTGTACTACCCATATCATCAATATTAATCAAGCAGGACGTAGGGTTTTACCTCCATCGAGAGGGCCCGAACCTGGGTAAAACTTCATGTCCCTTGTCTCCTGTTACCATCCGGCCTAGACGCACAGTTCGGGACCCCCTACCCGAGATCCGCCAGTTTTGACACCGACAATGCCCGTTAGAGAAAGATTACTTGCTGAAGGCCACCATATTTTCCTACAGTAGGACATAGGAAAGATAATATATAAAGACCATTATAGAGAGAATCAGCAATACAGTTTTAAACAAAAACATTTTACTAGAATTGAAAGCAATGATTTTTTTCAAACTTCTGGGTGAGGGCATGGTGCTCTAATCCATTTTGTCATATCTAAACCTCCATTTTTTGTGACCAAAACTGATGCATAACAGCACAAGTGCAGAATTGTTCATAGGCATAAGAACAAATACGTAGAGTGCACATATGATTTTTCAGGATTTCATCAATACATTAAAGTCTATGAACTGAAAAGAACACAGGGGAACGGTGGGCAGGGACGTGTGCACCTGTTGGGGTAGGGGGCGCATACGGGAGCCCAAGGTGCAGGCGGAAGGTGGCTCGACATAGTCGGCCTGGGAGCTACGGCGTGAACGGCCTGGGGCGACCGGGTTGGACTGCTGATCGCATCAGCGGCGAACCCAACGGCCTGTCCACACCGGGATGAGTAGCAACCAGGAGGTGGAGGGGCGTGAGGAGGCGTCGTCCGTCGGCGTGGGGGAGGAAG
>NC_041388.1:126989122-127037064 GCF_002162155.2 Triticum dicoccoides | reverse complement strand
CGACGCGGGGGAGGAAGGCGGCGTCCGGCGGGGCGGGGGAGAGAGGCAGCATCCGGCGGGGCGAGGGAGCGAGGCGGCGTCCGGTGGCGCGCGGGAGGGAGGCGGCGTCCGGCGGCGTGGGGGAGGGAGGCGGCGTCCGATGGCGCGGGGGAGGGAGGCGGCGGCCGGCAATGCGCGGGAGGGAGTCGATGGTCGGCTCGCGCGAGGGTGGAGGTGGTGGGTGCTCGGGATGGAGACAAGGTCGTGGGGGTTGACCAGATGCGAGAGGTTCCGGTGGGCTTTTGGTTCGTACTTCGGGCCTTTGGACGGACGGACCGTCTCCTCTATATAGGCGCGAGGGTAACAGAATATTATTCTGTTACTAGTAACAAAATAGTCCAGTCCTATATATATATATCTTCTGGGTTCGCAATGTAGCGAATGCGAGAAACATCTTTAATCCACCGACAGAATATTCCCTTAAGAACGCTAGCTTTCGGCTTCACCCAGTCTGAGGTACACATCCGAATGACCTGGCAGTAACAATCGCAGAGGTGCTCCCTTTATGCCCTAGCCGAACTAATGGGAACATAAGGCATAAGCACAGGAGCCAGGCAATCCAGCTTGGCCAAAACTTAAGTCATATCGATGCATATAATGGCGAAAAAAGGTACACATGGGAAAAACACATATGTGATGAGCTTGATGCTCGGATAATAATAGCAAGCTTTTGTACAAGAAGCCCCCAGGTATAATGGACGTACATATTTTAAAGCATATGTGTGCGTCAAGGGTGCGCGGTCTAACCGCACGAAAGCTTTAATGCTAGAGAGAAAAACAAAAAGAGAGAGAAAGACGAAAAAATGTATTATGGAAACAGCAGGGGGAAGGAGACGAACAAAGAGTTCGATGCCTAGGTATAGAATCTTCGAAGTCTGGCCGCATTCTAGAGGTTCGGCTCAAGGTGATTATCTGACGCATCACGCAGGCGGTACGCTCCTCCGGTGAGAACTCCGTCAACGATGAAGGGACCCTCCCATTTGTGCTTGAGTTTGTCCATTTTCTTCTCCGGCAAGCATAGAACAAGTTCGCCAACGTTATAAGTCTTGGCCCATACTTTGATATCTGCGGGCCTGTTGTTGATAAAATGAGGAATAGGCTTGTGCAACGTCACGCTCCTCCTCCAGGGCGTCTAGGCTGTCCTGCCGATCGAGCTCGGCCTCTCTCTCTTCGTACATGCGCACCCGAGGTGAGTCATGTATAATGTCGCAGGGTGGCACGGCCTCTGCGCCGTACACCATGAAAAAAGGTGTGTATCCGGTAGTGCGATTGGGCATGGTCCGCAGCCCCCAGAGTATGGAGTTGAGCTCCTCAACCTAGTGTGTGTCTGATTCCTTCAAAGACCGCACTAGTCTAGGCTTGATGCCGCTCACAATAAGACCATTAGCTCATTCGACTTGACCATTTGTCTGCGGATGATAGACAGAGGCATAATCGAGCTTGATGCCCAGATTAGCACACCAGGTTTTCACTTTGTCGGCTGTGAAGTTGGAGCCGTTATCAGTGATGATGCTATGTGGAACACCATAACAGTGTACGACGCCGGATATTTATTCTATCACCGGCCCGGACTCGGCCGTTTTAACTGGTTTGGCCTCTATCCACTTAGTGAATTTATCCAGCATGACCAGCGGATATTTTTTCTTATGGCTTCCTCCTTTAAGGGGTCCAACCATATCCAGTCCCCAGACCGTGAAAGGCCAAGTGATGGGCATTGTTTGTAGGGCAGTGGGGGGCATATGGCTTTGGTTGGCGAAGAGTTGGCATCCGACGCAATGTTGGACAAAGTCCTGTGCATCTGCTTGGGCTGTCGGCCAATAAAACCCAGTACGGAAGGCCTTGCTAACAAGGGCCCGAGCTGCGGCGTGGTGCCCGCCGAGATCGGCATGAATCTCAGCCAGGAGCTGCTGCCCCTCCTCCTCAGAGATACATCTTCGAAGGACTCTGGTAGCGATTTTCTTATAGAGCTCTCCGTCGTGAACCTTGTAGGCCTTTGAATGCCGGACAATGCGGCGGGCCTCATTCTGATCCTCAGGAAGTTCTTTCCTATTAAGGTAGGCCAAGATGGGTTCAGTCCATCGGGCAATGAGTGCCATAATGAGATGGGCCGACAGTATTATTTCGGTGGCCGAGCCTCCGATGATATTGGTGGGTTAGGAATCTAGCGCTGTGTTCGGATCCAGACTAGTATTGCCGCTTTCCCCTGCCACACCACGGATGGCTTAAAAAGCCTCTCCAAAAAGATATTAGGTGGGATGGGGTCGCGCTTGGCGCCGATATGACCAAGAATGTCCACCGCTTCATTACTTTCTCGGGCCACGTGATGGAACTCGAGCCCCTCGAACCGAGCCGGCATTTTTAGGACGACATTACGATAAGCTGCCATCTTCGGATCTTGGGCATCGAAGTCTCCATTTATTTGAGATATTGCAAGGTTTGAGTGCCCGGGCACTTCCAGGGGCTGTATGCCCATGGTGACAGCCATCCAAAGACCATGCAATAAGGCCTCGTATTCGGCTGCGTTGTTGGAGTCTGTGTATAGTATTTGAAGTATGTACTGAACGACATCTCCAGTGGGGGACGTTAAAACAACGCTCGCTCCTTGCCCTGCCAGCATTTTGGAGCCATCAAAATACATGACCCAATTGGAATATGTGCCGTACTCTTTAGAGAGTTCGGCCTCTGTCCATTCAGCGACGAAGTCGGCCAGTACTTGGGATTTAATAGCTCGATGTGGTTTGTATGTAATATCGAATGGAAGGAGCTCAATGGCCCATTTGGCAATCCGGCCCGTGGCATCACGGTTGTTTATTATGTCGTTGAGTGGTACCTTGGAGGCCACCGTGATCGAACACTCCTGGAAGTAGTGTCGTAGCTTTCGAGATGGCATGAAGACTGCGTATGCTATCTTTTGATAATGGGGGTATCGGGATTTTCATGGTGTGAGGACAGTGGATACGTAATATACTGGCTTCTGAAGCGGGAATTTGTGTCCGTCCTGTTTTCGTTCAACGACGAGTACGGCGCTCACCACTTGATGTGTTGCCGATATGTATAGCAACATGGGTTCACCGACGTTTGGCGCGGCCAAGATTGGGTTGCTCGCTAGAAGTGTTTTTATTTCTTCCAGTCCGGCTGTTGCCGCGTCCGTCCACTCGAAGTGATCGGTGCGCCATAGAAGGCGATAGAGTGGCAGTGCCTTTTCTCCCAATCTGGAGATAAAACGGCTTAGAGCTGCCACGCAACCCGCGAGTTTTTTTTTGACTTGTTTAAGGTCTGTTGGCGTAGCCAATTGTGACAGAGCTCGGATTTTGGCTGGATTTGCTTCAATTCCTCTATTGGAGACGATGAAGCCCATCAGCTTTCCTGCGGGGACGCCAAAAACACACTTTTCCGGATTGAGCTTAATATCATATGCGCGGAGGTTGTCAAATGTGAGACATAGGTCGTCTATTAGTGTTTCGACGTGCCTTCTCTTGATTATGACGTCGTCCACATGGGCTTAAACTGTCTTTCCGACCTGTTTCTCCAGGTATGTTCGGATCATGCGTTGGTAGGTGGCGCTGACGTTCTTGAGCCCGAAGGGCATAGTGTTGAAGTAGAATGGCCCATATGGGGTGCTGAATGCTGTTGCAGCTTGGTCGGAGTCCTTCATTTTGATTTTATGGTATCCGGAATATGCGTCGAGGAAACACAGTGAGTCGTGTCCTATGGTAGCATCAATGATTTGATCAATGCGGGGGAGGGGAAAGGGGTCCTTAGGGCAAGCCTTATTGAGGTCTTTAGAATCGACGCACATGCGCCATGATTTATCCTTGTTTGGTACCATTACCAGGTTTGCCAGCCAATCCGGATGTTTTATTTCTCTAATGAATTAGGCCTCGATTAGCTTGCCTAGCTTCTCTCCCATGGCTTGACGTTTGGGTTGGAAAAGCGCCGTAGTGTTTGTTTGACCGGTTTGTATCCCTTTAATATGTTGAGGCTGTGTTCGCCCAGCTTGCGCGGGATTTCTGGCATGTTAGAAGGGTGCCAGGTGAATGTATCCCAGTTTTCGCAAAGAAAATCCCGTAGCGCAGTGTCGACCGTTGGGTCTAGTTGTGCCCCTGCTGTCTTTTGGGGGTCCGTTGGATGGACCTGGAATTTGACTATTTCTTCCGCTGGCTTGAAGGAGGTGGATTTGGGGCATTTTTCTAAGATCACATCGTCCCTGTCCACCATGGAGCATATTGCGGTTAATTCTTCGGCCGCGAGAGCTTCAGATAATGCCTCAAGGGCCAGGGATGCGGTTTTATTTTCGGCGCGGATTTCTATGTCCGGATCACTGGCGAGGGTGATTATGCCTTTGGGCCCAGGCATCTTAAGCTTCATGTACCCGTAATGAGGTACAACTTGGAAGCGTGTAAATGCCTCCCGCCCCAAGAGGGTGTGATATCCGTTGTTGAAAGGGGCCACTTGAAAGGTTATTTCTTCGGACCGACAATTCTCTAGCATGCCGAATACCACGTCGAGTGTTATTTTCCCCGGCACCGCGCCTCCCAACTGGGAATGATTCCTCGGAAGGTCGTGCTTCTTTGCTCAATGCGGCTCCTGTCTATTTCCATTTTGTGGAGTGTATCTTCGTAGATGAGGTTTAGTCCGCTGCCGCCATCCATGAGAACCTTGGTGAGCTGAAAGTCGTCCACGTTTGGACTGAGGACCAAGGCGGATGGTGCTCGGACTGTCCTATATTTTGGTTCGTCAGTGGCATTAAAAGTTATAACCGCGTCGTTCCAAGGGTTTATTGTTGCTATTTGACAGACTTCGGCGAGTTCGCGTAGTGCTCTTTTGCGCCTATTGTTTGAGGCGAATGTCTCGAAGACCGTCAGTACTTTGGGATCATCGTCTTCTGGGGGGTGTTGTTCTGGGGTATTCTTGGTGAGGATATCCTCGCCGCTCTTGGCCACTTGCCGAAGTATCCAACATGCTCTAAGGCTATGTGTTGGTATGTTATCCGGTGTTGCGTGTATTTTGCATGGCCCATCGAGCCACCCTTCTAGAACGGTTCCACGCCTTGTACTGGACTTATATTTCTATACTATTGGACCGGGCATGTTGCAAGGGTGCACCCTTTTCGCTTGAATGAGGGATTGAGTGGGGACCGATGGTTCCTAATGGGCTGCCTGAGTTTTCCAGGCGTTTTCCATTGTGCTGTACTTCTGTACGATAGTTGCCAAGTCATCGAACTGTAGTATGCAATGGCGGTTGATGGCGTTGAGGATTCCTTCGTACGTGCAATTGTTGCAGAACACTGAGATTGCTTCCTCGTCGCGGCAATATTTAATCTTGTTTTTGACAAGAAGGAATTTGGCCCAGAAGTGGTGGACCGTTTCCTGAGACTGCTGTTGTATGCTCCTGAGAGCGCTTATATTTGGGTGGGTGGGTGGTTTTAAATATGAACCCTGACCCAATTTTGGATCTGGAGTCTAAAGGAATTCCGAACTTAACAGATCGGACTCCGGGATATCCACTGATTTCTTAGGTCCATCGTCCGATTCTATGTTCGAAGGGCAGGATGCATCTCCTCGCAGGTGGGTGTCCGGCTCTTCAAAGCTGGAGATCCGGACATAGTCCGTCTTTAGTATGGAGGAAGAGTTGTCGTCTCGCTCCTCGACTATCGCTATCTGGTGGGTGATCGGTGGAGATTTGATTTCTCTCTGATCGGGTTTAAGCCCAATTCGATCGTAGTCTAGGGCGGCGATGCGATCTAGGAGCTCGTTTAAAGACAAAAGCTCCACTGGATCCATCTGCTTGGAGTGTTCGGAGTCGATACAAAGGGGATTTTCGACGACTCGGGAGGTCATTGTCGGCTTAACAACTGAACAGGCGGTCATGGTAAAGCCGCCCAGCCGGCGGGTTTGGCCTCGGGCCAGTGCTCCTCCGGCGGTGATATTGTCCTTGAGAACAAGGCGAGCCATCGATCCTGTCATCGACGTCACGGTGGAACTCTCAATGAAAGCACCAATGTCGGTGTCAAAACCGGCGGATCTCGGGTAGGGGGTCACGAACTGTGCGTCTAAGGTTGATGGTAACAGGAGACAGGGGACACGATGTTTACCCAGGTTCGGGCCCTCTCTATGGAGGTAATACCCTACGTCCTGCTTGATTGATCTTGATGAATATGATTATTACAAGAGTTGATCTACCACGAGATCGTAATGACTAAACCCTAAGAGTCTAGTCTGGCTATGATAAATGATCATCCTGCCTCCGGACTAAGTCCTTCGGTTTATATAGACACTGGGGGTATCTAGGGTTACATAAGGTCGGTTACAAAGAAAGGAATCTATTTATTTGATCGCCAAGCTTGCCTTCGAAGCCAAGGAGTGTCCCGTCCGGACACGGGTGCAGTCTTCGGTCTTCGTATCTTCACAACCCATCAGTCCGGCCCATGGCTAACATGCCGGATGCCCGAGGACCCCTTAGTCCAGGACTCCCTCACTCGTGAGGACCGCTGGCAGGACCAGCCTCGCGAGGGCTCCTGGAGAGACCAGCCTCGTGAGGACCGCCCTCAGGGCAACGCTGGCCTCCCTCCGCTGCCACCACCACCAAGAAGGAACGACCACCATCATTACGACGAGGGGGATGGGGGCTTCCAGGAGCCTCGCGCCATCGCCTGCATCTCGGGTGGCGCTCAGGCCCGAGCCTCTCAGCGTATCTTCAAACAGTTTGCTCGCGAGGTGAACGCGGCCCTCCCCAGGCTCGAGGCCGTGCACCCGCTCAGGTGGTCCAAGTGCACCATTACCTTCAGCTCCTCTGACCAACTCAAGTGCGCTGCAACTGTCGGCGCCCTCCCGATGGTCTGCTCATGCATCATCAGCAATGTCCAAGTCACCAAGACCCTCATCGATGACGGCGCGGGGCTCAATGTCCTATCCATCGAGACGTTCGACCGCCTCCAAGTGCCATACAATCAGCTGCAGCCTACCAAGCCCTTCTCAGGAGTGACCGACGGCTCCACCACCCCGATAGGGCAGGGTCCGCCTCGCTGTCACCTTCGGCCAGCGCGACAACTACTGCATCGAGCTCATTGACTTTGATGTCGCCCACATCTGTTTGCCGTACAATTCCACCCTTGGATATCCGTCCATGGACAAGTTCATGGAGATGACCCACCACTGCTACAATGTCCTCAAGATGCCAGGGAGCCACGACGTCATCTCGGTCGCCTGCGAGGAGAAGGATGCGGTGCGCTCCCTTGAGCGTGCCTACGCTACGACGGTCGAAGACCCAGACAACGAAGGCGCCATCTACCCTCCTGAGGCAGTTCCTAAGAAGAAGAAGCAGCTTCTCGGCCAACGGCCTTAGGAGAGCGGTGTCTCTAGTGGCACCACCTTAGGACCAGCGCCCACAGATGGGGCGCCTCCCTCTCTCGCATAGGAAGGCGCGCCCAGCGCCCTCCTTAGGCTAGGCTCGGAGGCTCTCTTCTGGAGGGCCTCTGACCTAGCCAATGTCACGAGGGAGGCGCTCGGGACCACATGGAGGCATGCTTCACCGCACGCTTCCCTCATTTGGGCACAAGGCACGAGGTGTCCAGTGCTCAGGAGTTCATCACCAAGACCACCAAGGAGCTTCAAGAGGCAAGAGCCATGCGCGGCGACCGCCACCCACCACCTGGGGAAGCTCCTTGTCCTGGCATAGATGACGAGCCGCGCGTCTGCGTCGATGTTCCTGGGCTCAACAGGGCCGCATCTCAGGGCCAAACGCAGCTGTCGCCTTCAACTGGCTCACACAGGGCGCCCTGGCGGCTAGCGAGGCCAGGCGCCAGGCCGTCCTGGGGGAGGAGAAGCCGGAACCTCCAGGTTCCCCTCGGAACCAGCCGCAGGACGACTCGTGAGGAATGACCTCTTCAGGGCGCATCTTCAGCTACTTCGACATCTCTCCAGCGATAGCAACAGCTGATATTTTCCAGTTTGTTCAGTTGGGGGCACCCCTCGGGCTGCATCATCCCCAGGCTGCATGGGTCTGTCCCTGCGGCATGTATCGTTCTTACATCTATCTGGACTAGCTTTATCTCCTCCCATGAGTTACTTTAAGATTATTATATGCTTGTCCGGTACTTCGATACCATGAACGTCGTACGCCCTCGCAAACCCACCCACGGCCGCCTCATGATTAAGGACTGGCATGATGTGTCAGGACCCCGATTCCAAGTCACATCGATCTAGCCGGTAACACCTCATATCACATTGCGGCCACAGGCACGATATCCCCACGGGTGTCGCCTTACCATGGCCCGGGACCTTTTACGCCTTTTGGCTCACGTATATGATAGTGTCGCTAGCATCCATATGACAGAGAACCCGGGCCGACATGGCTAGTCGTGAACCCAAAGCGGCACAGACCTATGGAGACAGGCATACATGAATCACATCGAGCATGTCGGTTACCAGTGTGTGAATCCGGGCAGTAGCACTGGGCTAACAGGACTCCGGGGACCCTGGGCTGTAGCAGGCTAGGCAGGACTCCGGAAGTCACCGTATGACATTTCCCCGAAGGGACAGACATTGGAACGAAGTGAAACACATGCCGGCCAGTCAAGTGTCCTGAGCAGTAGTGCTGGGCTAGCAGGACTCCGGGGAACCGGGCTGTAGCGGACTACTATGGCTCGAGGAGCACTAGACTACATTTCCCCATAAAAAAGGCTGCCAAGGATAAACAACTAGATTGTCGGATCCCACACATACCAAGCATTTCAATCATACACACAATATGCTCGATATGTGCAAATACAACATGGCATCACAACAAAACTCTACAACTCAAGTACTTTATTTAAAGGCTCCAGAGAGCCATACATAACATGTTCATACAGGTAGGGGTCACATGACCCGACACTCAAGTCATACAAGCATACAAGCACATGCGGAAGCAAATAGTCTGAGTACAGACACTAGAAAGAAAGAAGGCTTCTCGAAGCCTGTCAATCTACATAGGGCCCTCCTTGGCCAGGATCACCACCTGGGTGGCAAGTCACTCATCGACGTCGAGGTTTACATAAAACCCATCGGAGGGGGCGGTGTTGTCGTCTGTAAATAGTAATTAAGAAAACATGAGTACAAAGGTACTCAACAAGTCTTACATCAGAACCTACTATACATGCTCATTCTCAAGAAGGTGGTGGAGTTATTGTAGCAAGCCAGCTTTGACTCTTGGCTAAGCTATCCTACGAGACACCACTAGTAAAATAGTTTTCGCACATAGTCCACTAATCACCAACACAATACTCCAATGGGGATCCTCCTTCGTCATCCTACGAGAGGGCCATCCTCGGTACTCACACTTATCTTGAGTCTTTTAGTAGTATCCATTAACTTGTCTATGAACTGTATAGGCAACCAAGTAGTCCTTTACCGAGGACGCATCTATTCGAATAGATGATGTTAACCCTGCAGGGGTGTACTTCTTCATACACGTTCTCACCACTTACAGTCGTTTACACGACATGTACTCGGCAACCTTCAAGCGGAAGCCCAACGAGGGTGTCAGCCATGGCCTACCTAAACACTCAAGTCTCTAGTCCAGGTTTATCGCCTATCCAGGTTCCATCCGCAGGGAGTCCGGCAGAGGTTTCCACATACGGCCCCGAACGATGTGAACAGGGTTCCCGAGACACCAAACGGGTGACTCGGTACACCGTGCCATGGTGTATCTACCGCATCATAGCCCACCCCTAGGGTCAGCGCTACGCACGACCACCAACACATAACCTACAAACACCAGAAACTAATTGCAACTCCTGGACAGAGTACTAGGATGATTAAGAAGCCGAGAGGGTCCATTGGTTTCGGGCCCAACGTATGGTAGTAGCTGATTCTTAAATCACACATAAAGATCGCAGTTCTTAGGGATGGCCTCAATGAAACAACCCACCATGTACTCCTACATGGCCTCTCATCGATACCTTTACCAAATCATGTTCAACACATTCCTCACATTACCGACATAATCATTTCACTCTAGCCCATCACCCAGATGAACCAGACCTGACACAACTCTAAGCATAGCAGGCATAGCAAGGTAGGAAACACATACATGGCTCAATCAACTCCTACACATGCTAGTGGGTTTCATCTAGTTACTATGGCAATGACAGGTCATGCAGAGGATAAGGGTTCAACTACCGCAGCACACAGCAGTTTGAAACATTGTTGTCTTAATGCAGTAAATGAGAGTAGAGGCGAGAACATGGGATTGTATCGATACGATCAATTGGGATGCTTGCCTGATGGAGTAGTAGTAGGGTACTGCCCTTCAGTTTGATACTCGGAGATATCCTTGGAGGCAGAACCTACCATGAAGGACACACAGAACATAATCAACACATGGCAATATGCAACAATATGATGCATGCTATGACATGGCAAAATGAAGTGTCTTGCCTAATGCAATGTGAAACAAGTTGAAATGGGTTCATTTGAATCAAAGATTCAAATGAAAGTTGAAGTTCTTATGCATAATAAGTGTATTAGCTTGTTTCACCTAAACAGCAAGGTTAAAGTGTTTTGTCATGCATGAAACCATTACAGATGGATAGATTGAATTTTTCTGATCATTGTTCATATATAATTTGTTTGATTTCGAGCTATGGTTGATTTTCTATGATTTTTAGAAGTTTAGGCTATTTTCTAGAATTTCATATAGGAAAATAAATCCAGAAATTAAATAATTGCATCAGCACTGCGTCACTGTGACGTCAGCTAGTCAAAGGCGCCAGGGGCCAGTCAAACCTGACTAGTGGGGCCCACTGGTCATTGACTCTGTGCACAAACTACGTTTAGTTACTCTAATTAACTGGGCAGGGCCCACTAGTCAGTGACTATACTAGTTAAACTAACCTAGTTAACTAGCGCTACAGAGTAATTAATCGGGCGGGGCCCGCATGTCAGTGAGAGAGAAGGGGAAGTCAACCTGACTCGATGGGGTCAAACCTCGCCAGCTAGCGGTCAGCGCCTGCCGGCGTTTAGCCGTCGGCGAGGCCAAACGCGGCGGCGTGCTGCAGGATTTGCCCACAGGGCACCATTTGCTGTGCCGAGAGCAGCTACGGGCAGCTGGTGCTCGCCCGCATCCAGCCGTGGTGATGGCGTGGCCGGAGCATCGCCGGCGACGAGCTTGGCGGAGGCCGAAGCTCGGGTCAGCTCGTGCGCGTGGCTGCAGTGGCCTAGGCGGCATGGCGAAAGCACCTACAGCATCTACGCCGCGCGGGGAGTGTGACTGGGACAAGCCCTTGACCAAATGGTCACCGGAGCATCGCCGGCGATGTGGTCAGGCGGCGACGCATTCGGGCACATGTGGCGCGGCGTCTACGGTGTTCTAGGGGCGAAACGAAAAGCACGGGGAGGTTCAGCAGCTCACAGGGAAGCTGCAGGGAGAGTCAGCGAGCTCGGGGAGGGCTCGGTGCGGTCGGAATGGCGACGGCGATCTCGGGCGGCCCGAGGTTGAAGACGACGGCGACGGCGATGTTGCAGGGGCTCCGGCGTCGTGCGGCTTGGCTAGTCGACGTAGTCGATGATGGTGAACTGTCCGGACACGGTGAGGGGGCGCGGGGACAGCGTTGGACGCGGCTGCGACGAGCGGCGGCGACGGTGACGTCTCAGGCGACGTCGGGGAGGGCGATAGAGGGAACTAGAGAGAGAGCGAGTGTGTCTGGGAGCTTGGGAGAGAGGTGGGGGTGTGTCCCAGGTCGACAGCTTGACGAGGGGAGCGGCGAGGCGGCGGGCAGCTGCGTGGCACGCATGCTGTGCTCGCCGTCGAGCAGCTGCTTGCCTGTGCTGGCGAGTGCAAGCAGCTTGCTAGCACAGGAGGTGGGCTGGGCAGTAGGTGGGCCTGCTAGGTGGGCTTCCAGGTAAGTCCTCTGTTCCTTTTTGTTTTCTCTTTTTTATTTGCTCTGCTCTGTGTATTGAAATGATTAAAATACCATTCCATTTCTAAAAATCCTGGAAATATTCAGGGACACATTTGAAAATATTCTCAACTGCCTAAAAATACTTCCAAGAGTATTTGAGCACTTTAAAATATTTATAGTATTTAAAATGCCCAAATTCAAATACTTATGGCTTGTTCAAAAATCCAGAATGGCTCCATAATTTGCAAGACCATTTTTGGCAGAGGTTTAAACCAGAACCAAAAATGGTGGGCTTTTATGAAGGGCATTTTGGGTTCATTGAAATTCCAATTGTTGGAAATTAGCATTTTCAGGGGGTGTGTTGGGGTTGATTAGGCCCCATTTCAAATTTAAAATAAATTTAAACATGATTCACAAGTTCATCCAACCCTAATGCATGACTAAAAGCAGGGATGTGACAACTCACCCCCACTCATAAGAATCGCATCCTGAGATTCAGGATCTGGTGGGAAGAAGGTGGGGTACTCGAGTCGAAGACGATCCTCCCGTTCCCAAGTGGCTTCTTTCTCGGAATGGTGTGACCATTGAACCTTGAGAAACTTTATGTTATGGCGTCGAGTGGTACACTCGGCTTGATCAAGGATACGAACAGGATATTCCCGATATGAGAAGTTATCTTGTAGATCAAGCGTTTCGTGGTCCACTCCACGGATAGGATCCGCGAAGCAACGCCTGAGTTGAGAAATGTGGAAGACATCGTGAACTCTGGAAAGATGCGGAGGTAGTTCCAATTGGTAGGAAACTTCCCCTCGTTTGGCAAGAATGCGAAAGGGTCCAATGTAACGAGGAGCCAATTTGCCTTTGATACCGAAACGATGGGTTCCATTTAACGGAGTAACCCGAAGGTAAGCCTTCTCGCCGACTTCATAAGTCATGAGCTTATGTTTATGATCATATTGGCTCTTTTGACAAGATTGGGCTGTTTTCAATTTCTCACGAATAACGCGAACCTGCTCTTCTGCTTCCTGAATCATATCCGGGCCAAAGAGTTGTCTTTCCCCGGTTTCTGACCAGTTAAGAGGCGTTCAACATTTTCATCCATAAAGAACTTCGAAAGGAGTTTTGCCCAAGCTAGCTTGATAACTATTGTTATAAGCAAACTCCGCGAATGGAAGGCATTTCTCCCAACCCATTCCGAATGAGATGACAGAAGCTCGGAGCATATCTTACAGAATTTGATTGACTCGCTCTACTTGACCACTTGATTGAGGATGGAAGGCGGTGCTAAAAGAGAGACGAGTTCCCATAGCATTTTGGAAACTTTCCCAAAATCGAGAGGTGAATAGATTCCCACGGTCTGAGTTAATTTCCAATGGGACACCATGAAGAGACACTATTCGGGAAATGTATAAGTCAGCTAGCTGGCTAGCGGTGATACTCTCACGAACAGGTAGGAAATGGGCTACTTTGGAAAGACGATCGATCATGATGAAGATAGCATTATTCCCCCTCTTGGTCCTGGGAAACCCAGTAATGAAATCCATACTGATTTTATCCCATTTCCACTCAGGAATAGCCAAAGGTTGAAGGGTGCCAGCAAGCCGTTGATGCTCTGCTTTAACACGATGACAGACGTCGCAACTAGCAATATATTGAGCAATTTCTCTCTTCATCCTAGTCCACCAAAACCTCTAGCGTAGGTCTTGATACATCTTAGTACTACCGGGATGAATGGTGAGAGGGGATTCATGAGCTTCCTTAAGGATCAGCTGCCTCAGGTTTCGTGCCTTGGGAACCACTAAGCGGTTTCCAAAGTATACGACACCTTGATCATCAACGGAGAAACAATTCACGACTCCTTTCTTAATGTTTCTCTTAATACGGGAGATTCCCGGATCTACCTTCTGTGCCTTGATGATCTGATCCGTAAGGGTAGGTTTCGCCACGAGGGTGGATAGGAATCCTCGAGGAACAATGTGAAGATTAAGCTTACGAAATTCCTCGTGGAGAAGTGGTTGACTCTGTTGTAACATAAGGTGGTTACAATAAGATTTACGACTTAGCGCATCAGCCATGACATTGGCTTTGCCCAGGGTATAAGTTATTCCTAGGTCATAATCCGAGATCAACTTGACCCAACGTCTTTGCCTGAGATTCAAATCCGGTTGGGTGAAGATATATTTCAAACTTTGGTGATCGGTGAAGACCTCACAACGATTACCGAGGAGGTAATGTCGCCAAGTTTTAAGTGCATGGACTACAACTGCAAGCTCTAGATCATGTGTGGGATAATTTTCCTCATGTGGGTGTAATTGCCATGAAGCATAGGCAATTACATGATGATCTTGCATGAGTATGCAACCTAGTCCTTGTCGCGAGGCGTCGCAATAGATAATAAAGTCTTTGGATAAATCTGGTGGTACCAGTATGTGAGCAGATGTCAGGCGTCTTTTCAGTTCCTGAAAGCTGAACTCGCACTGTGGGGTCCACTCGAACTTTTTATCTTTCTTGAGGAGTTCAGTTAGAGGTTTAGTAACCTTGGAGAAATTCTCGACGAAGCAGCGGCAATAGCTCGCTAAGCCAAGGAAGCTCCGAACCTGCTTGACCGTCTCAGGTGGAGTCCAATCAAGGATGGCTTGAACTCGCTCGGGGTTGACAGCAATACCCTTATCGGAGATTACATGGCCTAGATAGGTCACTTCTGGCAACCAAAATTCACACTTGGAGAATTTGGCATAAAGGCAATGCTCTCGAAGTTTCGTCAATACCAGCCTTAGATGTTCGGCATGTTCCTCTTCATTCTTGGAGTAGATGAGTATATCATCGAGGTATACCACGACGAATTTATCCAAATACTCCATGAAGACTGAGTTCATTAACCGAGAGAAAGTGGCTGGGGCATTGGTTAAACCGAAGGACATGATGGTGTACTCGTATTGGCCATAACGAGTAACGAAGGACGTTTTGGGAATGTCCCCATTTCTGATTTTGATTTGATGGTAGCCCAACCTCAAATCCATCTTGGAAAAGATTGAGGATCCAGCGAGCTGATCATACATATCGTTGATCCTGGGAAGCGGATACTTGTTCTTGATAGTGACCAAGTTGACAGGTCGGTAATCTACAACCATCCGATTTGTTCCATCCTTCTTCTTGACGAAGAGGACGGGGCAAGCCCAAGGAGAGGAACTAGGACGGATGAAACCCTTTTTCAAGGACTCATCGAGTTGGTTCTTAAGCTCAGCTAGTTCTAAGGGTGCCATCTTATAGGGTCTCCTAGAAATTGGGACGGTTCCTGGAACAAGGTCTATCACAAACTCGACATCCCTGTCAGGTGGAACACCTGGCAATTCTTCTAGAAAGACATCCGGAAAGTCTCGGACTACCGGAATATCTTCAAGGTCTGGAAGGATGGTTGGCATTTAGAGAGTAAAGCTGGCGCTTGGCCACTCGAGTTAAGACATTGACTGTCTTGCCCGATGGATGAGTAAGTTGAACGGTTCTAGTGGCACAATCAATCTTAGCATAATGAGCTGACATCCAGTCCATACCCAAGATGATATTTATGTCCGAGGACTTGAGAGCTATTAAAGATGCAACGAAGACAAGTCTATCGACAAGAATTTCATTCCCATGGCTTACTCTAGAAATTTGCCATTTGGAACCCGGAGTTTGAATTACCATGGAAGTGGGCATGTCACAGAATGTTGTGTTATGCAATCGAGCATAGTTCTTAGATATGAATGAATGAGATGCTCCAGTATCGAAAAGAACAGATGTCGGATGGCAATTAACAAGGAGCGTACCAAGGACGACGTTAGGATCATCATGAGCCTCCTCAGCTGAGACATAGTTGACATGGCCACGTGCAGTGGTGACTGGCTTGGTGTAAAATGTCTTTCCCGCTGGCTTACCATGACCAACGGACTTTCCAGACTGATTGGGGTTGTTGTTCTGGGGACACTCTCGACTATAGTGACCCAGCTCTCCACACTTGAAACATGTCATGACATTGGGGCGTGGAGCAGATTAGCAGCGGGGCCACCATAGGGCTTGGACGGAGCAAACTACTGGTTGGGGCGAGGCACCTCAAAGGATGGCCTCGGAATGAACCTGGGTGGCAGTGCTGTGCTTGGAATCCACACCCGGCACTTTTGAGATCCAGAGCCGGATGAAGAGCCAAAATCACAAGAGTGCTTCCGTGAAGCGTCATAGTCAGACTGGCCTGTCTCAACACTGATGGCTTTATTGACCAACTTCTGAAAGGAGGTGCACTCGTGCAGACGAAGATTGCGGCGAAGCTCAGGGCTAAGTCCCTTGCGGAACCTTGCCTGCTTCTTAGCGTTGGTGGATACCTCTTCAGGAGCATATCGTGCTAGATTCCCAAATTCACGACTATATGCATCCACAATCAGTCTTCCGTGGGTGAAATTGCAGAAGTCTTCCCTCTTGCGATCTATGAGACCTTCCAGGATGTGATGCTCACAGAAAGCCTCACTGAATTCAGCCCAAGTAGTGATTTGGCCGACCGGGCGCATAGCTTCAAAGTTTTCCCACCAAAGGCTAGCAGGGCCTTCGAGGTGATAGGCAGCATAGGTAACCTTATCAGCTTCGGCTACGTTAGGAGAACGTAGCTTGTGTGTGATGCTGCGGAGCCAGTTATCTGCGTCGAGGGGCTCGACGGAATGATTGAACTTTGGTGGGTACAACTTGATGAAGTCATTGATTGACACCAAGTCATTTCGCTGATGGCGTGCAGTGTTCTGCTCAATCCGCTCCAGCAAGCGGTTAGTCTCACGCTTGTTTCTTTCCGCCTCCAGCATCACTTCGGCCAGAGAAGGCGGGTGAGGCAGATTTTCACCCCTAACTGTACTGGCTTCCCCCTGCTCCGGGCAGCAGGGTTGCTGCGCGTGTTGACCATCCTAGGAGAAAACAAGACAACGGTTTAGATAAGTATGGCACAAACTTAGCAAGGAAGTGTAGAATGTAATGGATAACATGGAATGCTAAGATGTTCATTGCACGGCATGGTAATATAGAAACTGCCATATATATACCATTGGTCATACACACCATGCATAGTTTCGTACAAGCCCAGGCTAGAGTACAACTACGGCGGAAGACATTACATCTCATCGAAGGCATTCCAAGCTCCTATACATTATTTTTCTACACCTCCGTAGTGTGATACACACCAAGTTGTATCCCACAGGTCATGCAGGACTTTGGAGAATACAACTTTTACCATACTAGTGAAACTACTACTAGCTTAAACAGCTCCGTAGTAATCCTCATAGAAGTCGCCACCAAAGCCTGGAAGTGGAACATGATCATCTAGGAACAGACGGTCCTGCGGAGCCTGCGAACCATAGGGACTCGGATGTGGCCTCAGTCCCACAGGTGGTGGCAGACGGGGACCACGAGGAGGGGTGATGCCTCCTACATCGCGCCACTCCATACAATCTGGCAATCCAGACCGTACAGGGTACAAGTCCCTCATGTCCATGTATCCTGCTTGCACCGCAGGTGCAAACCGAGTCAAAGTGGCCCAATGATCAGAACGAGTGTGGAAAAGCTCCATACACAAGGCCCGATTTTCGCGGTCCTTATCCTTGAGCATCTAGGTAGTGGTGCGGAGTAGTGACTCCTCATGTGAAGAGTCATAGTACAAAGCCTGATAGTACCCCTGTGCTACACGAAGTGAGGCTGGCATGTAATGGAAATCGGTGTTCTGTAGCAAGGCAGTCCTGGCTCGAATGATAGTCATCATTAAATAGGTTGCATCCTGCACAGACATCTCAATAGTGACCCCAAGTCCATAGGAACAGTGAAGGGGCTCAGTGTCTCCAGGATAAGTGGGGTATATCTTGACGGTACAGAGGTACTGGCTCTGGTTGAAGTCTCTGAACTGCTCCTCGACGGTATATTCCGGATACCACCGATAGCCTGACTGGACCATCACTCGAACCAACATGGCCGTGTGGCCGGGCACATCGAGGCACCGGGTCAGACGAACCACTTGGTTCTACGAACGGGTGGCCATCTGAAAGCACAGAATAATGCAAAGGCATTAGAATTTTCTAGGGGAAATCGAACAGCATAACGGCTGTAAATGCTCAGAAAAAGATTTGAGACATCCACAACAGTTTGCAATACCACTCAACAACATCATATCAAGGTTCTGATTCAACTGGCAACATACTAAAAGTAGTAGAAATTGTACTGAGGCTGGTAACAACAATCCTATAAGCTACTACGGATTAGTAACACGTGAACTTGATAGAAGAAGAGAGCCTAGTCCTTAACCCACATGGAAAGAGAAGAGAATGACTCAGATCAGAGGGCATAAGGTAAAGGAGTAAAAAGAGCCTTACGTTCCCTCCCAATATCAATTCCCCTACATATAACTAAAGCATTTCTAGACTCGACATCGACCAGTTTGGCTCAACGAACCTACAGGCAGTCCGGCTCTGATACTAGAGTTATCAGGACCCCGATTCTAAGTCACACCGATCTAGCCTGTAACACCTCATATCACTTTGCGGCCTCACGCACGGTATTCCCACGGGTGTCGCCTTACCATGGCCCGGGACCGTTTGCGCCTTTTGGCTCAAGTATATGATAGTGTCACTAGCATCCATATGACAGAGAAACCAGGCCGACATGAATAGTCGTGAACCCAAAGTGGCACTAACTTACGGGGACAGGCATACATGAATCAACATCGAGCATGTCGGTCAGCAGCGTGTGAATCCGGGCTGTAGCAATGGGCTAACAGGACTCCGGGAACCCGGGCTGTAGCAGGCTAGGCAGGACTCCGGATGTCACCGCGTGACATTTCCCCGAAGGGACAGACACATGAATGAAGTGAATCACATGTCGGCCAGTCAAGTGCTCTGGAGCAGTAGTGCTGGGCTAGCAGGACTCCGGTGAACCGGGCTGTAGCGGACTACTATGGCTCATGGAAGCACAAGACTACATTTCCCCATAAGAGAGGCTACCAAGGATAAACAACTAGGTTGTCGGATCCCACACATACCAAGCATTTCAATCATACACAATATACTCGATATGTGTAAATACAACATGGCATCACAACATAACTCTATGACTCAAGTATCTATTCATTAGGCTCCGAGGAGCGAGATATTACAAACATGGGTCTCATGACCCAACATTCAGAGCATACAAGCCAAAACACATGCGGAAGCTTAACTTGTCTGAGTACAGTCAACAAAAAATGAAGAAGGCTGAGGAGCCTGACTATCTACAAGACCCTCCCAAGGGTACAAGATCGTAGCTGAGGTAACAAGCTAAACGTCGAAGTCCACGCGAAACTACTAGCGAGACTAAAGTCTCTCTGCAAAAACATAAAATAAGCAAACGTGAGTACAAATGTACCCAGCAAGACTTACATCAGAACTAGCTACATATGCATCGGTATCAATAAAGGGGTGGTGGAGTTTGACTGCAGCAAGCCAGCTTTGACTCAGTGGCTATCCTATACCACGACTGCAAGTAACTCTTTTGAGGTGGCCCACACGAGTCCACAAATTCACCATACCAATACACCACTATGGATCCACTCCCGTCTCCCTGCGAGAACGCCATCCATAGCACTCACGCTTATCTTGCGAGTTTAAGAGTATCCACTTTCACTTGTCTATGAACTATGCAAGGGGTCCAAGTTTCCATATCCGAGGAATCCGGCTATTCGAATAGATAATGATAACCCTGCAGGGGTGTACTTCTTCACACACGCTCTCGCCACTTACCACCATGTACACATCGTGTATCTCGGCAACCTTCAAGCAGAAGCCTGGAGAGGGAGTCGGCCACGACCTGACTAACAAGCAAGTCTCTAGTCCAGGTTTATCGCCTATTCGGGTTCCATCCGCAAGGAGATCCGGCCGGGGTGTCTCTCACGGCCCCAAACGATGTGTGCAGGGTTCCCAAGCCCACCATCCGGGTGCCACTTGGTACACCGTGCCACTGTTCCTAGTCTGTCCCAAGCCCACCTGTATCGGGTGCCACTTGGTAGACTACTAACACTACCTACAAACACCAGAAACTAGTTGCAACTCCTGGACAGAGATCGAGTTGATTAATAAGTCGAGAGGGGTCGAGTTACCGGAACCCAATGTGTGGTAGTAACTGTTCATGGATCACAAACACAGAACTCAGTTCCTGAGGGCGGCTGCAATGAGACAACCCACCATGTACTCCTACATGGCCTCTCACCGCTACTTTTACCAAATCGTGTTCACACACTTAGCTCACACACACAGTAGGACATGTTTATCACCATTCCAATTCATTCCCGATGAATCAGACCTGACTCAACTCTAAGCAGTAGCAGGCATGACAAACAAGCATGAATGAGTAGGCACACCAGGGCTCAAACAACTCCTACTCATGCTAGTGGGTTTCATCTATTTACTGTGGCAATGACAAGTCATGCAAAGGTAAGGGGTTCAACTACCGCAGCATGTAATAGTTGAATCATTGTTGTCCTAATAAAGTAAAAGAGAGTAGGAGCGAGAGAGTGGGATTGTATCGGAATGAACAAGGGGGTTTTGCTTGCCTGGCACTTCTGAAGATAGTATAGTTCTTCATCGGTGTCATCGATCTCATTGTTGGAACGTCGTCTACTGAGAGGGGACAATTACCGGCAAACAAGGAAGAACACAATCAATGCGATGCAATAATATGATGCATGATCATGACATGGCAATATGATGTTGATTTAGCTAATGCAACTAGAAACAAGTTAAATGGAGTTGGTTTGAACACTAGGTTCAATTCAAACTCCATATGTGCTTTCTTAAATGCCATTAATTCAAATTGTCATATATATAGTGGATGTAAGTTGTTCAAACATGCATGAGAACGGTACAGATGGATAGATTGAATTTTTCTGATCATTTTTCATATATAATATATTTCATTTGGAGCTACGGTTGATTTTCTATGAATTTGAAGCTTATACTAATTTCTGGAATTTTCTGAATTATTAATAAATCCAGAAAATGTATTACTACATCAGCACTAGGTCATGCTGACGTCAGCAGGTCAACAGGAGCCGTCCAGGTCAAACCTGACCAGTGGGACCCACTGGTCAGTGTCTCAGTGCTATTTAGGGTCGCTGACGTGTGGGCCCAGTCAATGGCCACGTCAACATGGTCAATGCTGATGCGTGGGGCCACTGGGTTAGTTAATACTAAGCAGAAACTTAATCTAAGGTTAATTACGTAGCGGGGCCCTGCTGTCAGTCTCACTAGGTGGTAACCAACTGCGTCATTAGCCTAAACTAATCTGCCACGTCATCATCACCGGATCTACGCCGGCGATGACCAAACCGACGGCGAGAGCTCGCCAGACTCACGCTATGGGGCATCGCTTCATGCGCGGCTTGCAGCTACGGAATGCTGGGAGTGAGGCGCATCTGCTGGAGCACGTGGAGCGAGCTGGGGTGGCCGGTGGCAGCGACGGCAGTGAGCTGGGCGGCGGCCGAAGCTCGGCTGGTTGCGGGCGCGGGGCTGCAGCAAGCAGGGGAGCGAGTAGAGAGGCTAGGCGGCCTCCTGGAGGCACCGGGAGCGTGATGCGGTGCAAGAGCACGGGTGGTTTGAGCTTAGGCCACGGCGGCGACAAAGCCAGGCGACGGTGAGCTTCGGTCATGGCGGGGAACAGCGCTACGGCAAGGGATCGACGCGGGGAAGAGTGGGTAACGACGGCGGAGCTCACAGGGAGTCGAACGGCAGTCTCAGCGGGCTCGGGGACGACCTGATGGTGATGAATCAAGCGGCGGAGATCGCCGGCACCGAGGTTGAAGAAGACGTCCGGGATGGCGATGCGGTGCTCCCCCGGTTGTTTGGCTCAGCGTGGACGAGGAGGGCGAAGATGCGGAGCTCGGGGTCGTGGAGAGGGAGCGAGGGAGTGGTTGTGGCCGCGGCGAACGGCGTCGGTGCGCTCCGGCTTGTTCGGTCGGCCATGGGAGAGAGAGCAGGGGGAGGGGAGAGGTTGCGGGCAAGGGAGAGAGAGGACAGGGGTCTCTGGGCATCTCCGTGGCGTCGCGAGGATGTCGGGGAGGCTGCCACCACAAAGCAGGAGGTGGAGGCCTCCGCGTGCGCGCGTGCACGCGTGCTACTTTGCCTCTGCCTACTGGCAGAGGTTGAAGACAACCGCTCTACCATGGTGGGCTGGACTGGTGCAGCTGGGCCGGCTACAGGTAAGTGGCCCAGGTACTTTGCCACTGGTCCGTGGTCTTTCTTTTTTTATTTCTGTTTTTTTATTACTTTGCCACTGTTTTGCAAATTCAAAGGAATTCAAAACAATGCAAAATATTCTTTGACCATTTTTATGTTGCTTATTGTACTTCTCCAAAAGCACACAAAATATGTCAGAGGTATTTGGAAATATATCCCATATAAATTTGGGTATATTTCCAAATTCAAATAGAATAGTGATTTAAATTCAGTGCCCAAAATATTCCACAAAAATGTTCAATATTTTTGGTTTGGTCTCAAAGCCTTGCCAAAATTATCAAACATTTATGAAGGCATTTTGGAAACAATGAATGCAATTTAAAGGGTTCTTGCCCTTCTTTTAAATTGATTTATGAGGCTTTCACTTTCCTCAATTTGACTTTCAGAATTTAGACATGATGCATGATGCTCTCAAATGCAACTAATTACAAACAAATTCTAGGGCTGTGACAACTCACCCCCACTAAAAAAGAATCTCGTCCGGAGATTCAAGACGTGAGGAAATATGCCCTAGAGGCAATAATAAAGTTATTATTTATTTCCTTATATCATGATAAAATGTTTATTATTCATGCTAGAATTGTATTAACCGGAAACATAATACATGTGTGAATACATAGACAAACAGAGTGTCACTAGTATGCCTCTACTTGACTAGCTCGTTAATCAAAGATGGTTATGTTTCCTGACAATGAACAATGAGTTGTTATTTGATTAACGAGGTCACATCATTAGTTGAATGATCTGATTGACATGACCCATTCCATTAGCTTAGCACCTGATCGTTTAGTATGTTGCTATTGCTTTCTTCATGACTTATACATGTTCCTATGACTATGAGATTATGCAACTCCCGTTTACCGGAGGAACACTTTGGGTGCTACCAAACGTCACAACGTAAATGGGTGATTATAAAGGAGCATTACAGGTGTCTCCAAAGGTAGATGTTGGGTTGGCGTATTTCGAGATTAGGATTTGTCACTCCGATTGTCGGAGAGGTATCTCTGGGCCCTCTCGGTAATGCACATCACATAAGCCTTGCAAGCACTGCAACTAATATGTTAGTTGTGAGATGATGTATTACGGAACGAGTAAAGAGACTTGCCGGTAACGAGATTGAACTAGGTATTGGATACCGACGATCAAATCTCGGGCAAGTAACATACCGATGACAAAGGGAACAACGTATGTTGTTATGCGGTCTGACCGATAAAGATCTTCGTAGAATATGTAGGAGCCAATATGGGCATCCAGGTCCCGCTATTGGTTATTGACCGGAAACGTGTCTTGGTCATGTCTACATTGTTCTCGAACCCGTAGGGTCCGCACGCTTAAGGTTTCGATGACAGTTATATTATGAGTTTATGAGTTTTGATGTACCGAAGGAGTTCGGAGTCCCGGATGAGATCGGGGACATGACGAGGAGTCTCGAAATGGTCGAGACGTAAAGATCGATAAATTGGACGACTATATTCGGAGTTCGGAAAGGTTCCGAGTGATTCGGGTATTTTCCGGAGTACCGGGGGGTTACGGGAATACGGGGAAGAGTATTGGGCCTTGATGGGCTTTAGTGGGAAGAGGAGAAAAAGGCTGCGCCCCCCCTCCCCTCTAGTCCGAATTGGACTAGGGAAAAGGGGGCCGGCCACCTCTCCTTCTCCTCCTATTCCTTCTCCCTTCCACCCCTCTTGGTGGACTCCTACTAGGACTTGGAGTCCTAGTAGGACTCCCTATCCTGGCCGCACCTTTGCCTTGGCCGGCCTCCTCCTCCTCCATCCTTTATATACAGGGGCAGGGGGCACCCCATAGACACACAAGTTGACACAAGTTGATCCACGTGATCTATTCCTTAGCCGTGTGCGGTGCCCCCTGCCACCATATTCCTCGATAATACTGTAGCGGAGTTTAGGCGAAGCCCTGCTGCTGTAATTCATCAAGATCGTCACCACGCCGTCATGCTGACGGAACTCTTCCCCGACACTTTGCTGGATCGGAGTCCGGGGATCGTCATCGGGCTGAACGTGTGCTCGAACTCGGAGGTGCCGTAGTTTCGGTGCTTGATCGGTTGGATCGTGAAGACGTACGACTACTTCCTCTACGTCGTGTCATCGCTTCCGCAGTCGGTCTGCGTAGGGTACGTAGACAATACTCTCCCCCTCGTTGCTATGCATCACATGATCCTGTGTGCGCGTAGGAATTTTTTTGAAATTACTACGAAACCCAACAGTGGTATCAGAGCCTAGGTTAATGATGTTGATGTTATATGCACGAGTAGAACACAAGTGAGTTGTGGACGATACAAGTCATACTGCCTACCAGCATGTCATATTTTGGTTCAGCGGTATTGTTGGACGAGACGACCCGGACCAACCTTACGCGTACGCTTACGCGAGACCGGTTCCCTCGACGTGCTTTGCACAGAGATGGCTTGCGGGCGACTGCCTCTCCAACTTTAGTTGAACCAAGTATGGCTACGCCCGGTCCTTGCGAAGGTTAAAACAGAGTCTATTTGACAAACTATCGTTGTGGTTTTGATGCGTAGGTGAGATTGGTTCTTACTTAAGCCCGTAGCAGCCACGTAAAACATGCAACAACAAAGTAGAGGACGTCTAACTTGTTTTTGCAGGGCATGTTGTGATGTGATATGGTCAAGGCATGATGCTGAAATTTATTGTATGAGATGATCATGTTTTGTAACCAAGTTATCGGCAACTGGCAGGAGCCATATGGTTGTCGCTTTATTGTATGCAATGCAATCGCGATGTAATGCTTTACTTTATTACTAAACGGTAGTGATAGTCGTGGAAGCATAAGATTGGCGAGACGACAACGATGCTACGATGGAGATCAAGGTGTCGCGCCGGTGACGATGGTGATCATGACGGTGCTTCGGAGATGGAGATCACAAGCACAAGATAATGATGGCCATATCATATCACTTATATTGATTGCATGCGATGTTTATCTTTTTATGCATCTTATCTTGCTTTGATTGACGGTAGCATTATAAGATGATCTCTCACTAAATTATCAAGAAGTGTTCTCCCTGAGTATGCACCGTAGCAAAAGTTCTTCGTGCTGAGACACCACGTGATGATCGGGTGTGATAGGCTCTACGTTCAAATACAACGGGTGCAAAACAGTTGCGCACGCAGAATACTCAGGTTAAACTTGACGAGCCTAGCATATGCAGATATGGCCTCGGAACACGGAGACCGAAAGGTCGAGCGTGAATCATATAGTAGATATGATCAACATAATGATGTTCACCGATGAAACTACTCCATCTCACGTGATGATCGGATATGGTTTAGTTGATTTGGATCACGTGATCACTTAGAGGATTAGAGGGATGTCTATCTAAGTGGGAGTTCTTAAGTAATATGATTAAATTGAACTTAAATTTATCATGAACTTAGTCCTGGTAGTATTTTGCAAATCATGTTGTAGATCAATAGCTCGCGTTGTTGCTTCCCTGTGTTTATTTTGATATGTTCCTAGAGAAAATTGTGTTGAAAAAAAATGTTAGTAGCAATGTTGCGGATTTGATCCGTGATCTGAGGTTAAATCCTCATTGCTGCACAGAAGAATTATGTCCTTAATGCACCGCTAGGTGACAGACCTATTGCAGGAGCAAATGCAGAACGTTATGAACGTTTGGCTAGCTCAATATGATGACTACTTGATAGTTTAAGTGCACCATGCTTAACGGCTTAGAATCGGGAATTCAAAGATGTTTTGAACATCATGGACCATATGAGATGTTCCAGTAATTGAAGTTAATATTTCAAGCAAATACCCGAGTTGAAGAGATATGAAGTCTCCAACAAGTTCTATAGCTAAAAGATGGAGGAGAATCGCTCAACTAGTGAGCATGTGCTCAGATTGTCTGGGTACTTCAATCGCTTGAATCAAGTGGGAGTTAATCTTCCAGATAAAATAGTGATTGACAGAATTCTCTAGTCACCATCACCAAGTTAGTAGAACTTCGTGATGAACTATAGTATGCAAAGGATGATGAAAATGATTCCCGAGCTCTTCGTGATGTTGAAATCAACGAAGGTAGAAATCAAGAAAGAGCATCAAGTGTTGATGGTTGACAAGATCACTATTTTCAAGAAAAGGGCAAAGGGAAAGAAAGGGAACTTCAAGTAGATTGACAAGCAAGTTGTCACTCCCACGAAGAAGCCCAAAGCTGAACCAAAGCCTGAAACTGAGTGCTTACACTGCAAAGGAAATGGTCACTGGAAGCGGAACTACCCTAAATATTTGGTGGATAAGAAGGATGGCAAAGTAAAAAAAAAGGGGTATATTTGATATACAGGTGTTTGATGTGTGCTTTACTAGTGTTTATAGCAACCCCTCAGTATTTGATACTTGTTCAGTTACTGAAAACGGGAGTTGCAGAATAAACAGAGACTAGTTAAGGGTGAAGTGACGATGTATGTTGGAAGTGGTTCCAAGATTGATATGATCATCGTCGCACACTCCCTATACTTTCGGGATTAGTGTTGAACCTGAATAAGTGTTATTTGGTGTTTGCGTTGAGCATGAATATGATTTGATCATGTTCATTGTAATACGGTTATTCATTTAAGTAAGAGAATAAATTGTTGTTCTGTTTACATGAATGAAACCTTATATGGTTACACACCCAATGAAAATAGTTCGTTGGATCTCGATCATAGTGATACACATAATCATAATATTGAAACCAAAAGATGCAAAGTTAATAATGATAAGTGCAACTTGTTTGTAGCACTGCCGTTTGGGTCATATCGGTGTAAAGCGCATGAAGAAACTCCATAAAGATGGAATTTCGGAATCACTTGGTTATGAATCATTTGATGCTTGCGAACCGTGCCTTTTGGGCAAGATGACTAAAACTCCGTTCTTCGGAACAATGGAACGAGTTACTGACTTGTTGGAAATAATACATACCGATGTATGCGATCCAATGAGTGCTGTTGCTCGTGGCAAGCATCGTTGTTTTCTGACCTTCACAAGATGATTTGAGCAGATATGGGTATATCTACTTGATGAAACATAAGTCTGAAATAGTTGAAAGGTTTTTCAGAGTGAAGTGGAAAAATCATCGTAACAAGAAAATAAAGTTTCTACGATCTGATCGCGGAGACAAATATTTGAGTTACGAGTTTGGTCTTCAATTAAAACAATGTGGAATAGTTTCACAGCTCACGCCACCTGGAACACCACATCGTTATAGTGTGTCCGAACGTCGTAACCGCACTTTATTTGATATGGTGCGATCTATGATATCTCTTTACCACTATCGTTTTGGGGTTATGCATTAGAGACAGCTGCATTCACGTTTTAAAATAGGGCACCATCTAAATCCGTTGAGACGACACTGTATGAACTATGGTTTAGCAGTAAACCTAACCTGTTGTTTCTTAAAGTTTGGGGCTGCGATGCTTATATGAAAAAGTTTCATCCTGATAAGCTCAAACTCAAATCGGAGAAGTGCGTCTTCATAGGATATCCAAAGGAAACTATTGGATACACCTTCTATCACAGATCCGAAAGGCAAGACTTTTGTTGCTAAATTCGGAAACTTTCTGGAGAAGGAGTTTCTCTCGAAAGAAGTGAGTGGGAGGAAAGTAGAACTTGACGAGGTAACTGTACCTGCTCCCTTACTGGAAAGTAGTTCATCACAGAAAACTGTTTCAGTGACATCTACACCAGTCAGTGAGGAAGCCAATGATAATGATCATGAAACTTCAGATCAAGATACTACTGAACTTCGTAGGTCTTCCAGAGTAAGATCCGCACCAGAGTGGTACGGTAATCATGTTCTGGAAGTCATGTTACTAGACCATGATGAACCTACGAACTATGAGGAAGCAATGATGAGCCTAGATTCCACGAAATGGCTTGAGGCCATGAAATCTGAGATATGATCCATGTATGAGAACAAAGTGTAGACTTTGATTGACTTGCCCGATGATCGGTGAGTCATTAAGAATAAATGGATCTTCAAGAGGAAGACGGACATTGATAGTAGTGTTACTATCTACAAAGCTAGACTTGTCGAAAAAGGTTTTTGACAAAGTTCAAGGTGTTGAATACGATGAGATTTTCTTACTCGTATTGATGCTTAAAAGTCTGTCCAAATCATGTTAGCAATTGCCGCATTTTATGATTATGAAATTTGGCAAATGGATGTCAAAACTGCATTCCTGAATGGATTTCTGGAAGAAGAGTTGTATATGATGCAACCAGAAGGTTTTGTCGATCCAAAGGGAGCTAACAAAGTGTGCAAGCTCCAGCGATCCATTTATGGACTGGTGCAAGAATCTCGGAGTTGGAATATACGCTTTGATAAGTTGATCAAAGCATATAGTTATTGTACAGACTTACAGTGAAGCCTGTATTTACAAGAAAGTGAGTGGGAGCACTACAACATTTCTGATAAGTATATGTGAATGACATATTGTTGATCGGAAATAATGTAGAATTATTCTGCAAAGCATGAAAGGATACTTGAATAAAAGGTTTTCAAAGAAAGACCTTGGTGAAGCTGCTTACACATTGAGCATCAAGATCTATATAGATAGATGAAGACGCTTGATAAGATTTTTCAATGAATACATACCTTGATAAATTTTTGAAATAGTTCAAAATGGAACAGTCAAAGAAGGAGTTCTTGCCTGTGTTGCAAGGTGTTAAGTTGAGTAAGACTCAAAGCCCGACCACGGCAGAAAATAGAAAGAGAATGAAAGTCATTCCCTATGCCTCAGTCATAGGTTCTATAAAGTATGCCATGCTGTATACCAGATCTATTGTATGCCATACCACTGAGTTTGGCAAGGGAGTACAATAGTGATCTAGGAATAGATCACTGGAGAGCGGTCAAAATTGTCCTTAGTGGAATAAGGATATGTTTCTCGATTATGGAAAAAGGTTCGTCGTAAAAGGTTACGCCGATGCAAGTTTGACACTAATCTAGATGACTCTAAGTCTTGATCTAGATACATATTGAAAGTGGGAGAAATTAGCTAGAGTAGCTCCGTGCAGAGCATTGTAGACATAGAATTCGCAAAATACTTACGGATCTGTATATGACATACCCGTTGACTAAGATTCTCTCACAAGCAAAACATGATCACACCTTAGTACTCCTTGGGTGTTAATCACATAGCGATGTGAACTAGATTACTGAATCTAGTAAACCCTTTGGGTGTTGGTCACATAGCGATGTGAACTATGGGTGTTAATCACATGGTGATGTGAACTATTGCTGTTAAATCACATGGCGATGTGAACTAGATTATTGACTCTAGTGCAAGTGGGAGACTGAAGGAAATATGCCCTAGAGGCAATAATAAAGTTATTATTTATTTCCTTATATCATGATAAAATGTTTATTATTCATGCTAGAATTGTATTAACGGGAAACATAATACATGTGTGAATACATAGACAAACAGAGTGTCACTAGTATGCCTCTACTTGACTAGCTCGTTAATCAAAGATGGTTATGTTTCCTGACCATGAACAATGAGTTGTTATTTGATTAACGAGGTCACATCATTAGTTGAATGATCTGATTGACATGACCCATTCCATTAGCTTAGCACCTGATCGTTTAGTATGTTGCTATTGCTTTCTTCATGACTTATACATGTTCCTATGACTATGAGATTATGCAACTCCCGTTTACCGGAGGAACACTTTGGGTGCTACCAAACGTCACAACGTAAATGGGTGATTATAAAGGAGCATTACAGGTGTCTCCAAAGGTAGATGTTGGGTTGGCGTATTTCGAGATTAGGATTTGTCACTCCGATTGTCGGAGAGGTATCTCTGGGCCCTCTCGGTAATGCACATCACATAAGCCTTGCAAGCACTGCAACTAATATGTTAGTTGTGAGATGATGTATTACGGAACGAGTAAAGAGACTTGCCGGTAACGAGATTGAACTAGGTATTGGATACCGACGATCAAATCTCGGGCAAGTAACATACCGATGACAAAGGGAACAACGTATGTTGTTATGCGGTCTGACCGATAAAGATCTTCGTAGAATATGTAGGAGCCAATATGGGCATCCAGGTCCCGCTATTGGTTATTGACCGGAAACGTGTCTTGGTCATGTCTACATTGTTCTCGAACCCGTAGGGTCCGCACGCTTAAGGTTTCGATGACAGTTATATTATGAGTTTATGAGTTTTGATGTACCGAAGGAGTTCGGAGTCCCGGATGAGATCGGGGACATGACGAGGAGTCTCGAAATGGTCGAGACGTAAAGATCGATAAATTGGACGACTATATTCGGAGTTCGGAAAGGTTCCGAGTGATTCGGGTATTTTCCGGAGTACCGGGGGGTTACGGGAATACGGGGAAGAGTATTGGGCCTTGATGGGCTTTAGTGGGAAGAGGAGAAAAAGGCTGCGCCCCCCCTCCCCTCTAGTCCGAATTGGACTAGGGAAAAGGGGGCCGGCCACCTCTCCTTCTCCTCCTATTCCTTCTCCCTTCCACCCCTCTTGGTGGACTCCTACTAGGACTTGGAGTCCTAGTAGGACTCCCTATCCTGGCCGCACCTTTGCCTTGGCCGGCCTCCTCCTCCTCCATCCTTTATATACAGGGGCAGGGGGCACCCCATAGACACACAAGTTGACACAAGTTGATCCACGTGATCTATTCCTTAGCCGTGTGCGGTGCCCCCTGCCACCATATTCCTCGATAATACTGTAGCGGAGTTTAGGCGAAGCCCTGCTGCTGTAATTCATCAAGATCGTCACCACGCCGTCATGCTGACGGAACTCTTCCCCGACACTTTGCTGGATCGGAGTCCGGGGATCGTCATCGGGCTGAACGTGTGCTCGAACTCGGAGGTGCCGTAGTTTCGGTGCTTGATCGGTTGGATCGTGAAGACGTACGACTACTTCCTCTACGTCGTGTCATCGCTTCCGCAGTCGGTCTGCGTAGGGTACGTAGACAATACTCTCCCCCTCGTTGCTATGCATCACATGATCCTGTGTGCGCGTAGGAAATTTTTTGAAATTACTACGAAACCCAACAGACAGAGGGGTCACAACGCTAACACGATCTTCATGATCCGATTTCCCTTCTCGAAGATGTTGATTCATTTCTCCAATTGATCTTGATGTCTTTGCATTTGAGCTCTTCATCCAACATGATGACGACGGAAGGAAACTCAACAGGAATTGATCTTCTCAAAGATCGAGCAACTCACGATCAACTCATGGAGTGAGATGTTGAAACACCTCTTGAGCCGAGACACGAAAAACACATCGAGAGGGATGGAAGAACAGATGACGAAGGTTCAAGTTGGTAGGCAACAATTCCACTCTTGAGTAAGATGGTGCATGGTTTCAAAGTAGCAAGGAGATAGTTACCACGATTTCATAACATGACACCTTAGGGAGGTGACTCGTAGAGCTATTCCCTTAAATGGCAAAAAGAATTACTTTTGATACAAAGATCATTGAAACTCTTTATACCAGCCTAAGGCAAATCACAACAATCGTTTGGCGGGGTAAGAAGGGATGGCATACCCAGACTGGAATGGATGATGTGGACTACTTTGTTGAAGACAACGCAAGGGATGATTTTGCTTGCACGTGCTCTCAAGAACTTGAGCATTTCCATAATCATCAAGGTTCTACCAACATCTGTGTCAAGGATCCTGGCAACACAACATACTACCATGATGAATAGTGATGGATGATGCAGATGCAAAGGGAGATAACACCTTCTCAGATTTCTCTTTAGCGAGGCCAAGGAAACAAAATCTGATGATCGACCGAGAGACACTTAGCACTCCGCTTCTAATGTTCTCCTTGATGTGCTACCGTAACCCATTTATACATATGGTTAGGTACCTATGACATCAAGTAAAAGGTCGGACTTCGGGAGCACAAGAATCCATAAGGAATAACTATGGAAGTAAATCCTATGAAATCCTTATGGGAAGGTAGCTAACTTCCTCAATCAAAACACTACAATAATAGGTCTTCCGGCTGGGTGTGTCAGCCACGACATCCACTTTACCGGTTACAGAGAGACCAATATTATAGTTCTTGGGAAATGTTCCAACCATCATATCTTCCCGAGATTCAGATCTGGTTGGTGTCAGGATATTCCAGACTCATCAAGTCTAGAGAGAAAAATGAAAGTTTGCAACACAAGTTGACGAGATGACGTTGCAGGATTATCGGGAAATGGACTACGGTGGTAAGCTCCAAAACATGAGCTGGTTCTTCTACAAACATGTGAACACGTTGTCCCAGACAAGCATGACCACGTAGTAGTCTTACAACGAAACACTACTGAGTTCAGGTGGGGAACCATCATTGCAGATAGCAAAATCCTTGATTAAGCCCGGGTTAGCTCTTAAAAAGGAACTTCTTATCCTTGAACAAATCAATCAGTGGCTTGATGTGCTAGGGACACATATAGAATGAAGGTTGCAAGTCTCCAAACCACAGAATACTTCGCACGTATGCATGACTGATTTGGGATGATTCTAGAGGAGGTAAAACAAACTTTCTCGAATTCATGGCGGCAACTTGCATTAGATGCACATGAATTAGAGGAAGTCACTTCTTACACCAAACATATACTTCATGAATGGGACACGAAGAAAATGCTTACATAAGTTTCCAACACTAGCTTAATGTCCAACAAAGTCATGGACAAGATAGGGATGTTGTCGATGGGCTCAACAACAATTCATCCAGGTTTCCATATAAATGGATTTCCAAAATTATGTGAACAAGGTGATAGCATCGGTCAGACCAAAATATGTAATGGTGTATGCTTGAGGGATCAACCACGAGTAAGACAACATTACGAATATCGTTGGTTCTGTTTTGATTTGACGATAGCCCACACTCAAATAAAAGTTTGGACAAGATAATAGATCCAACAACTGATCACGAGGACCAATCAATGAAGATATCATCTTTGTTCAACACACATACACACAAAAGATATCCCTTAACACGAACTAAGTCAGACAAGCTTTTATCTTCCAACTCTCCAAGTTGTTGTTTAGCTTAACCAACTAGCTCAGGGGTATCCAACACAGATTCTTGGATAAGGGGTGGTTACAAGAAACCAACTTGATCACGAACTCAACATAGCGGTCATGTGACAACCTGGTAACACTTCCAAGAAGACATTCGGAAAATCACGAACCACCGATATGTTACTAAGCTCGAGAACAATCTTGTTTTTCAAGGCAAGACGATATGATCAAAAGAGCGAGGGATTGACACAATCATAACTCATTGATCGAAGAGTGCACCTGAAATAAGGACTAGGTAGCACGATCAATCTTAGGATGATGATTTAATAATCAACACTCTAAGAATGAGAATATTTTCCATTTACTACAAAGCAACGAGTTGCTCGGAGTATTGATTACACACATCACAATTCACTTGTCGGCATTTCGGTTACAACAACACGGGGCCGAGGAATAAATAATGATGGCGAGAAGTATCACTGCGTCAAGAATTCATAAGAGGTGGTGCAATCCTCATGACATTCTTGACATAAATATGGTAACACTCCAAGGTAGAACAAAGCAAAAGCTGGATTGGCATTTGATCTGTGAAATACAACTACGTTGACTAGTCCAAGAAATGGATGAGGTGAGTTTGTTTTCTCCTAGTCACTCCGGAATAGAATGGCTTGTCGGACCACAAGAATAATAGACATCGATAACACGACAACACGACTACTCCTGACTACAAATTGATAGTCGGGGGTCAGAAAACAACTAATGAGGGACAACTCAAGGAACATATGATTTTCTGAGTTATGGATGCATAGATTAGTATGTTGAACAAGTTCAACATATTTCTTCCGGATAACCCATGCAGAAGTAAAGGGACTGGCAGATTCACAATATGAATGGAGTACTCCTCAAGAGCACCCTGGTTGTGATCTTTGGTTCAAGAGAACTTCTGCCATGATGGTTCATGGTATTTGGGAGAATGATATACCATGGACCTCGAAGACTATCACAAAGATTACTAATATCCTAAAGGTATGAGCAACACTATCAACACGAGGTAAGTAGAGTGGATCTTGGGTTAAGAACCCAGGAATAGAATACCTACTACTAAATGGCATCACGGGATGCTTTCAAGAATGGTGGCCAGAATCATCACACCGGGAACACAAAACATGGCTAGATTACTAGGTAATGTTCTAAGACACCTAGGGTCGTAATAATAACTCCAACATATATGTCGAGGCAATAAATTACCTCAATGCACCGGAAAGTGTGGTTAGACTGGCCCAAAAAGACATCGAACACAGGAGAAAGCGATTTGCAAATGCATCAGATTGTTTAGAAACCTGGGATGACTCGGACAGCATAACGGCTATAAATGCTCAAAATGATTTGAGACATCCTGCAAAATGGTGGCATAACCACTCAACATCACAAAATCAAGGTTCTGAGACCAGCTATGAACATATGGAAGTAGTAGGAACTGAACTGAGGCTTGAACTCAACAATCCTAGGCAACTACAGTTTAGTAACACGTCATCCTGAGAGATAGAAGAGAAGCCTAGTTCTTAACCCCGTAGAAAAGATAAGATGACTCGGATCAGAATGTCATGAGGATAAGGAGTAAAAGAGGCTTATGTTCCCATCCACAATCAATTCCCTTATATAACTAAAGCATTTCTAGACACGACTTCGACCAGCTTGGCTTGGTAATCCTACAGGCAGTCAGGCTCTGATACCAAAGTTCTCAGGACCCCGATTCTAAGTCACACCGATCTAGCCTGTAACACCTCATATCACTTTGCGGCCTCACGCACGCTATTCCCACAGGTGTCGCCTTACCATGGCCCGGGACCGTTCGCGCCTTTTGGCTCATGTATATGATAGTGTCGCTAGCATCCATATGATAGAGAACCCAGGCCGACATGACTAGTCGTGAACCCAAAGTGGCACTAACTTACGGGGACAGGCATACATGAATCAACATCGAGCATGTCGGTCAGTAGCGTGTGAATCCGGGCTGTAGCACTGGGCTAACAGGAATCCGGGAACCCAGGCTATAGCAGGCTAGGCAGGACTCCGGATGTCACCGCGTGACATTTCCCCGAAGGGACAAACACAGGAACAAAGTGAATCACATGCCGGCCAGTCAAGTGCTCTGGAGCAGTAGTGCTGGGCTAGCAGGACTCCTGTGAACCGAGCTGTAGCGGACTACTATGGCTCATGGAAGCACAAGACTACATTTCCCCATAAGAGAGGCTACCAAGGATAAACAACTAGGTTGTCGGATCCCACACATACCAAGCATTTCAATCATACACAATATGCTCGATATGTGTAAATACAACATGGCATCACAACATAACTCTATGACTCAAGTATATATTCATTAGGCTCCGAGGAGCGAGATATTACAAACATGGGTCTCATGACCCAACATTCAGAGCATACAAGCCAAAACACATGCGGAAGCTTAACTTGTCTGAGTACAGTCAACTAAAAATGAAGAAGGCTGAGGAGCCTGACTATCTACAAGACCCTACCAAGGGTACAAGATCGTAGCTGAGGTAACCAGCTAAACGTCGAAGTCCACACGAAACTACTAGCGAGACCGAAGTCTCTCTGCAAAAACATAAAATAAGCAAACGTGAGTACAAATGTACCCAGCAAGACTTACATCAGAACTAGCTACATATGCATCGGTATCAATAAAGGGGTGGTGGAGTTTGACTGCAGCAAGCCAGCTTTGACTCAGTGGCTATCCTATACCACGACTGCGAGTAACTCTTTTGAGGTGGCACACACGAGTCCACAAATTCACCATACCAATACAACACTATGGATCCGCTCCCGTCTCCCTGCGAGAACGCCATCCATAGCACACACGCTTATCTTGCGAGTTTTAGAGTATCCACTTTCACTTGTCTATGAACTATGCAAGGGGTCCAAGTTTCCATATCCGAGGAATCCGGCTATTCGAATAGATAATGATAACCCTGCAGGGGTGTACTTCTTCACACACGCTCTCGCCACTTACCACCATGTACACATCGTGTATCTTGGCAACCTTCAAGCAGAAGCCTGGCGAGGGAGTCGGCCATGACCTGACTAACCAACAAGTCTCTAGTCCAGGTTTATCGCCTATTCGGGTTCCATCCACAAGGAGATCCGGCCGGGGTGTCGCTCACGGCCCCAAACGATGTGTGCAGGGTTCCCAAGCCCACCATCCAGGTGCCACTTGGTACACCGTGCCATTGTGCCTAGTCTGTCCCAAGCCCACCTGTACCGGGTGCCACTTGGTAGACTACTAACACTACCTACAAACACCAGAAACTAGTTGCAACTCCTGGACAGAGATCGAGTTGATTAATAAGTCGAGAGGGGTCAAGTTATCGGAACCCAATGTGTGGTAGTAACTGTTCATGGATCACAAACACAGAACTCAGTTCCTGAGGACGGCTGCAATGAGACAACCCACCATGTACTCCTACATGGCCTCTCACCGCTACCTTTACCAAATCGTGTTCACACACTTAGCTCACACACACAGTAGGACATGTTTATCACCATTTCAATTCATTTCCGATGAATCAGACCTGACTCAACTCTAAGTAGTAGCAGGCATGACAAACAAGCATGAATGAGTAGGCACACCAGGGCTCAAACAACTCCTTCTCATGCTAGTGGGTTTCATCTATTTACTGTGGCAATGACAAGTCATGCAAAGGTAAGGGGTTCAACTACCGTAGCATGTAATAGTTGAATCGTTGTTGTCCTAATAAAGTAAAAGAGAGCAGGAGCGAGAGAGTGGGATTGTATAGGAATGAACAAGGGGGTTTTGCTTGCCTGGCACTTCTGAAGATAGTATAGTTCTTCATCGGTGTCATCGATCTCATCGTTGGAACATCGTCTACTGAGAGGGGACAATTACCGGCAAACAAGGAAGAACACAATCAATGCGATGCAACAATATGATGCATGATCATGACATGGCAATATGCTGTTGATTGAGCTAATGCAACTAGCAACAAGTTTAATGGAGTTGGTTTGAACACTAGGTTCAATTCAAACTCCATATGTGCTTTCTTAAATGCCATTAATTCAAATTGTCATATATATAGTGGATGTAAGTTGTTCAAACATGCATGAGAATGGTACAGATGGATAGATTGAATTTTTCTGATCATTTTTCATATATAATATATTTCATTTGGAGCTACGGTTGATTTTCTATGAATTTTTGAAGTTTATACTAATTTCTGGAATTTTCTGAATTATTAATAAATCCAGAAAATGTATTACTGCATCAGCATTAGGTCATGCTGACGTCAGCAGGTCAACAGGAGCCGTCGAGGTCAAACCTGACCAGTGGGACCCACTGGTCAGTGTCTCAGTGCTATTTAGGGTCGCTGACGTGTGGGCCCAGTCAATGGCCACGTCAACATGGTCAATGCTGACGCGTGGGGCCACTGGGGTTAGTTAATACTAAGCAGAAACTTAATCTAAGGTTAATTAGGTAGCGGGGCCCTGCTGTCAGTCTCACTAGGTGGTAACCAACTGCGTCATTAGCCTAAACTAATCTGCCACGTCATCATCGCCGGATCTACGCCGACGATGACCAAACCGACGTCGAGAGCTCGCCAGACTCACGCTATGGGGCATCGTTTCATGCGCGGCTTGCAGCTACGGAACGCTGGGAGTGAGGCGCATCTGCTGGAGCACGTGGAGCGAGCTGGGGTGGCCGGTGGCAGCGACGGCAGTGAGCTGGGCGGCGGCCGGAGCTTGGCTGGTTGCGGGCGCGGGGCTGCAGCAAGCAGGGGAGCGAGTAGAGAGGCTAGGCGGCCTCCTGGAGGCACCGGGAGCGTGATGCGGTGCAAGAGCGCGGGTGGTTTGAGCTTACGCCAAGGCGGCGACAAAGCCAGGCGGCGGTGAGCTTCGGTCATGGCGGGGAACGGTGCTACGGCAAGGAATCGACGCGGGGAAGAGTGGGTAACGATGGCGGAGCTCACAGGGAGTCGAACGGCGGTCTCAGCGGGCTCGGGAATGGCCTGATGGTGATGAATCAAGCGACGGGGATCGCCGATACCGAGGTTGAAGAAGACGTCCGGGATGGCGATGCGGTGCTCCCCCGGTTGTTTGGCTCGGCGTGGACAAGGAGGGCGAAGATGCGGAGCTCGGGGTCGTGGAGAGGGAGCGAGGGAGTGGTTGTGGCCGCGGCGAACGGCGTCGGTGCGCTCCGGCTTGTTCGGTCGGCCATGGGAGAGAGAGCAGGGGGAGGGGAGAGGTTGCGGGCGAGGGAGAGAGAGGACAGGGGTCTCTGGGCATCTCCGTGGCGTCGCGAGGATGTCGGGGAGGCTGCCACCGCGAAGCAGGAGGTGGAGGCCTCCGCGTGCGCGCGTGCACGCGTGCTACTTTGCCTCTGCCTACTCGCAGAGGTTGAAGACAACCGCTCTGCCCCGGTGGGCTGGACTGGTGCAGCTGGGCCAGTTACAGGTAAGTGGCCCAGGTACTTTGCCACTGGTCCGTGGTCTTTCTTTTTTTATTTCTGTTTTTTTATTACTTTGCCACTGTTTTGCAAATTCAAAGGAATTCAAAACAATGCAAAATATTCTCTGACCATTTTTATGTTGCTTATTGTACTTCTCCAAAAGCACATAAAATATATCAGAGGTATTTGGAAATATATCCCATATAAATTTGGGTATATTTCCAAATTTAAATAGAATAGTGATTTAAATTCAGTGCCCAAAATATTCCACAAAAATGTTCAATATTTTTGGTTTGGTCTCAAAGCCTTGCCAAAATTATCAAACATTTATGAAGGCATTTTGGAAACAATGAATGCAATTTAAAGGGTTCTTACCCTTCTTTTAAATTGATTTATGAGGCTTTCACTTTCCTCAATTTGACTTTCAGAATTTAGACATGATGCATGATGCTATCAAATGCAACTAATTACAAACAAATTCTAGGGCTGTGACACCAACGCTGTCAGGACCCCGATTCCAAGTCACATCGATCTAGCCGGTAACACCTCATATCACATTGCGGTCTCACGCACGGTATCCCCACGGGTGTCGCCTTACCATGGCCCGGGACCGTTTGCGCCTCTTGGCTCACGTATATGATAGTGTCGCTAGCATCCATATGACAGAGAACCCAGGCCGGCATGGCTACTCGTGAACCCAAAGCGGCACAGTCCTATGGAGATAGGCATACATGAATCACATCGAACATGTCGGTCATCAGCGTGTGAATCCGGGCTGTAGCACTGCGCTAACAGGACTCCGGGGACCTTGGCCTGTAGCAGGCTAGGCAGGACTTGGGAAGTCACCGCGTGACATTTCCCCGAAGGGACAGACATAGGAACGAAGTGAAACACATGCCGGCCAGTCAAGTGTCCTGAGTAGTAGTGCTGGGCTAGCAGGACTCCGGGGAACCGGGCTATAGAGGACTACTATGGCTCGAGGAGCACTAGACTACATTTCCCCATAAGAAAGGCTGCCAAGGATAAACAACTAGATTGTCGGATCCCACACATACCAAGCATTTCAATCATACACACAATATGCTCGATATGTGCAAATAAAACATGGCATCACAACAAAACTCTACAACTCAAGTACTTTATTTAAAGGCTCCAGAGAGCCATACATAACATGTTCATATAGGTAGGGGTCTCATGACCCGACACTCAAGTCATACAAGCATACAAGCACATGCGGAAGCAAATAGTCTGAGTACAGACACTAGAAAGAAAGAAGGCTTCTCGAAGCCTGTCTATCTACATAGGGACCTCCATGGCCAGGATCACCACCTGGGTGGCAAGTCACTCATCGATGTCAAGGTCTACATAAAACCCAGCGGAGGGGGTGGTGTTGTCATCTAAAAACAGTAATTAAGCAAACATGAGTACAAAGGTACTCTACAAGTTTTACATCAGAACCTACTATACATGCTCATTCTCAAGAAGGTGGTGGAGTTATTGCAGCAAGCCAGCTTTGACTCTTGGCTAAGCTATCCTATGAGACACCACTAGTAAAATAGTTTTCACACACGAGTCCACTAATCACCAACAGAATACTCCAACAGGGATTCTCCCTCGTCATCCTACGAGAGGGCCATCCTCGGTACTCACACTTATCTTGAGTCTTTTAGTAGTATCCATTAACTTGTCTATAAACTGTATAGGCAACCAAGTAGTCCTTTACCACTGACGCGGCTATTCGAATAGATGATGTTAACCCTGCAGGGGTGTACTTCTTCATACACGCTCTCACCACTTACTGTCGTTTACACGACATGTACTCAGCATCCTTCAAGCGGAAGCCCAACGAGGGTGTCAGCCACGACCTACCTAAACACTCAAGTCTCTAGTCCAGGTTTATCGCCTATCCAGGTTCCATCCGCAGGGAGTCCGGCCGAGGTTTCCACATACGGCCCCGAACACTATGAACAGGGTTCCCGAGACACCAAACGGGTGACTCGGTACACCGTGCCACGGTGTATCTACCGCATCATAGCCCACCCCTAGGGTCAGTGCTACGCACGGCCGCCAACACATAACCTACAAACACCAGAAACTAATTGCAACTCCTGGACAGAGTACTAGGGCGATTAAGAAGCCGAGAGGGTCCATTGGTTTCGGGCCCAATGTATGGTAGTAGCTGATTCTTAAATCACATATACAGATCTCAGTTCTTACGGACGGCCTCAATGAAACAACCCACCATGTACTCCTACATGGCCTCTCATCGATACCTTTACCAAATCATGTTCAACACATTCTTCACATTACCGACATAATCATTTCACTCTAGCCCATCACCCAGATGAACCAGACCTGACACAACTCTAAGCATAGCAGGCATAGCAAGGTAGGAAACACATACATGGCTCAATCAACTCCTACACATGCTAGTGGGTATCATCTAGTTACTATGGCAATGACAGGTCATGCAGAGGATAAGGGTTCAACTACCACAGCACACAGCAGTTTGAAACGTTGTTGTCTTAATGCAGTAAATGAGAGCAGAGGCGAGAACATGGGATTGTATCAATATGATCAATGGGGCTGCTTGCCTGATGGAGTAGTAGTAGGGTACTGCCCTTCAGTTGGATACTCGGAGATATCCTCGGAGGCAGAACCTACCACGAAGGACACATAGAACATAATCAACACATGGCAATATGCAACAATATGATGCAAGCTATGACATGGCAAAATGATGTGTCCTTCCTAATGCAATGTGAAACAAGTTGAAATGGGTTCATTTGAATCAAATATTCAAATGAAAGTTGAAGTTCTTATGCATAATAAGTGTATTAGCTTGTTTCACCTAAACATCCAGGTTAAAGTGTTTTGTCATGCATGAAACCATTACAGATGGATAGATTGAATTTTTCTGCTCATTTTTCATATATAATTTGTTTGATTTGGAGCTATGGTTTATTTTCTATGATTTTTAGAAGTTTAGGCTATTTTCTGGAATTTCCTATAGGAAAATAAATCCAGAAATTAAATAATTGCATCAGCACTGTGTCACTGTGACGTCAGCGAGTCAAAGGCGCCAGGGGGCAGCCAAACCTGACCAGTGGGGCCCACTGGTCAGTGACTCTGTGCACTAACTACGTTTAGTTAGTCTAATTAACTGGGCAGGGCCCACTAGTCAGTGACTATACTAGTTAAACTAACCTAGTTAACTAGCACTAACCGAGTAATTAATCGGGCGGGGCCCGCATGTCAGTGCGAGAGAGGGGGAAGTCAACCTGACTCGGCGGGGTCAAACCTCGCCGGTCAGCGGTTAGCGCCTGCCGGCGTTTAGCCGCCGGCGAGGCTAGACGCGGCGGCGTGCTGCTGGATTTGCCCACAGGGCACCATTTGCTGCGCGGAGAGCAGCTACGGGCAGCTGGTGCTCGCCCACATCCAGCCGTGGTGATGGCATGGCCGGGAAGTGGCCGGAGCATCGCCGACAATGAGCTTGGCGGAGGCCGAAGCTCGGGACAGCTCATGCGTGTGGCTGCAGTGGCCTAGGCGGCATGGTGAAAGTACCTACAGCATCTACGCCGCACGGGGAGTGTGACGGGCACAAGCCTGTGACCAAATGGTCACCGGAGCATCGCCGGCGACGTGGTCAGGCGGCGGCGCGTTCGGGCACAAGAGGCGCGGCGTCTATGGTGTTCTAGGGGCGAAACAAAAAGCACGAGGAGGTTCAGCAGCTCACAGGGAAGTCGCAGGGAGAGTCAACGAGCTCGGGGAGGGCTCGGTGCGGTCGGAATGGCGACGGCGATCTCGGGCGGCCCGAGGTTGAAGACGACGGAGACGGCGATGTTGCAGGGGCTCCGGCGTCGTGCGTCTTGGCTAGTCGACGTAGTCGATGACGGCGAACCGTCCGGACATGGTTAGAGGGCGCGGGGACGGTGTTGGACGCGGCTGCGACGAGCGGCGGCGACGGTGACGTCTCGGGCGACATCGGGGAGGGCGAGAGAGGGAACCAGAGAGAGAGAGAGAGAGAGTGTGTGTTTGGGAGCTCGGGAGAGAGGTGGGGGTGCGTCCCAGGGCGACAGCTCGACGTGGGGAGCGGCGAGGCGGCGGGCAGCTGCGTGGCATGCATGCTGTGCTCACTGTCGAGCAGCTGCTTGTCTGTGCTGGCGAGTGCAAGCAGCTCGCTGGCACATGAGGTGGGCTGGGCAGTAGGTGGGACTGCTAGGTGGGCTTGCAGGTAAGTCCTCTGTTCCTTTTTGTTTTCTCTTTTTTATTTGCTCTGCTCTGTGTATTGAAATGATTAAAATACCATTCCATTTCTAAAAATCCTGGAAATATTCAGGGGCACATTTGAAAATATTATCAACTGCCTAAAAATACTTCCAAGAGTATTTGAGCACTTTAAAACATTTATAGTATTTAAAATGCCCAAATTCAAATACTTATGCCTTGTTCAAAAATCCAGAATGGCTCCATAATTTGCAAGACCATTTTGGCAGAGGTTTAAACCAGAACCAAAAATGGTGGGCTTTTATGAAGGGCATCTTGGGTTCATTGAAATTCCAATTCTTCGAAATTAGCATTTTCAGGGGGTGTTGGGGTTGATTAGGCCCCATTTCAAGTTTAAAATAAATTTAAACATGATTCACAAGTTCATCCAATCCTAATGCATGACTAAAAGCAGGGATGTGACACGACGTCTATGCTCGGGTCCATCCCTGTGGCGTCGCTAAACCCAAGAGGCTGAGCTCTGGCTTGCGGGCCAGTGATACGTCTCCAACGTATCTATAATTTTTGATTATTCCATGCTATTATATTATCTGTTTTGGATGTTTAATGGGCTCTAATATGCTCTTTTACATTATTTTTGGGACTAACCTATTAACCGGAAGCCGAGTTGAAGTTTCTCTTTTTTGCCTATTTTAGTGTTTCGTAGAAAAGGAATATCAAACGAAAGCCAAACGGAATGAAACCTTCGTGAGGATCTTTTTTGGAACAAACGTAATCCAGGAGACTTGGAGTAGAAGTCTGGAAGTCCGCAAGGCAGCCACGAGATAGGTGGGTGCGCCCAGGGGGTAGGCACGCCCCCCACTATCGTGGGCCCCATGGAGCTCCACAGACATACTTCTTTTGCCTATATATACTCTTATACCCTAAAAACATCAGGGGAGCCACGAAACCACTTTTCCACTGCCGCAACCTTTTGTACCTGTGACATCCCATCTGGGGCCTTTTCCGGTGATCTGCTAGAGGGGGATTCGATCATAGAGGGCTTCTACATCAACACCATAGCCTCTCCGATGATGTGTGAGTAGTTTACACAGACCTTCAGGTCCATAGTAATTAGCTAGATGGCTTCTTCTCTCTCTTTGGTTCTCAACACAAAGTTCTTCTCGATGTTCTTGGAGATCTATTCGATGTAATACTTTTTTGCGGTGTGTTTGCCGATATCCGATGAATTGTGGATTTACGATCAAGTTTATCTATGAATAATATTTGGTTCTTCTCTGAATTCTTATATGCATGATTTGATATCTTTGCAAGTCTCTTCGAATTATCGGTTTAGTTTGGCCTACTAGATTGATCTTTCTTGCAATGGGAGAAGTGCTTAGCTTTGGGTTCAATCTTGCGGTGTCCTTTCCCAGTGATAGTAGGAGTAGAAAGGCACATATTATATTGTTGCCATCGAGGATAAAAAGATGGGGTTTATATCATATTGCTTGAGTTTATCCCTCTACATCATGTCATGTTGCCTAAAGCATTACTCTGTTCTTATGAACTTAATACTCTAGATGCATGCTGGATAGTGGTCGATGTGTGGAGTAATAGTAGTAGATGCAAAATCCTTTCAGTCTACTTAACACGGATGTGATGCCTATATTCATAATCATTGCCTAGATATTCTCATAACTATGCGCTCTTCTATCAATTGCTCGCCGGTAATTTTTTCACCCACCGTAATACATGCTATCATGAGAAAAGCCACTAGTGAAACCTATGGCCCCCGGGTCTCTTTCTTATTATATTGCATCTCTTTTTATTTACATCGCATCTCATTTACTATTTTGCAATCTTTACTTTCCAATCTATACAACAAAAATACCAAAAATATTTATCTTACTATCTTTATCAGATTTCACTTTCGCAAGTGACCGTGAAGGGATTGACAACCCCTTTATCGGGTTGGTTGTGAGGTTCTTGATTGTTTGTGCAGATACTAGGTGACTTGCATGTTATCACCTACTGGATTGATACCTTGGTTCTCAAAAAACTGAGGGAAATAGTTACGCTACTTTGCTGCATCACCCTTTCCTCTTCAAGGGAAAACCAACGCATGCTCAAGAGGTAGCAGCCAGCTCCTGTGTACGTCACCTCCCATGGTCCTTGGTGCCTTGTTCTCGGATGAGCTAATCGCGGGAGGACGAGCTAGGGTGCGCGACCCGGTGCCTCGTTACCACGGGAGCCGCGCGCCGGGTGTCTTTCTTCAGGATTTTCGCATGAGAAGACTGGGCACGGCGTCTGTGCTCGGGTCCGTCCCTGTAGCATTGATAAACAGAACGACCGAGCTCTATCTGGCGGGCTAGCCCCGTTCACGTCACCTCCCGGGGTCATTGGTGTCTGGCCTTCTCATGTGATTGCCTTAGGAAATTCATTCGGCGCAGGTTATCTAACCATCTCGCAGGACCACCACAGCTATCAAGATTCAAGTCAGGTGCAACCCGCCTTGAGGTAGGGCCTCGTGAGTCCCTCGCTGGCTCATGAGTGCCCAAACACACCTCGTCTGGCCCTGCCATGCAACCCACGTGTCAGGGCGGGGCTGTACACAAACTGGGGGCTCCACTTAGAGGGAGCCCTCACCCACGCACCAGTGGAAGCACCATGCTCCGCGCTGGCAGTCGACACGGTCGAGGAGCGGCTATGCCCGTGCAAGTGCGGAAGCGCTATGCTCCGCGCTGGTAATAAACAACTTATGGCGGCCCCATGGCCGCATCAACCTCAGGGAGCCACCTGGCTCGGTGTCCAGCCTTGTCGCAACGCTTCCCCCCGGGAGAGTCGCGCGAGGGGGCTGGGCACGGGGGCTGCACTCAGGTCACGCCTGGCGTACGCCACCCTGCCAGGTCCCCCGGACCTGGTTGTCGCGCCCCTATCCCGAGCGGGACCTTGGCGAGGACAGGTATGGAGGTCTGTTTGCGCGTCAAGGGGGACTCATGAGCATCGTGACTTAGGAGCCTAACTGGCCACGTAGCCCCTCACCCCTTGGTCTCATCCTGGTGATCCGGATGACCCAACGGTGGCTGAGGCATGCGCGGGGTAAGGCCCTACCGATGCAGAACGCTAAGACCTACTTTTGCATTTTCTTTCCGCAGGCTATTTGCGTGTCAAGGGGGACTCCTGAGCATCGCGACGCAGGAGCCTAACGGGTCATGTAGCCCCTCACCCCTTGGTCTCGTCCTGGTGATCCGGACGACCCACCACAGCTGAGGCATGTGCAGGGCCGGGCCCTGCCGACGTAGAACATCAAGCAAACTGGAAGGAGATAGCGGAATCCTAACAAATTATTACAAGACATACTGTTCTTCCAATGCCAAACACAAATTTTGACGCCTCCACGAGGCACGTTGCATATTGCAGGAAAGTAAAAACGGGAAGGAGCACCACCGTCCACTGGCCAGCCTCCTCTTCAGCCTTGGGCGCCATTGTCAGGGAGCGCCTCCCCGTCCGTAGCATTGCCGTTGCCCATGCCGTCGGCCATGGTCGCAGGGTCGGCGGCACCATCAGCTGGAGGCGCGGGGTTGATGGCAAGGAATTTTTCCAATAGGGCCTCCACCCGGCCCTTGACGGCTTCGGCAGCGTTAGGGCTTCCCCCTCCACCATGGGCGCTCGTCCACGGGCTCGAGAAGGGCGTCGGGGTCGACGCTGGGGTCGCGAAGATGAAGGTGGCTGAAGACGCGCGTTAGGGCTGATGAGGAGAGTGCACGGGCTTCCCCCTCCACCATGGGGCCGATCCCGTTGACGACATCCTCGAGCACCGTGACAAGTTGGGGGAGTAGCTGGGCGGGCCCATCATCATCAGTCATCAACGTCTTCTCCAAGCCCTTCTCATAGAGCTCCTGCAGAGCTTCGCGGGACCTCATCTCAAGAGATTTGAAGGCCACGCGATCTTCAGCAAGGACCTTCGCCTTGGCCTCTAGCTAGGCCTTCTCCGCCTCCACCTTCTTCTCCAGCTCCTCCAGGTGGCGGCGCTCCACGGCCTGCACCCGCGCCAGCTGCTCCAGCTTTGTGTCACGGCCGACGATCGCGTCTTCTCGAGCCTTCGGCTTCTCCTCCCGTGCCTCGTGCTGATGAGCTTCGGCAGCACATTCATTGCGCAGGGTCTCCAGCTCGGCTTCCGCCACCCGGCAGTGCTCCTTGGCATCCTCGGCATCCTTTAATGCCACCTCGCGGGCGGCTGCAGCTAGGTCGACAGCCTGCTTACCCTCCTTAGAAGCTGCCACAGCCTGGCCCCACGCCGCCCTCATGGACACATCGGACCGTAACCACCCCGAGATCAGCTCCAGGCGCCCCGACGCCAAGCGATGGTCAGCGCCCTAAAGATCGTCCCAAAATTGGGTCAGCGCGGAAAAAGCTTCCTCCAGAGCATCAGGCGAGGCATAAGGATCATGGCCCAGCAACGTGATATGAATAGGAGGAGGCAGCATCGGCTCCAGGGCCTGCAGGTCGGTGGCAGGAGAGGAGGCCCGGGGCTCCCGAGCCTTTGGAGCCTCAGCAAGCAAGCCGGGAGCAGGCGCCTCCGGAGCTGGCTTGGCCATGGAGATCGTCTTCTCCTGAGGTCGGGCCTTTGAATCTCGCGAGGACGACCGGGACACTGAGGCTCGGGAGTCGCCACTATCCCTCTGCGCTAGAGGAGGCGCGGCAGCAGCCGGCTGTGGGGCTTCAGGGGTTGCGGTCGCCTCCTTCTTCTTCTTCGCCACCGACGTTGGCATGTCGGTGCAAGGAAGACGTCAAGAAACTGCAGCAAGGATAGGGACAAAAGATTAGGATGAAGCGCTTACTAATCTACGGCGGCGTACACCCTCTGCCTCTACTGGAGCATCGAGCCCGAAGGTTTCCTGACCTGAAGCACAGGCGCGCGAACCCCAGGGGCTGGCAAGGGCGTAGAAGCTAGACCCGCATCGGTGCTGGCTAACAATGGAGCAGCAGCATCGCCTCAGGAGATTAGTGCCGACCTACCCTTCTTCAGGACCTTGGCCGGCGGCTTCTTC
>NC_041388.1:126938531-126989006 GCF_002162155.2 Triticum dicoccoides | reverse complement strand
CCTTATCGTGACCCCAGCGGAGATAAGCGACTCCATCACCGGGTGCTTGCTGGCCTCATCGTTGTCAGGAAGGGTGCGGGGGAGATTCGCCATGTGGAGAGGAGAGGTCTCCCCAGCCCCCTCTAGGGTCGCCTCCGAGTCAGCCTCGACAGACTCACCATAGGACACCATCACTGGGGCTGCCACCTCTGGAGCCCCAGTAGGCGCCGGCGGCACGAGCCCGCACTCGCTGAAGACGAGCATGGCGGCAGTGATCTTCAACCCATCTAGGTGGCGGTACAGTGGAAGATGGGTGTCAGGCGGATACCCATGATCCTCCGCAACCAGGAGGTGGAGGACCTTGTCCAGCTCCTCGTCGGACAAGGCGTCTGGGTGCAGGCAGAGGTCACCCCCTCGTTCTTCCATGAGCCTCCACAAGGGGCGCGAGCGTGCCTGGAGCGAGGCCAGGCGCTTGATATGTCTCCAACGTATCTATAAGTTTTGATTGTTTCATGCAATTATATTATCCATCTAGGATGTTTTATATGCATTTATATGCTATTTTATATGATTTTTGGGACTAACCTATTAACCTAGAGCCCAGTGTCAGTTTCTGTTTTTTCCTTGTTTTTGAGTATTACAGAATAGGAAAACCAAACGGAGTCCAATTGACATGAAAATTCACAGAGAGAATTTTTGGACCATAAGAAGCCCACGGAGTACCGGAGATGGGCCAGAAGAGTCCAGAGGCACCCACGAGGGTGGGGGCGCGCCCCCTACCTCGTGGCCGCCTCGGGGACCCCCCTGACTTGTTCCCGACTCCAACACCTCTTATATATATACCGAAACTTCCAGAAATAAACCTAGATTGGGAGTTCCACCGCCGCAAGCCTCTGTAGCCAACGAAAACCAATCTAGACCCGTTGCGGCACCCTGCCGGAGAGGGAAATCCCTCTCCAGAGAGGGAAATCCCTCTCCGGTGGCCATCTTCATCATCCCGGCGCTCTCCATGACGAGGAGGGAGTAGTTCACCCTCAGGGATGAGGGCATGTACCAGTAGCTATGTGTTTGATCTCTCTCTCTCTCACACACACACACTTGTGTTCTTCATTCGGCACGCTCTTGATGTATCGCGAGCTTTGCTATTATAGTTGGATCTTATGATGCTTCTCCCCCTCTACTCTCTTGTGATTAATTGAGTTTTCCCTTTATAGTTATCTTATCAGGTTGAGCCTTTAAGGATTTGAGAACACTTGATGTATGTCTTGCATGTGCTTATCTGTTGTGACAATGGGATATTCACGTGATCCACTTGATGTATGTTTTGGTGATCAACTTGCGAGTTCCGTGACCTTGTGAACTTATGCATAGGGGTTGGCACACGTTTTCATCTTGACTCTCCGGTAGAAACTTTGGGGCACTCTTTGAAGTTCTTTGTGTTGGTTGAATAGATGAATCTGTGATTGTGTGATGCATATTGTATAATCATACCCACGGATACTTGAGGTGACATTGGAATATCTAGGTGACATTAGGGTTTTGGTTGATTTGTGTCTTAAGGTGTTATTCTAGTACGAACTGTATGGTAGATTGAATGGAAAGAATAGCTTCGTGTTATTTTACTACGGACTCTTGAATAGATCGATCAGAAAGAATAACTTTGAGGTGGTTTCGTACCCTACAATAATATCTTCGTTTGTTCTCCGCTATTAGTGACTTTGGAGTGACTCTTTGTTGCATGTTGAGGGATAGTTATATGATCCAATTATGTTATTATTGTTGAGAGATCTTGCACTAGTGAAAGTATGAACCCTAGGCCTTGTTTCCTAGCATTGCAATACCGTTTACGCTCACTTTTACCACTTGCTACCTTGCTGTTTTTATATTCTTAGATTACAAAAACCTATATCTACCATCCATATTGCACTTGTATCACCATCTCTTCGCCGAACTAGTGCACCTATACAATTTACCATTGTATTGGGTGTGTTGGGGACACAAGAGACTTTTTGTTATTTGGTTGCAGGGTTGTTTGAGAGAGGCCATCTTCATCCTACGCCTCCTACGGATTGATAAACCTTAGGTCATCCACTTTAGGGAAATTTGCTATTGTCCTACAAACCTCTGCTCTAGAGGCCAAACAATGTCTACAAGAAGAAGGTTGTGTAGTAGACATCAAGCTCTTTTTGGCGCCGTTGTCGGGGAGGTTAGCGCTTGAAGGTATATCTTTAGATCTTGCAATCGAATCTTTTAGTTTCTTGTTTTATCACTAGTTTAGTCTATTAAAGAAAATTACAAAAAATGGAATTAAGGTTGCCTCATATGCTTCATCTTTTTAATGTCTTTCGTGAAAATAAGGATTCTGATAATTGTGCCAAAGTGTTAGAAGAAGATAGTATTAAAATGTTTGGCACTAAATCTTTGGATGATGAGCATGATTGCAGTGTTGTTAGTATGAATTCTTTGAATATCCATGATGCTAATGATATGCAAAGCCACAAGCTTAGGGATGCTATGTTTGATGAAGATGATATTTTTTGTCCCCCAAGTTTTGATAAGAAAATTTATTTTCATGATAGCATGCCTCCTATTTACGATGATTATATTGATGAAAGTGGGTTTGGAAGAGTGTCAACTTTAGGAAGTAATGATCTCACTATCTTGGAGGGTGTTGAATCTTGTTGTGATAATTATGAAAGTGGGTTTGGAGAGGTCAAGACTTTAGTTAATGTTAATCCCACTATTTTGGAAGAGTGTCAACTTTCCATACATGTGGATCGTGTTAAGAATATGTTTTGTTATAGCTATATTGTTGAATTCATTCATGATGCTACTGAAAATTATTATGAGGGAGGAATATATGCTTGTAGGAGTTGCAATAATATCAAGTTTCCTCTCTATGTGTTGAAAATCTTGAAGTTATCCTTGTTTTACCTTCCTATGCAAGTTGATTCTTGTTCCCACAAGTTGTTTGCTCACAAAATCTCTATGCATAGGAAGTGGGTTAGGCTTACATGTGGTAGTTATATTCTTCATGATGCTCTCTTTATGTTTCAATTCTTATCTTTTATGTGAGCATCATTGAAATCATCATGCCTTGCTAGGGGCGTTAACCGATAGCGCTTGTTGGGAGGCAACCCAATTTTATTTTTGTTCCTTGCTTTTTGTTCCTATTTAGTAATAATAAATCATCTATCCTCTGTTATGATTGTGTTTTTTATGTTTTCATTAGTGTTTGTGCCAAGTAAAGCCTTTATGATCTTCTTGGGTGATTGTTATTTGATCTTGCTGTAAAAAACAGAAAGTATGCGCTCATGAAAATAATTTTCATCTTTTACCAGAGAGCGATAAAATACCAATTCCACTTGCAGTAGATCAATATACAAATTTCTCAGGTTGTCCTAATTTCTCAGAAGTTTGGAGTTACAGAAGTATTCCAAACCTCCAAATTGCTATAGACTATTTTGTTTTTGACAGGTTCTGTTTTCTATGTGTTGTTTCCTTATTTTGATGAATCTATGAGTAGTATCAGAGGGTATGAACCATAGAGAAGTTGGAATATAGTATATATTACACCAATATGAATTTAGAATCAGTTTACAACAGTACCTAAGTGGTGATTTGTTTTCTTATACTAATGGAGCTTATGAGTTTTCTGTTAAGTTTTGTGTTGTGAAGTTTTCAAGTTTTGGGTAAAGATTCAATGGACTATGGAATAAGGAGTGGCGAGAGCCTAAGCTTGGGGATGCCAAAGGCACCCCAAGGTAATATTCAAGTACAACCAAGAGCCTAAGCTTGGGGATGCCCCGGATGGTATCCCCTCTTTTGTCTTCGTTCATCGGTAAGTTTACTTGGAGCTATATTTTTATTCACCACATGATATGTGTTTTGCTTGGAGCGTCATTTTATTTTATTTTGTTTTGCTTGCTGTTTGAATAAAGTACCAAGATCTGATATTCTTAAATGTTAGAGAGTCTTCATATAGTTACATAATTATTCGACTACTCATTGATCTTCACTTATATCTTTCGGAGTAGTTTGTCGTTTGCTCTAGTGCTTCACTTATATCTTTTTAGAGCATGGAGGTGGTTTTATTTTATAGAAATTATTGATCTCTCATGCTTCACTTATATTTTTTGAGAGTCTTTTAGAACAGCATGGTAATTTGCTTTGGTTATGAATCTAGTCCTAATTTGATGGGCATCCAAGAGGGATATAATAAAAACTTTCATATAAAGTGCGTTGAATACTATGAGAAGTTTGATGCTTGATGATTGTTTTGAGACATGAGGATGGTGATATTAGAGTCATGCTAGTTGAGTAGTTGTTAATTTGAGAGATACTTGTGTTAAAGTTTGTGATTCTCGTAGCATGCATGTATGGTGAACCGTTATGTGTTGAAGTTGGAGCATGATTTATTTTTTGATTTTCTTCCTTATGAGTGGCGGTCGGGGACGAGCGATGGTCTTTTCCTACCTATCTATCCCCCTAGGAGCACGCGCGTAGTACTTTGTTTCGATAACTAATAGATTTTTGCAATAATTATGTGAGTTCTTTATGACTAATGTTGAGTCCATGGATTATACGCACTCCAACCCTTCCACCATTGCTAGCCTCTCTAGTACCGTGCAGCTTTCGCCGGTACCATAAACTCACCATTTACCTTCCTCAAAACAGCCACCATACCTACCTATTATGGCATTTCCATAGCCATTCCGAGATATTTTGCCATGCAACTTTCCACTGTTCCGTTTATTATGACACGCTCCATCATTGTCATATTGCTTTTCATGACCATGTAGTTGACATTGTATTTGTGGCAAAGCCACCGTTCATAATTCTTTCATACATGTCACTCCTGATTCATTGCACATCCCGGTACACTGCCGGAGGCATTCACATGGAGTCATATTTTGTTCTAAGTATCGAGTTATAATTCTTGAGTTGTAAGTAAATAAAAGTGTGATGGTCATCATTATTAGAGCATTATCCCATGTGAGGAAGGGATGATGGAGACTATGATTCCCCCACAAGTCGGGATGAGACTCCGGACTAAAAATAAAAAGAAAAGAAAAAAGAGGCCAATAAAAGGAGAAGGCCCCAAAAACAAAAAAACAAAAAAATGAGAGAAAAAGGGAGAAGGGGCAATGCTACTATCCTTTTACCACACTTGTGCTTCAAAGTAGCACCATGATCTTCATCATAGAGAGTCTCCTATGTTTTCACTTTCATATACTAGTGGGAATTTTTCATTATAGAAATTGGCTTGTGTATTCCAATGATGGCCTTCCTCAAAGTGCCCTAGGTCTTCGTGAGCAAGCGAGTTGGATGCACACCCACTTAGTTTCTTTTTGAGCTTTCATACACATATAGCTCTAGTGCATCTGTTGCATGACAATCCCTACTCACTCACAATGAAATCTATTTATGGGCATCTCCATAGCCCGTTGATACGCCTAGTTGATGTGAGACTGTCTTCTCCTTTTTGTCTTCTCCACAACCACCATTCTATTCGACCTATAGTGCTATGTCCATGGCTCACGCTCATGTATGGCGTGAAGATTGAAAAAGTTTGAGAACATCAAAAGTATGAAACAATTGCTTGGCTTGTCATCGGGGTTGTGCATGATTTAAATATTTTGTGTGATGAAGATAGAGCATAGCCAGACTATATGATTTTGTAGGGATAGCTTTCTTTGGCCATGTTATTTTGAGAAGACATGATTACTTTGTTAGTATGCTTGAAGTATTATTATTTTTATGTCAATATTAAACTTTTGTCTTGAATCTTTCAGATCTGAATATTCTTGCCACTATAAAGAGAATTACATGGATAAATATGTTAGGAAGCATTCCACATCAAAAAATTTGTTTTTATCATTTACCTACTCGAGGACGAGCAGGAATTAAGCGTGGGGATGATTGATACGTCTCCAACGTATCTATAATTTTTGATTGTTCCATGCTATTATATTATCCATCTAGGACGTTTTATATGCATTTATATGCTATTTTATATGATTTTTGGGACTAACCTATTAACCTAGAGCCCAGTGCGAATTTCTGTTTTTCCTTGTTTTTGAGTATTGCAGAAAAGGAAAACCGAACGGAGTCCAATTGACCTAAAAATTCACGGAGATAATTTTTGGACCAGAAGAAGCCCACGGAGTACCGGAGATGGGCCAGAAGAGTCCCAAGGCACCCACGATGTGGGGGTGTGCCCTATCCTGCTGGGCGCGCCCCCTACCCCGTGACCGCCTCGGGGACCCCCCTGACTTGTTCCTGACTCCAATACATATTATATATACCCAAATTTTCAGAAAGAAACCTAGATCGGGAGTTCCGCCGCCGCAAGCCTCGGTAGCCACCGAAAACCAATCTAGACTCGTTCCGGCACCCTGTCGGAGAGGGAAATCCCTCTCCGGTGGCCATATTCATCATCCCGATGCTCTCCTTGCCGAGGAGGGAATAGTTCACCCTCAGGGCTGAGGGTATGTACCAGTAGCTATGTGTTTGATCTCTCTCTCTCTCTCTCTCTCTCTCTTGTGTTCTTGATTCGGCACGATCTTCATGTATCGCGAGCTTTTCTATTATAGTTGGATCTTATGATGCTTCTCCCCCTCTACTCTCCTGTGATGAATTGAGTTTTCCCTTTGAAGTTATCTTGTCGGATTGAGTCTTTAAGGATTTGAGAACACTTGATGTATGTCTTGCATGTGCTTATTTGTGGTGAGAATGGGATATTCATGTGATCCACTTGATGTATGTTTTGGTGATCAACTTGCGAGTTCCATGACCTTGTGAACTTATGCATATGGGTTGGCACACGTTTTCATCTTGACTCTCCGGTAGAAACTTTGGGGCACTCTTTGAAGTTCTTTGTGTTGGTTGAATAGATGAATATGAGATTGTGTGATGCATATCGTATAATCATACCCACAGATACTTGAGGTGACATTGGAATATCTAGGTGACATTAGGGTTTTGGTTGATTTGTGTCTCAAGGTGTTATTCTAGTACGAACTCTAGGATAGATTGAACGGAAAGAATAGCTTCGTGTTATTTTACTACGGACTCTTGAATAGATCGATCAGAAAGAATAACTTTGAGGTGGTTCCGTACCCTACAATAATCTCTTCGTTTGTTCTCCGCTATTAGTGACTTTGGAGTGACTCTTTGTTGCATGTTGAGGGATAGTTATATGATGTAATTATGTTATTATTGTTGAGAGAACTTGCACTAGTGAAAGTATGAACCCTAGGCCTTGTTTCCTAGCATTGCAATACCGTTTACGCTCACTTTTACCACTTGCTACCTTGCTGTTTTTATATTTTAAGATCACAAAAACCTATATCTACCATCCATATTGCACTTGTATCACCATCTCTTCGGCGAACTAGTGCAGCTATACAATTTACCATTGTATTGGGTGTGTTGGGGACACAAGAGACTCTTTGTTATTTGGTTGCAGGGTTGCTTGAGAGAGACCATCTTCATCCTACGCCTCCCACAGATTGATAAACCTTAGGTCATCCACTTGAGGGAAATTTGCTAGTGTCCTACAATCCTCTGCACTGGGAGGCCCAACAACGTATACAATAAGAAGGTTGTGTAGTAGACATCAGCTCTACGACAGGAACTCCTTGACGATCATGCCCCCCGTCAGCTTCTCCACCTTCGGGTCATCCGGCTTCAGGTCAGCCACCATCCTTCCCAGCATCTGCTCCGCCTGCTGGTCGGTGAGCTTCTCGCTAGTCCACCCATCGTGAGGCACTGGCTTCCCTGTTGGCAGCACCGGGGCGAGGGTAGGGGCTCTTGGCGTTCATGAGGACCCATTTGCTCCAGAAGCCCTCTGCCTTCTTCCCGGCTCTCGAGATTGCATTGTTCCTGGCTCTCATGAGGACCCATTTGCCACAACGAAGTTGGCGCACCCTGGGCATGCCGCACCATCCTTGTTCCGGAGGTAGAAGAAATGGCGAAGCAGCGCCACAGACGGCATCACCCCCACGAATGCCTCACAATAGAAGGCGAAGATAGACAGGAGAAGGACAGAATTGGGATGAAGATGGAGGGCGTGGAGCTAGTAATGGCGGAGGACGGCATAGAAAAACTCAGAGAAAGGGGGGACCAATCCCACGAAGACATTATGCATGAAGAAGGGGTAGAAGGTGCTACCTGAGGTCTCAGGCTCGGCGGAGCCAACCCGAAGCGCGGTCTCTCCCCCTCGTTGCTGGCACCCACCGCCATTAGGAGCGCGGTGGCGAAGTTCTTCTCCGAGACACTGGGCATGTTCAAGGCGGGCTCGTACCAGGAGGGCGAGCACATGGCTTTCACCTTGTCGGACGCCATCGGCTGCAAGTTGAGGGAGGAGTCCTGGCAGATTTGGAGTCTCTTGGAGCGAAGAACAAGAAAGGGGATGTGGAGCAAGACGAAGGAAGGTAATGAAGACTCTATAGCGTGCGCCAGCCTTTTGTCAGGCGAGAACGGTTGCCGAGGCCGCGTGGTAAAGTGGAAGCGCCAACGTCCCACCAATCGCCACGTGTCAATCAAGGCCGCAGGTGGTTGGGGCTCGCGGCGCACCACACTTGACTGTTGGCTTCGCCTCGTAGCCAAGCCCGAGCGCGCCTTGGGCCCAGGGGCTATTGTCGGTGTTCTGGGACCAGGGGTGCCCAGACTTGCCTGCATGCGGGCCTATGCGTGGCTCCATCAACGACCTGGTACATCCCATCTTCAGTAGCAACCACTCAAGACCCTCGTGAGGCGGACGACACCAAGGCCTCCTGTGGAGCAGCCTCACTAGGGTGGCTCCCGAGGAGCGGAGATCTCTATGCAAGGGACACCTCGCGAGGTTCATGTGACGTGAGACATGACGACCAAGGCCAGGGGGGCGCTAGCGGGCACAGTGTACCAGTTTCCTCTTTTTCTAAAGAGGCATGCACAGGCGAGGAGACCCGAGGCATCAGTCAAAGGTTTCCATATCGGTGCAACAGCCAAGACCAAGACCAGCAGGACGGCAGGACAGAGGTCACCACGGAGCCCACAGAAGCGTCACCACCAGAGCCTTTGGCAGGCGAAGACCAAGTTTTGTCAGGACAACTTATACTAGTTGTCTCCCTTCAACTTGGCTGTTGTGGGATCCCTTCCCGCCTAACATTTGGGAAGAGGACCAGGGCCTCTTTAAATAGGACTAGCCACCACCATAGGAGGGATCGACTCATCTTGGATCGGATCAATTCCATCCTCACATCCACCAGCGAGCCAAGATCAAGAACACCTCTTCTCCTGAGGCTGTTCACCCATTGTACTACTTCATTCTTAGCCCGTGAGGCAATCAACCAATACCACACTAGAGTAGTGTATTACACCGCAAGGTGGCCCGTACCAGTATAAACCCTTGTGTCTCTTGTTCCTTGGATTCTTCAAGCTAGGCGATGAGATCGTTGAGCGAGCGAACTAGGGAGAGAGTGTTCTTCGTGCGCACCCCAGAGCTCGAACCTCAAGGGTTAGCCGGAACCCGCAATCCGATAGTAGTTTCCTAGGTCATGCTGGTTTCTATAGGTGATTTATCGAAGACTTTTCTGAAATTTCTAGGCCTCTTACAAATCTTTTGCAAAAGGATGTTCCTTTTGTTTTTCATGATGATTGGCTAGAAGTCTTCGAAACACTCAAGAAAACCTTAATTTCTGCACCTATTGTTCAAACACCTGATTGGAACTTGCCTTTTGAAATTATGTGTGATGCTAGTGATTATGCTGTTGGTGTTGTTCTAGGACAAAGAGTTGATAAGAAACTGAATGTTATTCATTATGCTAGTAAAACTCTAGACAATGCTCAATGAAATTATGGTACTACTAAAAAAGAATTTCTAGCAGTAGTGTTTGCTTGTGATAAATTTAGATCTTACATTGTTGATTCAAAAGTAATTTCTCACACCGACCATGCTGCTATTAAATATCTTATGGAAAAGAAATGCTAGACCTAGACTTATTCGATGGGTTATCTTGCTACAAGAATTTGACTTACATATTACTGATAGAAAAGGAGCTGAGAACCCCGTAGCTGATAACTTGTCTAGGCTTGAAAATGTGCTTGATGGTCCATTACCTATTGATGATAGCTTTCCGGGTGAGCAGTTAGCTGCAATAAATGTTGCTCATAACACTCCTTGCTATGCCGACTATGCTAATTACATTGTTGCTAAATATTTACCAACTAGCTTTACATACCAACAAAAGGAAAAAATATTCTATGATTTAAGACATTACTTTTGGGATGACCCGCATCTCTATAAAGAAGGAGTAGATGGTATTATTAGGCATTGTGTACCTGAGCATGAACAGGGACAAATTCTATGGAAATGTTACTCCGAAGCCTATGGAGGACATCATGCCGAAGATAGAACTGTTCACAAGGTATTGCAATCTGGATTTTATTGGACTACTCTCTTCAAGGATGCCCGTAAGTTCATACTATCTTGTGATGAATGCCAGAGAATAGGTAATATCGGTAAGCGTCAAGAAATTCCTATGAATTATTCACTTGCTGTTGAACCATTTGATGTTTGGGGATTCAATTACATGGGACCTTTGCCTTCCTCCAATGGGTATACACATATTTTGGTTGCTGTTGATTATGTTACTAAGTGGGTAGAAGATATTCCAACTAGTAGTGCTGATCACAACACCTCTATTAAAATGCTTAAGGAAGCTATTTTCCCAAGGTTTAGAGTCCCTAGATAATGACTGATGGTGGTTCACACTTTATTCATGGTGCTTTTTGTAAAATGCTTGCTAAGTATGATGTCAACCATAGAATTGCATCACCTTATCATCCTCAGTCTATTGGTCAAGTTGAACTTAGCAATAGAGAAATAAAATTAATCTTGCAAAAGACTATCAATAGGTCCCCGAAGAATTGGTCTAAGAAATTATATGATGCACTTTGGGCTTATAGAACAACATATAAACATCCTATGGGTATGTCTCCTTATAAAATGGTATATGGGAAAGCTTGCCACTTGCCTCTTGAGTTAGAACATAAAGCATATTGGGCAATCAAAGAACTCAACTATTTTTTCAAACTTGCCGGTGAAAAGAGGTTATTTGATATTATTTCCTTAGATGAATGGAGAACCCAAGCTTATGAAAATTCCAAGTTATTTAAAGAAACAGTTAAAAGATGGCATGATAAAAGAATCCAAAAGCATGAGTTTAAAGTTGGAGAATATGTTCTTTTGTACAACTCTCATTTCAGATTCTTTGCAGGAAAACTCCTCTCCAAATGGGAAGGACCCTATGTTATCAAGGAGATTTATTGGTCTAGAGCTATCAAAATAAATAATGCTGAAGGTACTAACCCAAAGGTTATTAATGGGCAACGAATAAAACATTATATCTCAGGTACGCCCATTAAAGTTGAAAGTAATATTATCCAGACTATTACACTGGAAGAACACATAAAACAGTCCTTCCGGAACACTCCAGAATCGTGAAAAATAAGGAGGTACGTGATACGGTAAGTAAACGGACTCTGAAAAATCTGCAAAAATATTTTTTGTTAGTTTTGGAATGTAATAAAAATTAGGAAAATAAGAAACTTCCAGGAAGTGCATTCCGGGGTTGCCAGGCGCGCCCAGGTGGGTTGTTGCCACCTCGGGTACCTTCCGGACTCCGTTTTTCTACAGTTTGCTTGTCTCCCAAGATAAAAAAATCTTTATATACCCCCCTGAACCTATTGATCACTGATAACCCACAAGTATAGGGGATCACAACAGTTTTCGAGGTAGAGTATTCAACCCAAATTTATAGATTTGACACAAGGGGAGCCAAAGAATATTTGCAAGTGTTAGCAGCTGACTTGTCAATTCAACCACACCTGGAGATTAATTATTTGCAGCAATGTGATCAGTAGCAAAGTAATATGATAGTTTTGATAGTAGTGACAGTAGCAATAGTAACGGTAACAGTGATAGTAGTATTTTGTAGCGAGTGCAACAGTAATGATAGCAGTAGTAACTTAGCAAGAATAATATAATATAAATTTGTAGGCATTGGATCGGTGACTTGTTGGATCATATTCATCATGAGACAGTTATAACCTAGGGCGATAAGACACTAGCTCCAGTTCATAGATATAATGTAGGCATGTATTCCGTAAATAGTCATACGTGCTTATGGAAAGAATTTGCATGACATCTTTTGTCCTACCCTCCCGTGGCAGCGGGGTCCAATTGGAAACTAAGGGATATTAAGGCCTCCTTTTAATAGAGAACCGGAACAAAGCCTTAACACACGGTGAATACATGAACTCCTCAAACTACGGTCATCACCGGGAGTGGTCCCGACTATTGTCACTTTGGGGTTGCCGGATCATAACATGTAGTAGGTGACTATAACTTGCAAGATCGGATCTAGAACATGGATATAATTGTCATAACATAAATGGTTCAGATCTAAAATCATGGCACCCGGGCCTAAAGTGACAAGCATTAAGCATGGCAAAGTCATAGCAACATGAATCTTAGAACATAGTGGATACTAAGGATTAGGCCCTAACAAAACTAACTCGATTACATGATGAATCTCATCCAACTCCTCACCGACCAGTGAGCCTACGAAGGAATTTCTCAATCTCGGTGGGGAGCATCATTGGCGATGGGAAGTGTTAATGATGACGAAGAACGAAGATCCCCCTCTCCGGAGCCCCAAACGGACTCCAGATCTGGCCTGCCGATGAAGAACAGGAGGTGACAGCGGCTCCGTCTCGTGGATCGCGATAATTCTTTCTCCCCGAGTTTTTCTCCGAATATGTGATTTTATAGTATCAGGGTTGAGGTCTGTAGGGCCACCAGGTGGGGACAACTCACCTGGGCACGCCAGGAGGGGGCGCCCTTGTCTGTTGTGCCCACCCAGGTGCCCCCTCCGGTGGATCTTGGCTCCGGAAATTCTCTTTATTGATATAATAAATCCTCGCAAAGTTTCATTCCATTCGGAGAACTTTTATTTCTGCACAAAAACAACACCGTGGTAGTTCTACTAAAAATAACATCAGTCCGGGGTTAGTTTCATTCAAATCATGCAAATTAGAGTCCAAAACAAGAGGAAAAGCGTTAGGAAAAGTAGATACACTGGAGACGTATCAACTCCCCCAAGCTTAAACTTTTTCTTGTCCTTAGGCAATTCAGTTGATAAACTCAAAGTGAAAAGGAAAAACTTTTATGAACTCTTTTGCTCTTGTTTGCTTAAATAAGCGTAAACATCACCCATGTTTTCAGCCAACATTATAACTAACCATGCCGACAATAAGTCTTAAAAATTATATTAACTCATATCAATGACATAATCAGTTAGCGAGCAATAATAAGACATCTCAAACAGCAACACATTGTCAAAACAACCGTGATATAATATGACAATAGTGGTATCTTGCTAGCCCTTTCTGAGACCACAAAACAGAAATGCAGAGCACACCCAAAGTTCAAGCAACGACTATACATTGTAATTCATGGTAGAAAAAAATCCAGTCATGATGCACCCAACATTAGATACACACAATGCATCAGCATGACAGTAGTGCTCTCAGGTTCTGGTGCTTATTTTAGAAGGTGATGACACAGTATAAAAGTAAATAGATAGTCCCTTCGCATAGGGAAGCAGTGATTCGCAGAGGTGCCAGAGCTCAAGTTTTAAAACAGAGGTAAATGATATTTTGAGACATGCACCTTTCTCATTTACTTCCCGACCATCAGTTATCAATATCTTCCATGCTAAGCACGCTGGTGGCGGTTCCCAAGAGATAAAAGTAAAGGTTTTGACTCCATTGGGAGTTTTTGTTTGATTATTTGTAAGCTTTTTATATTTGCGGTTTGGGACTTGGCATCCGTATTACCGCCCATTTCTCGTGCGATGGTGAGTGAATAAATACTCGACCTGAGAATAACCCGCTTAGCATGGAAAATATCGACTACTTCCTGTCATCCCATGAATAACCCAGGCACCCAAAAATGATATTTATTAGAAGTTTTTAGAGGTGGCACATGCGAATTTACTTAGGACGGCAGGGTAATACCGCATATAGGTAGGTATGGTGGACTCATTTGGAATAACTTTGGGTTCAAGATTTTTGATGCACAAGCAGAATTCCCACTTAGTACAAGCGAAGGCTAGCAAATAGGTTGAGAAGCGGCCAGCTAGAGAGCAAGAATGATCATGATCATGCATTATGCATAAGTAACATTGGACACTAGCATGAGTAGGATATGAACACCATGAACAAAAATATCATAGAGGCTATGTTGGTTTTGATTCAACTACATGCATGAACATGTGCCAAGTCAAGCCACTTGAACATTTAGAGGAGGATACCATATCATCATACCACATCACAATCATTTTAACGCAATGTTGATATGCAAGATAAATCATTATCCACACCTAGCTACTTATGCATGGCATGAGAAACTGTAATCTCTAATTGTCATTGCAAACATGTTTAATCATAATGGACCGAATCATGGATACTAGGTTAACCATATTTACAAAAATAGAATAAGTCGAGTTCATACCCGTTTCTCTCTGCCACGACCAGTTCATCGAATATCGTCATTATTGCCTTTCACTTGCATGAACGAACGATGTGAAAATAATAATAGTGCAAGAGTGCCATGGACTAAGATGGAATCCGCAAACATTTTATTCCACAGGAGAAGACAAGGTAAAATGGGCTCTTTATTAGATCAACAACTATTCATATGAAAGCCACTCAACATTTTCATTGTGGTCTTCTCCTCGGTACGACTCAAATAAAAAGAAAAGAAATTCAGAGAAACACACTGAAATATTTTTGGAGTTTTTGGTTTTCTTGAACAAGCAAATAAAAGGTAAAAGAAAAGGTGAGAAAAACTATTTACACGGGAAAGCTCCCAACAAGCAAAAGAGGAACAAGGAAATCTTTTTGGGTTTTCTTTTCAGTGCTACAGCTAAGCATGCATGGAAAGTAAACTCACTACAACTTTTTTTCTAAGGTTTTTCAAACACACAAGAAAGCGAGAAAATAAATTTAACATGGATAATACAATGAAAAAGTGGAGACACCGATAATGTCAGTGGAAAACACATACTCCCCCAAGCTTAGGCTTTTGGCCTAACTTTGGTAATCGATCAGTAGCCTGGATAGTAGTTGGGGTGCTGAGGAGCGGGCATCGGATCCCACTACTGAGGCTCCTCCTCTGCTATAGCCTGGTCATTCCGGTAGGCGATGATGTCCGCAGTCATAATCCTATATCCGCCCCTGGCAACAGGATCAAACAAAGCAGGAGCAGGCAATGGAATAATATCACGAGTCCTCACACTAAAAACCAGGTTATATGGAATAGGGATGTTAGGAGAATTGATATCAGCAAAATGGTAGTGATCCATGGCTGCGTGATATAGGTAAACCGTGGTTAGAGGGTAATCATGAAGGCGTATCTCAAAATTAAATTGAGCCACCAAACGAGTAGCAAAAATCCCACCATGTAATTTACCTTGGACTTGTTAATGTGGAGGAGACGTGCCATGATAGCTCCCAAGCTATAAGTGTTGTCGCCCTCTAGTGCACGACGTAAAACAGCAAGGTCTGGTGAACTAAGTGCACCCACCTTCTCTCTAGCAAGCAAGCATTTTGCAATGAAAAGAGCAAAATAATGAACAACAGGAAAATGCAAGCCAGCGGCAGTGATAGCCGACATCCCTCTCTCATCTCCCACTGTCAAGGTACGATAAAAGGCCTCAAACTCTGCCAGCCTAGGCTCAACTAAGCTCCCGTCAGCAGGGATCATGCATATGTCACAAAATTCAGTAAGTGACATCTGACGGGTTTTAGCATATAAATTAAACTACACCTCAGGAGGATTATTCCTAGGAAGGAAATTAAAACTTTGATCAAAGATGTTTGTGAGGAGATGATACTGTTCACATTCAGCTACGATGAAGTCGGTGAGGCCAGCATTAGCAGCATATTGTGTGAACTCTTGAAGGATTCCAACCTCTTCCATGAATGGGGTATACGTCCATTCGCATGGCCGTACATCCGCCAACCTTCGGGGATGGAGATTACTGTCAGACGACTCCCCAATAACTCCCTTGGAGTTCTTCTTAGAAGCAAACTTCCTAAAGATATTCATCCTTTTCTTATGAACAAAAATTCTGAAATTTTTAGTCCACAAAATTTTCCAACAAAACTTCACAAAAATGATAGCAACTACTCATAGGGATACATAGAGGCCATAGCAAGCATTCAAACTACTTAGAACTCTAAGAATTCAACATGCAAGCTCATCTAAAGCAGCACCAAGAGTAGCTAATTTTTCAAAATATAAACCACTAAAACAAAAACTAATTGGACAAACGGTGGAGTCACATACCAAGCAACAATCCCCCGAAATAGTTTCAGAAACGGAGCTTCGAGCAAAGAGATCGAAATCCGCGGGTTTGAGAGCAAGAACACGGGAGAGAGAGAGCAAAGGTGAATTTTTTCTGAAGGTAGGTGATGATGTGGTGTGAAGAGATAAGTCAGGGGGCCCACGTGGGGACCACAACCCACCAGGGCGCGCCTGGGGGTCCTGGCGTGCCCAGGTGGGTTGTGCCCACCTGGTGCGCCGCCCTCTGATATTATTTGCACCAGAAATTCTTAAATATTCACAAAAAATCGTATTAAATTTTTAGAGCATTCTGACAACTTTTATTTTTGTGTCATTTTTTTATTGCATGGGAAATTTAGAAAACAGACAAAACATGGCATTTTATTTTATTTAACTAATAAAAATAGAAAACAAACGATAGGGACAGAAGGTAGTGCTTACTAAATTCATCAACTTCATACCTCTAAAAATGATCCATTAATAAGGTGGATCAAGGCTTATTAACAACCACTTTCGATTAGCATGAAGCCGAAGAACTTTCGTAAATCACTAAGTTACCTCAACATTGATATGAATGTCCCCAACAATAAGTATTTCATATTTCTTTTTGGCAGTAGGTAGAGGTATTTGAAAACTTCCAATAGTGATTGTCGGAGATTTTTCAATAACATTAATACCATTCACTTGGAATTGTTTATTCGGAAAGTGCAACGTATGCTCATTACCATTGATATGAAATGTGACCTTGCTTTTATTGCAATCAATAACAGCCCCTGCAGCATTCAAGAATGGTCTACCAAGGATAATTGACATGCTGTCGTCCTCGGGCATCTCAAGTATAACAAAGTCAGTCAAAATAGTAACATTAGCAACAACAACAGGCACATCCTCACAGATACCGATAGGTATGGCAGTTGATTTGTCAGCCATTTGCAAAGATATTTTAGTAGGTGTGAGTTTATTCAAATCAAGTCTTTTATACAAAGAGAAAGGCATAACACTAACACCAGCTCCCAAATCACATAAAGCAGTTTTCACGTAATTCTTTTTGATAGAGCAAGGTATAGTTGGTATTCCCGGATCTCCAAGTTTTTTAGGTACTACATCTCCAAAAAAGTATTATTAGCAAGCATGGTGGAGATTTCAGCTTCCGGTATTTTTCTCTTATTGGTGATGATGTCTTTCATGTACTTTGCATGAGGATGTATTTTCAAGATATCAGTCAAGCGAGTACGCAAAAAGACTGGCCTCGGCATTTGAGCAAAGCGTTCAAATTCTTCATCATCTTTCTTTTTAGTTGACTTAGGTGGAAAAGGCATACGTTTTTGAACCCACGGTTCTCTTTCTTTACTGTGTTTTCTAGCAACAAAGTCACTTTTATGATACCTTTTATTCTTTGGTTATGGGTTATCAAGATCAACTGGTGGTTCTATCACAACATCATTGTCTGGTTCATTACTATTTGTTTGAATATTTTCATGAACCTCATCATTATCTTTTTCATTATCAGAAGGTGAGTGTTCATTACCAGACTGAGTTTCAGCATTAGAAATAGAAATTTTATTATCATTATCAGGAGGTTTTTCTACCTCAGGTTCACTAGAAGCATGCAAAGTCCTATCATTTTTTTCTTCTTTTTCTTTTTAGAAGGACTATGTGCATCAGTGTTAGCTCTTTGAGAGTCTTGTTCAATTATTTTTGGGTGTCCCTCAGGATAGAGTGGTTCCCGAGTCATTTTACCTCCTCTAGTTGCTACTCTAATAGCAAAGTCATGTATGTTATTGTTCATTTCTAGCAACTCTCTTTGAGATTTAGCAACTTGTTCTAACTGGGTTTGAACCATAGAAGCATGTTTTCCAACACCTCTAACATCATTTGATATTCTAAATAACAAGTCACTCAAGCGAGCAATCATATCAGAATTGTATTTCAATTGTTTCATAACATTTGCATTGAAGTAATCTTGTTTTCTAATGTAGTTTTCAAACTCATAGAGGCATTGGCTAGGGTGCATATTGTGAGGATTGTCACTATCATTGAACTTCATTAGAGAATTTACCTCTACCACCTTAGGTGGTGGTGGTGTATAAAGCCCATGTATTTCTTCAATAGGAGGTAAATTTTTAACATCCTCAACTTTAATACCTTTTGCCTTCATAGATTTCTTTGCTTCTTGCATATCTTCAGGATTGAGATATAATATACCCCTCTTCTTTGGAGTGGGTTTAGGCGGTGGTTCAGGAAGAGTCCAATCATCATAATTTTTGAATACATTATTCAATAATTCTTCAGCTTGCCCAACAGTTAGTTCCCTGAAAACACAACCAACACAACTTCTAGGAAATCCCTAGAAGCATCGATTAGTCCATTATAGAAGACATCAAGTATTTCATTTTTCTTAAGAGGATGAATGGGCAAAGCATTAAGTAATTGGCAAAGCCTCCCCCAAGCTTGTGGGAGACTCTCTTCTTTAATTTGCACTAAGTTAAATATTTCCTATAAAGCAGCTTGTTTCTTATGAGCAGGGAAATATTTTTCAAAGAAGTAATAAATCATATCATGGGGACTACGCACACAACCAGGAGCAAGAGTATTGTACCAAGCTTTAGCATCACCCTTTAATGAGAACGGAAATAATTTGAGGATAAAGTAATAGCGAGTTTTCTCATCATGAGTAAAAAGGGTGGCTATGTCATTCAACTTAGTAAGATGTGCCACAACAATTTTAGTTTCATAACCATGGAAAGGATCAGATTCAACCAAAGTAATTAACTCTAGGTCGAGAGAGAATTCATAATCCTTATCATCAATAAAGATAGGTGAAGTAGCAAACTTAGGATCATATTGCATTCTAGCATTCAGAGATTTTTCTTTATACTTGCATAGTAATTTCTCTAGATCATCTCTATCCTTCCAAGAAAGAATGTCTCTAGTTGTCTCTTCATTCATAATATAGCCTTCCAGTACCTTAGGCAATTCATATCTAGGAGGGCTAGCTCTAGTAGGTGTTTCAAGATTTTTAGTTTCAAGCTCATCATCAGATTCAACAACATCATGTTGAATTACTCTAGCAATTTGTTCATCAAGAAAATCACTAAGTGGCACATCATCATCATAAGCATTATCCATAGCAGAAGTAGCATCATCAATAACTTGCGACGTATCAGAATTGATAGCATGTGGTGGTGTTGCAAGTTTACATATAACAGAAGGTGAATCTAAAGCATAACTGGATGGCAGTTCCTTACCTCCCCTCGTCTTACAGGGATAAATCTTAGTCTTAGAATCCTTCAGATTCTTCATAGTGATAAATTGGTAATAATCCCAAGTGACTCAACAAATATAGCTATGCTCCCCGGCAACAGCGCCAGAAAAAGGTCTTGATAACCCACAGTATAGGGGATCTCAACAGTATTCGAGGGTAGAGTATTGAACCCAAATTTATAGATTCGACATAAGGGGAGCCAAAGAATATTTGCAAGTATTAGCCGCTGAGTTGTCAATTCAACCACACCTAGAGATTAATTATCTGTAGCAACGTGATCAGTAGCAAAGTAATACGATAGTTTTGATAGTAGTAACATCAGCAATAGTAATGGTAACAATGATAGCAGTATTTTATTGCGAGTGCAACAGTAATGATAGCAGTAGTAACTTAGAAAGAACAATATAATATAAATTCGTAGGCATTGGATCGGTGACTTGTTGGATGATATTCATCATGAGACAGTTATAACCTAGGGCGATACGACACTAGCTCCAGTTCATAAATATGCCCTCCTTTCCTTTATATAAGGTGTATTTGTTTTTTGATAAAATTCCACAATGTAAGGTGCATTTGTTCTAATTCCTCGTAATTTCGATCTTGGCCCTCCAGAAAAAGGAAAGTATCTCTCCCCTGATTGCATGTATCTCTCCTTTTATAGAAAGAATAGGAAACTATCTCTCTCTCGATTGCATATATCTCTTCGTTTCCTATCCTAAAAGATTTACTTGCCGCTAATCTACGAATTAGACAAGGGTAATTTCGTCCAAAATATTCCATAATTATGTGCCTTGGTTAACGTGCTGAAAATAATACACCTTAGATAAAGGAATGGAGGGAGTATAATGTAGGCATGTATTTCGTAAATACTCATGCGTGCTTATGGAAAGAACTTGCATGACATCTTTTGTTCTACCCTCCCATGGCAGCGGGGTCCAATTGTAAACTAAGGGACATTAAGTCCTCCTTTTAATAGAGAACCGGAACAAAGCATTAACACATGGTGAATACATGAACTCCTCAAACTACGGTCATCACCGGGAGTGGTCCCGACTATTGTCACTCCGGGGTTGCCGGATCATAACACGTAGTAGGTGACTATAACTTGCAAGATCGGATCTAGAACATGGATATAATTGTGATAACATAAATAGTTCAGATCTGAAATCATGGCACCCGGGCCCAAAGTGACAATCATTAAGCATGGCAAAGTCATAGAAACATCAATCTTTGAACATAGTGGATACTAGGGATCGGGACCTAACAAAACTAACTCGATTACATGATGAATCTCATCCAACTCCTCACCGACCAGCGAGCGTACGAAGGAATTAATCACTCCCTATGGGAGCATCATGGAATTGGCGATGGAGAAGGGTTGGTGATGACAAAGAATGAAGATCCCCCTCTCCGAAGCCCCAAACGGACTCCAGATCTGACCCTCCCGATGAAGAACAAGAGGTGATGGCGGCTCCGTCTCATGGATCGTGATAATTATTTCTCCCCGTTTTTTTCTCCAAATATGTGATTTTATAGTATCAGGGTTGAGGTCTGCGGGGCCACCATGTGTGGACAACCCACTTGGGCGCACCAGGAGGAGGGGGGCGCCCTAGTGGGTTGTGCCCACCCAGGTGCCCCCTCTTTGGTGGATCTTGGCTCCAGAAATTCTCTTTATTGATGTAAAAAAATCCTCGCAAAGTTCTGTTCCATTCAGAGAACTTTTATTTCTGCACAAAAACAACACCATGGTAGTTCTGCTGAAAACAGCGTCAGTCCGAGGTTAGTTTCATTCAAATCATGCAAATTAGAGTCCAAAACAAGAGGAAAAGTGTTAGCAAAAGTAGATACGTTGGAGACGTATCAAGCACCGTATCACGGATAAATCTTGTGTTTTCTTTTCCCTGCTGTTTTCGGCCAGATCTGTTGAGCCAGGCATCATGTCTTCTTCCTCCTCCAACAACATGGAAGAGGATGCTTGGTTGATGAAGATCGAGATGAAGAGAGAAGAGCCTGTAGAGGTCGTCAAGGGAGACATGATCAAGGAGGTTATCGTAGAGAAAGCCCCCGGTGGTCGACCAAGCACTGCGACCGAGGAGGAAGAAGAAGATATCCTTAAACCTTACTATGCTCATCTTACCCCTACTAACATCGAAGCCTTTCGGATCATTGAAACGGTTCGTGTGCAAAATAAATATCTCACTCGTGAAAATATTCTGCATCAATAGCACATCATCTTCCTTTGGAGCGTCATCCATAGATTGGAGAATCTCTTAATCTTGAAGGACATGACCTCTTCATCACCACCACCACCTTCTTCATCACCAAAAGAAAACTTAGTATTGGGTATGGGCACTCCCCTTGGCTTCTGCCAAGCTTGGGGGAGGTTCGCCGGTATCGTATCATCCCCACTATCTTTTTCCTTTACTTATCTTAGTTTGATCCTTAGTTTTCTTTTGCTTTACATGAATAAAAGTTTAGTTCGATCCTTTCTTTTTGAGAGTTTTCTTAGTGATCTATATTTGTAATCATGTGCGAGATATATAATAAAGTTTAGTTTGTGTTTTTTGCTTTCTTTACTATCTTGTTGGAATAAAAGAAAGGAAATAAATAAAGGAAAGGAAATAAATCAAGAAGATCATATGCTTATCTTATGGTAGGTAATGACACCACATAAGGAAAAGTATAAGTAGAAAATTTAATTAGAGATTGAAAAACATAGCACTAGTCAATGATGCAACTCATGAAAGAATTTATAAGGGAAGGGAAGATTCACATATAAATACACTATCCTGGAAATGTTTTGTGATTGTGAGCCCTCATCAAAATATCATATGCCAAAATTGTTGACGTTGGACAAGGAAGACAACATAATGATTTATGTTTGTTCACATTCACATAGAAGTCATATTGTCATGGATCCTTTAACATGTGGTGCTTACCCCCTATCTTTGCTAGCCAAAAATTCCGCACTAAGTAGAGATACTACTTGTGCATCCAAAAACCCTTAAATCCAAATCTTATTTTCAAGTGTCCACCATACCTACCTAAGGATTGAGTCAGATCCTTCAAGTAAGTTGTCATCGGTGCAATAAGGAAATAAAAATTGCTTCTAAAAGTGTGAGATCAGTTAGTGTAAGAGAAAATTGAGCGTTATACAAACTTGTGATGGTGAAGAATAAAAGTGATAGACTGCATAATAAAGGTTGCCATCACAAGGGGCAATACAACATGAGGTTCTTTTGCACTAAGGGGTTGAGCATACAAACAAATAAGCGCATGGAAACCTCTACTTCCCTCTGCGAAGGGCCTATCTTTTACTTTTATGTATTTACTTTTATGCAAAGAGACATAGTTTTCTCTCTATTCCATTTTATTTTTTCCCTTTGGCAAGCATCATGTGGTGAGGAAAGATCTAGGCACATATGTCCAGTTGAATATGGGTAGCATGAGTTATTATTGTTGACATCACCCTTGAGGTCAATACATTGGGAGGCGAAACTATAAGCCCCTATCTTTCTATGTGTCCAGTTGAAAAATTTTGCTCATGTGTATGTGGTGAGTGTTAGCAATCATAGAAGACTAACTGATGGTTGAGTATGTGGACTTGCCTAAAGGCTCCGATACGTGGCCCTTCATGAAAAGATGATGAATTGTAGTTGCAAAGTTGACTGAGAACATAGTTTGTTGGTTTCTAATAGAGTTTATGCTTTATACTTCGATAGTGTGATGAATTTTTACCTATTCATAAGAAGTCTATGATAAAAGTTTTATGTAAAAGTTTGTTGTTGTTATAATAATTCACATGGTGCTTCTATGTCTGTATTTTGTTTTTATCAACACCTCTCTCTCTCTCTCTAAGCATGTGGACATGTTTTTCGATTTCGGTTTTCGCTTGAGGACAAGCAAGTTCTAAGCTTGGGGGAGTTGATACGTCCATTTTGCATCAAGTTTCCTTACTGTTATTTATGATGTTTTTATGCATAATAATGCTTCTTGGTAATTCTAATACCTTTTATCTCATAATTTGCAAGGTGCACACAAAGAGGGAGAATTTTGGCAGCTGGAAATCTGGACCTAGAAAAGCTATGTTAGGCTACCTATTCTGCACAACTCCAAACAAGCTGAAACTTCACAAAGAATTTTTATGGAATATTAAGGAATACTGGTGCAAATAAGCACCAGAGAGGGCCCACCAGGTGGGCACAACCCACCTAGGTGCGCCAGGGAGCCCGGGCGCACCCTGGTGGGTTATGCTCACCCAAGCCCACCTCCGGTGCCCATCTTCTGGTATATAAGTCATTTTGACCTAGAAAAAAAAATCAGGAGAGGGATTTCGGGATGGAGTGCCACTGTCTCGAGGCGGAACTTGGGCAGGAGCACTTTTGCCCTTCGGTGGAGCGATTTCGCCGGGGGAACTTCCCTCCCGGAGGGGGAAATCATCGTCATCATCATCAACAACAACTCTCCTATCTTGGGGAGGGCAATCTCCATCAACATCTTCAACAACATCATCTCATCTCAAACCCTAGTTCATCTCTTGTGTTCAATCTTGTTACCGGAACTATAGATTGGTGCTTGTGGGTGACTAGTAGTGTTGATTACATCTTGTTGTTCATTACTACATGGTTTATTTGGCGGAAGATTATATGTTGAGATCCATTATGCTATTCAATACCCCTCTGATCTTGAGCATGATTATCATTTGTGAGTAGTTACTTTTGTTTTGGAGGTCATGGGAGAAATCATGTTGCAAGTAATCATGTAAACTTGATATGTGTTCGATATTTTGATAGTATGTATGTTGTGATTCCCTTAGTTGTGTCATGTGAACATCGACTACATGATAATTCACCACATTTGGGCCTAAGGGAATGCATTGTGGAGTAGTTATTAGGTGATGGTTTTCGATAGTGACAGAAGCTTAAACCCTAGTTTATGCGCTATTCCATAAGGGACCGATTGGATCCAAAAGTTTAATGCTATGGCTACGATTTATCCTTAATACTTTTCTCATAGTTGCGGATGCTTGCGAGGGGGTTAATCATAAGTAGGAGGTTTGTTCAAGTAAGAATAGCAACTAAGCACCGGTCCACCCACATATCAAATTATCAAAGTAGCGAACACGAATCGAATCAACAAGATGAAAGTGTCTAGATAAAGTTCCCGTGTACCCTCAAGAACGCTTTTCTTATTATAAGAGACCATTTTGGCCTGTCCTTTGCCTCAAAAGGATTGGGCTACCTTGCTGCACTTTTGGTACTATTATCATTACTTGCTCGTTACCAAATATCTTGCTATCAAACTACTCTGTTACTTACAATTTCAGCACCTGCAGACATTACCTTGCTAAAAACCACTTGGCATTTCCTTCTGCTCCTCGTTGGGTTCGACATTCTTACTTATCGAAAAGAGCTACAATTGATCCCCTATACTTGTGGGTCATCAAGGCTATTTTCTGGCGCCGTTGCCGGGGAGTGAAGTGCCTTTGGTAAGTGGAAATTGGTAAGGAAACATTTATATAGTGTGCCAAAATTTTCTGTCACTTGTTACTATGGAAAACAATACTTTGAGGGGTTTGTTCGGGGTATCTTCACCTCGACCGGAACCACAATTAGCTACCCGTCAACCTACTGCACCTACTGAAAATATTGAATATGAAATTCCTTTGGGTATGATAGAACAACTGCTAGCTAATCCTTATGCAGGAGATGGAACCGAACATCCTGATAAGCACTTGGTATATGTGGAACAAATTTGTGGATTGTTTAAGCTTGCAGGTTTACCCATTTCTTCTGCCCATTTTTGTTGTTCCGCCTCATCACAAACAGTTTATCCGAGTGAACTGTATGCTGTATATCGCACATGCCTTCATTTGGCTGCCCATTTCTTTTGTTCCACCTCATCACAAATAGTTCATTGAACTGAACCGTATGCCCCGCATTGCACATGCAACTAAAATTTGAACCATCTTTGATGTATCCTTGATCGCAAACATTTTGCATCCTTTTGGACGTTTTTTTACATCATAGTTTGTGATTAATGCATCGCACACAGTTTCGTCAAAGCGTCTCTGATCATAGTGTCGCGTTAGCAGCATCCCGCAGTAGTGAACCCCGGGTATTGATACGTCCATTTTGCATCATGTTTTTATGTTGATATTTATTGCATTATGGACTGTTATTTCACATTATGGTACAATACTTATGCCTTTTCTCTCTTATTTTACAACATTTACATTAAGAGGGAGAATGCTGGCAGCTGGAATTCTGGACCGGAAAGGAGCAAATCTGAGATATCTATTCTGCACAACTCCAAATGTCCTGAAACTTTACGGAGAATTATTTTGGAATATACAAATAATATTGGGCGAAGAAACAACAGAAGGGGACCCCACCAGGTGGCCACATGCTTGGGGGCGTGCCCTAACCCCCAGGGCGCGCCCCTTGAACTTGTGGTCCCCCTGGCCAGCCGTCAGTGTCCATCTTCTTCTATATGAAGGGCTTTGACCTAGAAAAAAAATCATAAGGAAGCTTTCGGGATGAAGCGCCGCCGTCTCAAGGCGGAACCTGGGCAGAAGCAATCTAGGGCTCAGGCGGAGCTTTTTTGCCGAGGAAACTCCCCTCCGAGAGGGGGAAATCGCAGCCATTGTCATCACCAATGATCCTCTCATCGATGGAGGGTCGATCTTCATCAACATCTTCACCAGCACCATCTCCTCTCAAACCCTAGTGCATCTCTTGTATTCAATATTTGCCTCAAAACCTCAGATTGGTACATGTGGGTTCCTAGTAGTGTTGATTACTCCTTGTAGTTTATGCTAGTTGGTTTATTTGGTGGAAGATCATATGTTCATATCCTTAATGATATTCAATACCCCTCTAATCTTGAACATGAGAATGCTTTGTGAGTAGTTACTTTTGTTCCCGAGGACATGGGAGAAGTCTTGCTATAAGTAATCATGTGAATTTGGTATTCATTCGATATTTTCATGAGATGTATGTTGTCTTTCCTCTAGTGGTGTTATGTGAACGTTGACTACATGACACTTCACCATGATTTTGTCCTAGGCGAAGGCATTGGGAAGTAATAAGTAGATGATGGGTTGCTAGAGTGATAGAAACTTAAACCCTAGTTTATGCGTTGCTTCGTAAGGGGCTGATTCGGATCCACATGTTTCATGCGATGGTTAGATTCATCTTAATTCTTCTTTCGTAGTTGCAGATGCTTGCGATAGGGGTTAATCATAAGTGGGAGGCTTGTCCAAGTAAGGACAACACCCAAGCACCAGTCCACCCACATATCAAATTATCAAAGTAACGAACGCAAATCATATGAGCATGATGAAAACTAGCTTGACGATAATTCCCATGTGTCCTCGGGAGCGCTTTGCTTTATATAAGAGTTCATCCAGGCTTATCCTTTGCTACAAAAAGGATTGGGCCACCTAGCTAAACCTTTTCTACACTTGTTACTTATTATCCATTATGAATTATCTTATCACAAAACTATCTGTTATCAATAATTTCAGTGCCTACAGAAAATACCTTGCTGAAAACCGCTTGTCATTTTCTTTTGCTCCTCATTGGGTTTGACACCCTTACTTATCGAAAGGACTATGATTGATCCCCTATACTTTTGGGTCATCAAGATTCTTTTCTGGCGCCGTTGCCTGGGAGTGAAGCACCTCTGGTGAGTGGAATTTGGTAAGGAAAAATTTATATTACGTGATGAAATTTACCGTTGCTTGTCACTATGGAAAATAATCCTTTGAGGGGTTTGTTCGGGGTATGTTCACCTCGACCGGAAGAACAAAGAGTTTCTCCTCAACCTACTGCACCTACAGAAAATATTTATTATGAAACTCCTTCGGGCATGATAGAGAAACTGCTAGCCAATCCTTATGAAGGAGATGGAACACTACATCCTGATATGCATCTAAGCTATATGGATGAAGTTTGTAGATTATTTAAGCTTGCAGGTTTACCCGAGGATGAGGTAAACAAGAAGTTCTTCCCTTTATCTTTAAGATAAAGGCATTGACATGGTATAGGCTACGTAATGATATTGGAGCTTGGAATTACAATCGATTGAAATTGGAATTTCATCAGAAGTTTTATCCTATACATCTAGTTCATCGTGATCGGAATTATATATATATATATATATATATATATATATATATATATATATATAATTTTTGGCCTCATGAAGGAGAAAGTATTGATCAAGCTTGGGGGAGGGTTAGGTCAATGTTATATTCATGCCCCAATCATGAGCTCTCAAGAGAAATTATTAATAAGAATTTTTATGCTCGGCTTTCTCGTAATGATTAATCCATGCTCGATCACTACAAAAAAACTTCCATGATGATATGTGTTTGTCATAGTAGGTCACATTTTCTATCATGCATGTACATCCATGACGATTTTATGACAGAATCAAGATAGTCATACATGTGCTGTCGTAGAAGTGTTCCATGACATTACCAAAATTATCATCACGGAAGTGTCCACTTCCATGACGATAAACCGCGCGTCACAGAAGTGCTTTCGTCAAGGGTGACTGACACGTGGCATCCACCATAACGGGTCGTCGTTAAGCTATCGGGTCCAGTTTTGGATCCGATAACCCGTTAACAGCCAGGACCAATGGGAAATTTCCACGTGTAAAATTCTGATTGGCTGGAGGAAACACAGGTCAGCTTGTCAGTGGGTTAGATAGGCGCCTATGATATGTCGACACATGCGACGGCCCACCACCGGCCCATTTAGCTTACAAAGGCAGGCCCGTTTGACTTGGTCAAAAGTTAGCGGGCTGGCCCATGAAAAGCCTATTAACGGTCTCTTCACAAATAGCCCATTTTACGGCCCGGTAACTCATGGCCTTTTAGGGCCTACCCGAAATCGGCCCAACAACGTCATGTGGGCCGTCGAATATAACACCAGCCCGTTTCACTTTCGGCCCATGTATGTCCCATGACGTCTTTCGGCCCATATGAGGCCTTCGTATCTTTAGGCCCTTTAAAGGCCCACGATTACTCTAGCCCAGAATGAACAGTAAATTTCTTTTTACCCGTTAACGGCCCATGATTCACATGGGTCGTTTCCAGCCCGTGTTAGCTTTCGGCCTATTGACGACCCATACGTTCTTGGGATCCTTTCCGGCCCTCGATTACTTCCGGCCCGTTACTGGCCTGTTCCCCTAATGGGCCAAATTCAGCTCGTGGCAAGAGTCGGCCTGTTCCTGGCTTGTTAACCCGTTGCGCCGTTTCTAGCCCGTCCTATATTCTGGCCCATTAACGACCCGTTATGCCTATGATAGAATTAAGCATTTCCTGGCCTCCGGCCTATTAACGGTCGGTTACCGTGCTAGGCCGATACCAATTACACCCGTTTACAGCCCATGTAGACCCATTTATCCGACGGCCCGAGGCCCACCGATTCTACATCCGTGTTGGAGGCCCATTTAAAGACGGCCCGTAGGAGGCCCATGGATCCTACGGCCTATAGCATGTTCATGGTTACCACAGTCTGTATATGGCCCATGGTTGTTGCGGCCACTAGCAAACCAGGGAGAACGAAGACTAGGACATAAATAAGCCCGAAACTATCGCTAGGCTATTAAGGCGATTGCACAGATTACATCCACTGGGCATCAAAGATCGCCACCGGTGCAAATATGGGGAACACCCTACACTATACAAAAATGGCTTGCAGTTTTCTTCAGCCGGTGGCTGCACGCTAAGAACAAATTTTGTATCACAACAAAACAAATTACAACTATAAAACAAAAGGAAGTTGGCATAAAAGTTAACAGTCTGGCAGATAAATGCACCACCAGAAGTTCAAAACCTCAGTTCATTTGACCTGACTGTTACGTTTTCATGTTGTATTGTCCGATGGAGCACCATAAACTTTGCCTTCATTTTTCCTAGGCTCCTGAACAACATAGCAAATGTCTGATAGTCTGGTTTCAAAACCATGCATATCTTGATGACATCGAACAATGTTTGTCCTTGTTTCACAAAGGGTCTCTATTAGGGAACGAACTTGTGTCTGGAGCGCAGAAAAAACATTGTTTTGAGCTTTCATATCTTGATCATGAGGCAGTTTGGACGAGATTGCCTTAGCAACCAACCCAATATTACGCAGGAACGTGCTTTTGGCACTGTTAGTGGACATGTACTGACCCACTGCAGCAAGAGCTGACATTGCGGTTATAGTTGCATCGCCACCTTCAGAAGGTGGTGGTTCCACCATTTTTTCCATAGCTTGATGAAAAGTTGAGTTTTTACATTAGTACCAGAATAGAAGATATTAAGGAGGCAGCAAAACCAAACAAAATAGCTTTGGTCTATATACATAACTTATTCTGGTGAACCCATGTAAAATATTAGTTGTATTTTACTGCAAAGTACATAATAAAACCAGGTTCCAAACATATGACCATGTACCATGGCTAATGTATTGTCTATTTCTTCACATTGTATTGAAAGCTAAGGATAAAGAAACAAAGTTTATAATATGTTAAGCATAATATGATATCATTCATATCACAAAACAACTGAGAACGGACAAACAGGCAATTGTAATGTTGTGTGGGCAAGTCCAGCACGGAACTAGATTACAGGTCAAGATCAAAGGAACATCACTCCTCTCTTTTAAACCTTGTAAGGTGCAATGATACGCTAAGACAATTGTGTATAAAATTGAAAAGAGGAATAGACATTGGCTGCAAACCATGCAGTTCAAGGCACGAGTCAGAGTAAGTAGTAGTTAAAAGGCATGAGGATTAAGGACTTACAACAACGGCTTTGACTGGTGTAGTCATGCCCTTCGTCTTGCTGGTGTGACAGTCCTCGAAGATTTCCACATCATTTGGTTCAGGTACTTTTTGGTCCTTGCGGGCTTTCCTGTGCATTTGGAACAAGTCAATATAGATCTGATAATATGGTACAATGAAAAGAGTGAAACAACAGCTAATTACAAGAGCCTCGCAGTGTGCAATATAACTACGAGATCTTGTCGTTTGTTGGAATTTCACTTCCATATGGTTGGCCTTGTTCTTTGTACAGTTCACCTACAAGAAGATAGATTTGTGTGGCACATGCGTAAATAGGACTTCAACATGTGATCTGATCACATATATATAATGTACCTGATACTTCGGATCGGACCAGTGTTTAACGAGGCCATCTCCAGTCTTCATCCGATATATTTTCCACTGGAGATGTTTGGGCAAGTTCACTGTTAGCCTTGCCTTTAAGTGAGTTTTCCTCAAGTTATACTGATACTGTCGCAGAGCAGACTTGAAAACATGGGTGCAAGCTTGTGTGGTTGCATCATCTTAGCTATCTAACTTGAACCTCATCTATTGAAAATTATGGGAGTCTCATTATCAGCAACCTAGAAAGTATTGGACAGAGCAAGACGGTATTACTAGTTTCCATACATAACCATACTTATAGATAAATGGTCGAGGAAGGTGTTGAACTGGGTTTCGTCTTTATCATTCCTGTACTGAATCCATGTTGCGAGGATACGTACATGACACCTAACAGCAACCGCTACCTCTGATACTAACTTGGTTGACTCTGTAGCATCACGTGGCCTTTTTAAACCTGCCTCAAAACGGATCTCCATTCTTCCTCCTCTAGATTTAGTTAACCTATCGAGCATTATCCCTGATGTTTGTTTCCTCTTGCGCCTAGGTGCTAGTCCAACAACAAACATAGGAAGTGTTAGTGTACATCAAACTCTGAGACTACATATAAAGAAGCATGCAACTGTAACTTGGCTCCAGCAACTACCTTCTTGTTGTTGAAGCTCACAAAGTTCATCTGATCTTGCCAACTCATCTTGTGTCAAGAGTGCTTTGGAAGTAGTGTCAGGTGGCAAGGGAGCTTGGGAACATGCTGCTAGGTGAGTTGACCAATGAGTAAATCGTGCAGCTAGTGGTACTTTGGAAGGTGTTGCAACAACTAGGGTTGTCTCTGCTTGTTTGGTGGTAGCTATTTGTTTTTGTTTGGCGCGTTCTGAAGCTCATGTAGCACAGGATACCCTGTCGGTACAATTTTTCGCTGGACTTTGACCTTCTATTGCACCATCGGTACCAGCAGAATCTGCATGATTCTTCCGCTTCCCTTTCCCCGTTGTTCTGTCTTGCTCCCTCTTTCTCTGTGCCATGTTAAGTCAAGCCGACAAGAAAAACGAATAACAATTTATGTTATTTAGTTCTTCAGAACAAATTGATGCGTGATACAGAAGAACTGAACTTTGATGTTAGACAACCACATGATAGGAGGATGTAATATGTACAAAAAACAGGACGTCATGAGATAACCAAAACTATGATGTGTAAACTAAGCAGAAGACATTTCACTAAATTAGAAGCAATGCAATGGAAGGTAGACACCATATGAAAGATGCTACAAATATCGCTCTGCCAAGTTAACAGTGTCTCATCATAAATGCCGTTTAAAAAATGTGAAGCAGTACAAGAAATAAATCATATGCAAGATGCAAACAACATCACACTACCAAGTTAAAGGTCTCTCGTCATTAGTGCCATTGCATATTCACAACTTATGATGTGTAAACTAAGGAGAAGGCATTTCAACAAATTAGAAGCAATGAAAGCTAGACACCATATGAAAGATGCAACGAATATCAATCTACCAAGTTAAAACTATCTCGTCATAAGTGCCATTTCAATAAATTAGAAGTAGTACAAGCTAGAAAAGCATGCGAGATGTAACCTATATCACACTCCCAAGTCAAACATGTCTTATGATAAGTGATTGTTGCAGGTTACACAACAGTAGTACTTTGATGTAAGAACATGGTGTGATAGACAGATATTTTATGTTCTAGAAACAGGAACACATGTCTTATTCACAAGTATAATGTGTAAAGTAAGCAGATGAAATTCAACAAAATTAGAAGCAATACAAGCTAGACATCATACATAACATGCAACCACATATAACAGTGCCAAGTTAGAGGGGGAACCTGTGATGGTGCCCTAGGGAGATGTGCTCATCATCAACACAGCTACGTTGAGTGTCTATGCATGTGTTGTCTTGGAAATCATCTTGGGGGGATGGAGGAGTAGAATCTGTAGAGGCCCTCCATTTGGAAGGAGCACCATCATCCGCTGCCTTGCTATCTTCCTTCCACTTTATTGATTTTGAATTGTCAAGTAAAACCGACAAGAAAAAACAATAAAATTCACTCTTCCGAACTCATTCATGCATGATACTGGCAATCACTACTTTGATGTAAGGAAAACACATGATTCCAGGATGGAATAATACGAAAAACAGGACTGCATGGCGTATTCACAACTGTTTGTGTAAACTAAGCAGAAACCATTTCAACAAATAAGAAGCAATGCAAGCTAGACACCACATGAAAGGTGCAACCAATATGACGCTGCCAAGTTAAAAGCGTCCCATCATAAATGGCATTTCAACAAATTATAAGCAGCGCATGCTAGAAATCATATGAAGGATGTAACTAATATCACACTGCATATACTAAAGGTGTCTCGTCATATTGATTTATGTGGGATACAAAAAAACAATAGTTTTATGTAAGGACATGCTTAATAGACAGATGTACTATGTACTAAAAATAGGAATGCATGTCACAGGTATAATGTATAAACTAAGCAGAATAGCACATGCAATTTAACTAGATTGGAAGAATTACAATCTAGACCCCATATGCAACATGCAACCACATATCACGCTGCCAACTTAGTGTAAGCACCTGTGATGCTAGTGTAGGGGAAATGCGGTAATCAACTATAGAGCTATGTTCACTATCTTCATCTAGCCTTGCTATTTCTTGAGAATCATGTGGGGAGGCTGATGTTGCAATCTTTAAATGAGGATATTTTCTCACAATAGTCCACTTGCCTGACTGCCTCATCATAAGTGATTGATGAGGGATACACAAGAACATTAGTTTGATGTAAGACCATGGTTAATAGACAGATGTACTAGTATGTACCAAAAACGGGAAGGCATGTCATATTCAAAGGTATAGTGTGTAAGCTAAGCAGATGCAATTTGACCAAATTGGAAGCAATACAAGCTAGACATCCGGCTGGAGTGGTGAGCATGATCATCTAGGACCTGGGAGCCCGGTGGGAGGCGGGCTGCTTCGCCACCATCCTGGCTTTTTAATTGGCTTCCAGGTGATGTCTGTCTATGCTGGGCTTGTCACTAGCTCGGTCAGTGCCCTGACTAGCCATTTGACTTCTAGTGCTCCCGGGATGGTGGTTCATGTAAAAAATATCTTCCCTTACCTTAATAAAGACTGACTTCGGCCTTTCAAATACAAGCTAGACACCATATGCAACATGCAGCCACATATGACACCGCGAAGTTAAAGCAGGCACCTAGGATAGTGGTTCATTGGGAGCGAGGTCATCAACTCCAGAGCTACGTTTACCGTCTCCATCTGCTAACACCGCGACCTTTAAATGGCTGAAATGTGTCTAGCCTAGCCGTGTACCACGCTGGAGCAACTTCTCTCTTTTATTTTCTGCATCTGTGAAGGCAGCAGAGTCTGAAATATCCTTGCATAAAAACACAATAGTGAGAGTATGGGTGAAGTGTGTGCATAACTAGTGCACTGTAAAAGTAGCAGATAGCAGGTGGCTGAAAAATAAATGACAGGAGACATATGATAGCTCTACAACATTGCATGACAAACAAAATTAGATTCTACTCAGTATGATTTTGTAATATATGAGCATAGGAAATGCAGGTACTCCTCCAGCACACCACCACATGTGGTCCTATCAAGATAACAATCGACTGAAAATAAATAGGCCAGTCGATTTTTTTATGAACCGTCCAATCTATAAGGAATGGGTGGATGGCCTTCGTCTACCTCCCGCCAATCACTATTGACGATCTTTCTCGAACCGCCAGCGACCACCGGCCTAGACCCCTTTCTCCACCACCCCACCCTCCCCTCGACCTCACACTACCTTCGTGCTTGGTAGCGCCCCTAGGCCATCCCTTTAATCCCGGCTGACCTCCAGATCGGGCGCCAGCAACTCTAGGCCCCACACGCCCCTCAGATAAACACCGAGACGCTGCTTCCCCGACGTAACAAGCGGCTAGCGCTTGTTACGCCGGGGAATGCTTCCGTTAATTGGGAATCAACTGACCAGGAATTGAAATCCAGGGGGCGACGAAGCTCTAGCTAAGGTGAAATAGTATATGAGGAGAAACCTTGTGCATCACGAGTAACTAGGAACATCTAGTAGCAAGAAGAAGCGGTCAACTAGTGCCTTCTATGGGATGAATACCATGCAAGCAGACACGTATGATTTGCACGAATAAGGGAAGAGGAGTACCATTTCCGGTTGCCAGTGTGGTCGCCTCCACATGTCGCGCCAATCTTCTTATTTTTGCCGGGGAAACCGATGTTTTGGAGGAGGGTGCAGGCTTGGACGAACCCATGCCCAAATTGTTGACTGTGTTGCCGTGGCCGTATATCAGCGGAGGGGAAGCAGATCCGATGCGGCGAAGGATGGCGTAGTAGGAACAACTCCGGTGCGGTGGACGGTGGCGAAGTTGGAGCGGCAGCGGTGAGGCGCAGGACGGCATGGTTGAACTGGCTCGGGTACGGACGGCTCGACCTCGGCATTAACTACTAGCCTTGGAGGGCCTTGCAGTTGAGGTTGCGGTGGACGATGACGTCGGGGTATCGGCTCCGGCATGATGGAGGAGGGTGGCAGTTGATGGGTGGGATGGGGTGGCAGACGGAGGACGCTGGGGTTTCATGGCTGGTGGAGAGGTAGTTTTGGCGCCCACGGAGTACAAATGGGGAATCAGACGGGGGGCGGGGGGAGCTAAGGGAGAACCATGTTTCGGTTTGGGACGTGCTTGTTTTTGGCTTTTTTGAACAGATGAGACACGCTTGTTTGAAATTTGGGGAAAGTACAAACTTTGCCCCCCTCTTAAATTTTGGACCTATTGTGGGTCGGGGGTAGGATGGTAATCCCAGGTGTCCCAAATAGTGGGCGGGAGCGATTTCAGCCGCGCACATGTGTGCTTAGGCGGCCATTGTGTATGAATGTTTTTCGGAGGCAGTTGAGTGGCGTCTAGATGAAGCTACAAACCTACCCCGGCTTAGACCTTTGGATGTTGGGCCGGTAGGTTTCACGGGTCGGAGCTAGAAAAGTAATTTCCTTCTACTTCCAAACATTGGTCTCACGCGGTTTCAGGCGAGTAGAGGCCCTTTTGGCGCTTCATTCAAAATTTTGAAATAGAAGCATTCACGTTTAGAGTACTCTTGAACTTTGAGGATTGATCTAAATAGACAACGTTAAATTTGACCTTGTATGTTTGAAAACCTCATTAAATTATCCGCTTCTTTTTGAAATTTTGACACTTGAAAATCCTATAACTACGATTATTTTGGAATGGATGAGCTAAATTTGAATCTATTTTGTACACGATTATATATGCTATTATGTACAAAATCAGAGCAAAGATTGGTGCCCCCATAATTTAGGTATGATTTTTAAATGCCATGATATCGAATTCAAATAATTGAATGGACTTCATGTTGAATTCGATTTTTTAAACCACCTTAAGTTGAATTCAAATGTATACTAGTTCAAAGCTAGCTATTTATAATGTTCATTGTGTAACTTTCGTATGCATAATGTGCTTTACGCACACAACATGAACTATACTCACGTTTATATTCGATTGCTAAAGGATGCATTGTCTGGAGTTCAAAATACTAACTACATGGATCAATTATGTCGAATAATAACATAGACATGCTCAAATTTGATAGAATCTAGATGTCTGATGGATCAATGACCGTTCCTTACGCGAATTGCAAATATCATGATCCCATTCTAATATTTGGATACAATTTATATCTTTAATCAATGTGTACATCAGTCTTTTACGTGTAGTTTCACTCTCCATCAGTGGTCTCTCACACATGCTCACACACTCTCTCCCGAGGTGTCTTTCTCGCATACATGCTCTCGATATAACCCTCCTTCCCTCTCGTAACCATTGATGACTATTTTCACTAACCTTTATCACAAGCACTCTTCCTCTCACAAGCATACACACGCACAATCCCCATCGACCCTTTCTATATACATAGACCTGCCTATGTGTCTCCTATACGCACATTATCTTTAGGTCTGTCTCTCACGCATTGTCTCACACCTCTCTTCCTAATCGACGAGTATGATTCTAGCAGAGCATTCTGTAGGATGCCCCTTAAAGTTAGGTTGGATGAATAGTAATATCAGAGATAATGGGGTTACCTTAGTCCGAGAACCCAGGGTTACAAATCCTAGCCGGCTTTGTTAGTGGACACAGAGTCCTTCACAATTCTGCTATCGTTGTCTTGTATGACAAGTCATCCATGGGTGTCCCTAAATGCGTCACGGGCCGACCAATGTGGCGCAGGAATCGAACCAAGAGCCTCACCTCGACCCACCGGACCTCATGCGGTGACACACCCTCTGCCCCCGCCTCGTTATGTTCTCACACCCACACAGACCAACACAGACACCACACAAAAAAATCTCCTTGTGCCTCTATCCCCTCCCCCCATGGATATACACACTCAAGGGAATCTCTCATCGTGACATCATATTAGTCTCTCTCTCTCTAGACCTCTCTCATTTCTCGTGCTATCTCTCCCACGCCCCCTCCCCCTGCCGGCCCCTCTATCCATGCCTCTCTCTAATACATAATACACACACATACCTCTCTAGGCCCGGCCAAATACATCAACTACACATTCAAACATGTTACATCACGTACCCCATTGATCTAAAAAGCCCTCTCTTCACGTTTATTTCGCATACAACATTCCTTTGGAATAAAGTGTGGCCAAAAAAATATTTTAGAATTTCTACATATATACAACATTACAAAGTTATATTGAGGAGTATGAATATTAATTTGTTGCATGGTGCCCACAATGATATTTATTCCACACTGTGAATTTTTATATTTTTATACTATATATAAACTTAGTCATAATAAAGAGAAATGAAGAGCATCTCTCTCCCCATCGCATACACCCTCTCTACGCCCCTTTCACGTACGCACACAAACTATCTCCAGGTCCTCTAAAATTAAGCCCCCAGCACATTCATGCATGTTTCATCTTTCTCTCGCGATATATACAATGACGATCATTGTATTTGGAGCAAAAGCACGATACGTACATTGGACTTCAGAATCCACTCATTACAGTCACCATTTACATTTTGTGGTTATTATACAGTCACGGGCTCACCGTACAGCTCTGTATTTGCTCAAGACACGACTAGTTGACCAGTTAAACGCTCCACATGGCACCTCTAGTGTTGTATCACATTATCTCACTACCATTGGGCCCACCTATCGTCTTGTATCTACTCTTCTACACTCTTATAAAAACAGAGTTGGTGATGATGTTGTGCCTGCCATCCTGCAATATAGGCCGTCCGATTTATATCTGACGGATAGGAAGGAAACTATGGAAATTTTGCAAAAAGGTACCCACACACATTTCCACATTTGCAAATAAGGCCTTCACTCGTTCATCCTTTTCTCTCACAAGATAAACTAGTCATACAAATGCATCTTGATGTTACATGCAACGCACGTGCATCTTGCTAGTAAGAATGAAAACAAATGACAAAAAATATTGGACGGTGGTTTGAAGTCATGACCGCAGGCACAACGGACAAGGTGGACTTGTATTGGTATGCTGAGCCATCTATTTTAACACACAGGAGCTGGTGTGGTGATTATATACACACACACACATGCATGGACACGAACTGCATGCATGCAACACTCACAAGAACACATGCAGCCACGCACGCATGCAACACTCACACGTACACACGCAACCACGCACGCACGGAACACTCACATGCACACATGCACACATGCATGCACACACCACACGACCAACACACACTCTCACACTCAAGTGCTCAACATACATGTGCATGCACACACATTAGGCCTTGACAGACACATACACAACCAGGTGATTCCCGCGCACGGGTTGGAGTCTTGTCGTGCCTGCGTAAATTTGTGTTTATCTGACCATTTTCCTATGCGAACTGATAGGTGGGACCCACAAGGAACATGGTCAACTTAACTAGTCAACATGGTGCCATGCAGACTATTTGGCCGGTCAACAGAGTGCAATCCAATGCTGAACTATGAGCAAGTGACCATATAATCGCTGCAAAACGTATATAGTGACCGTAATGAGCGCATTCTGAAGTTCGGTGACCGTATTATGCTTTCTCATTGTAGGCCCTCCAAAACTACATCTCTACACGTTCTCACATGTTACATCTAACAACTATGCAATACAACACTACTACTACACTGTAACACAATAAATCATATGTGTTTTTAGTTTTACTAGATATCCTATTGTTACTTAATTATCCAGTTTGCATACGTTAAAATTGCCTTTGAAATGTATGGCCAGTATCATCTACCACGCGGGAAAATTCCCGCCCTTTCCTGTTTAATCGGGTTTGTATCAATGGATCGTGCGAAACAGAAAACTATAGTACTGGTATACAGTACAAGTGACAGTTCACTAGGCCGCCGTGTCGTGTATCTGTCGTAAGAGTGGAGCGCTCGCTTTCATAAATGTTCTAGTCCCTTTCGCCGACTAGTGGGACATCAAGCTACCGGGTCCACGTGCCATACCAAAATACAATGCAGAGCAGCAGGGGTGAAGCACCCTAGTCATGGCGCCGACGTAGTAATGAGCAATGAGGCATCAAATCAGAAAGATGCACCTTTCCCGCAGTTAAGTTGGAGGGACGAAGTAATAATAATGCTAGTAAAAAAACAAGTTGGAGGGACAAAGAAACCATCATTTCACTCGTTGCTGAATCCGCTTCTCCCTCATCTTCTTCAAGTTAACCACGTGTTGCTTCTGCCGTTGTTCTACCTCATGTGGGACGCGGATCGTCTTGGTAAAGCACTGACACGTGGGACCTCATGTTAGCAAACCGCCAGGCCAACTTCCTCTAAAAATAAGAAACCTCCCCCACCATCCGTGTGGCAAAATAACCTCCTTTTTACTAATCTTGATTCTATAATTTTTTAGATCAATATAATTGAGATTTGTATAGATAGCACACAGGAGCAAAACCAAGTGGTACGGTTAAGGGCATCCACAATGTGTAGGAAAATTTGAAAATTGCTTTTGTCATTGATGGGAACCATTTGTGGACAGTGCTGCCAAAGCCAAAAAGATGGAACCGAAGCTCCATGATTGATTGATTGAAGGAATAGAAAAAATGCAACGTCTCTCCTCTTTCTCCCGTGCTTGGATGCATGTATAGTATAGAGCACAGAGTCTACTCCCCTGTCCCTTCTATCACAAATGACAAAGCAGTGAGGCGTCAAATCACAAAGCACGGACGAAACAACCATCATTTCACTCTTTGCTGACTCTGCTTCTACATCGTCTTCTTTGAGAGACCACCTCACCGCACTAACCTAGACGTAAGACGCTTTTGTGTACTAGTAGTACTTGTACATTTATGCGTCTTTTGGTTCAACGGACTTCCTGGATGCAAATAAGGCAGTTGTCTCGACTTGCAGGCGGCACTTGCGGATGATTTACCGTGGTCTCCCTCAATGGTGTTCTCCGTCGAATGCACTTTGCCAAACAACAACGTTCGAGATATCATCGATGTCACCGCAATGGGGAAGGAAGTCAAATAGTTACTACCTCCCTTTTTTTGTACACCAGGCCAGTATATCAAAATTACAATTTGCAAAAGGCCACTAACACTAATCAAGGCAAAATTGATGGGGTTTGCCTCGTACTAGCAACCAAGGACATTAATATACCTTTGCATGCATGCAGAGGTGACAAGGTTTGTTTGCATGGCGCTGCATTAATCAAGCGATGAGGAGTGAGATGGTTATCTCTTTGGGCTTTGGGGAAAAAATACGCATTAATTGACACGTCAAACGATGATTTGTATCGAACTACACCCTCAAACGGTCGCTCCTGCACGCCGTGGTCGCACCGCACCCTCACACAGTCGCTCCTGCACGCCGCAAACCCAACCAAGGGAACGCACCCTCACTGACATGTGCTACCACTGACAGATAATTTTCGTTCATACATTATGTTTATCCAACCGCATGTTGAGGTGGATCCGTACGGCCCGTGCGGTGGTCTATTGGGGAAGAAGAAGAGGTTAGGAAGAAGGGTTAGGAGACGTGGGATATTCATCCAACTGCCTGAAATGGTAGACTGACCCAAATGATGAAAGTCAGGTGACTTGCATAACAATATATGTTTTTTACACAACAAAAGTGTTGGGGAACGTTGCAGAAAACAAAAAGTTTCCTACGGTTTCACCAAGATCCATCTATGAGTTCATCTAGCAACGAGTGATCGAATTGCATCTACATACCTTTGTAGATCACGCGCGGAAGCGTTCAAAGAACGGGGATGAGGAAGTCGTACTCGACGTGATCCAAATCACCGGAGATCCTAGCGCCGAACGAACGGCACCTCCGCGTTCAACACACGTACGGTCAGCGTGACGTCTCCTCCTTGATCCAGCAAGGGGGAAGGAGAGGTTGATGAAGATCCAGCAGCACGACGGCGTGGTGGTGGATGTAGGGGTCACCGCAGCAGGGCTTCGCCGTTCTACTACGAGAGGGAGAGGTGTAGCAGGGGAGAGGGAGGCGCCAAGACTCAAGGGTGCGGCTGCCCCTCCCTCCCCCCCTTTATATAGGCCCCCTAGGGGGTGCGCCGGCCCTAGGAGATGGGATCTCCTAGGGGGGCGGCGGCCAAGGGGTGGAGTGCCCCCCAAGCCAGGTGGGGCTTCCCCCACCCTAGGGTTCCCAACCCTAGGCGCATGGGGTGGGCCAAGGGGGGCGCACCAGCCCACTATGGGCTGGTTCTGTAACATCCCAAATTTTCAATTTGGAATGTTATACACTAGAACATCATGCATAGCATATTTTCTTGCATTTTGGTTGATCCTAGAAATTTCACGCAACTCAAGGACCCACGGAGAGAGTTGGAGATTTCGTTATTTTCATATTTGAGAGTTTTCTCGAATTTTGAAAAGAGGATTATTTGATTTATTTATTTTATCTTCAATTATTTTTCCAGTGTCAAAATATATGAGAGAGGGAATAATATGACTTTCCCAAATTTAGGAAAAAATGAAGATTGAATAAATAGATCAATTTCCGTTTGCCGGAGTTTTATTCGCATTTTATTTGGATAGGGAAAAATGCGCGTTTTCAAAAATTGCATTTTAGGTCCGGAGAAAACTTTATTTTGTTCGGCTCATTTTTAGGAGTCGGGGAAAATTTACTTTAGATTTTTCGGAGTTCGTTTAGATCTCTTTTTGTTTTTTTTTCTCTGCGCGCGGAAACTATTTATTTAAAAAAAAACAAAAAAAAACTGGACCAAGGCCGGCCAGGCCAAGGCCCAGCCGGGCCAAAGGCCACCGCCCCCAGGGAGCCGCGCGCGCCTAGCGCTGGCGCAGGAGGCCGCCGCCTCGCCTCTCTCCTGTACCGAATCCTAGTAGGACTTTGGTCCTACTTCCGTATATTCCTTTTCTATTTCTAGATCTTTTCCTTCCCTCTTTTCTATTCCTAATCCTAGTCTAATTCCTTGCCCTCTACCCCAAGTAAACCCCTCCCCTCCCCAATATAAATACCCAAGCACCCCCCCTCTAAATCATCAAACCCAAAGCCTAGAGCTCCACCACACCCCACGCCGCGCCCTACGCCACCCCACGCCGCGCCACGCCGCCACCCCACAGCCGCCGCCCGCGCCCTGCGTCACCGCCACCGCCGCACCTTGCCCATGCCGCCGCCCTACGTCGCCGCCGCCGGAGCCCCTCACCGGAGACCTCGCCGGAGGTAGCCCCGCGCTACATATATTCTTTTCATCGGATCGTTTTCTTCTAATCGTTCCGATTCTCTTCTTCGCTAAACCATTCCGGTTTTCCAGATCGGTTTTTCGTTCGGTTTTCTTCTCCGAAACCCTAGATCGGATTCGTTTTCTTCTCCGACTTAGTTGCCTTTGGACCGTTCGCCGGACCGTTCGTCCTAACGAACGTGATCACCGGATAACCGTTCTTCTTTTTCTTTTCGTCGGATTTATTCCGCGATCGCGATCTCAGATCCGATCTTCTTTCTAGTCTTTCTTTTCGCTCGTTTATCGGAATCAGGTGATTCAAGTGCCTGGAGTTTCATCTCGAAACCGTCGTACCGTTTAATCAACTTGAACAAGATTTTGCTACAGTAAAATTTGACCTAGTTTCAACTTGCTAGAACCGAGTTGTTTTCTTCCGCCTTTTGTTTTTCGTTCTTTCTTTGCAACCGGAGTTCTTAAGTTGAACTACCTGGTTCGTTCTCTTGTTCGAGTTTTACCTGTGCATTAGATGAGTACTTATTGTATGCTTGTTGTTTGTCTGCGATAGACTACCCGGATTGCGCCGCTTGTTACTTCGAAACCCTAGGACTCGCGGATCATCAGCAAGGCAAGTAACACTTTGATCATACTTTTCTACAACCCATGTTTTATTGCATTAGATCAATCCTCACACATTGCATGATTAGGATCTAATTAAATTGAGGGATGGGAAGTAGATGAGGTAGTACCTATTACCTGTTTTACTATGAAACCCTTGGGAGTTACTTCTACGTTTGCTATTTATGCCATGCTATGCTAGTAGACGTGGATTGGGTGAGTGATATCCATGACAGATGTGAGATTGATAATTTTAATGGTTTATCTAAGGTGGCAACTTAAACACACATTTGGGTGGATTGAGGCACCTGATGTCTATCAGGACTTGCCTGTTTTTTTCGGACCGCCACCCAGGCTCAAAGGGATCATAAGATCTTTCAAACTAGAAACTTTCGTGTGCAGCCACATGCCATTATGGGCTCTGGCATAGTTGACTAAGTTGTGCGAACTCTTACGGGGTGGACTAGTAGATGTAGGGGTTATAGGTGGTACGGTCTACCCCACATGTAAGGTGCTAGCGCTTCTGAAAGACTGTGTCTCGGTCATCCGTTTCTCAAACACCATGTAGTGCGAGAAATCCAATGGAGGCGATCGAGTCTTGTGGGAAAAGTGCGCAAACCTCTGCAGAGTGTACAAACTAATCATGATTAGCCGTGTCCCCGGTTATGGACAACTTGAGTATCTAGTACTTGAATATCCTGTGAATCTCAACATGTTACTTCTAATTAATGTTGTTGGGTTTTAATTGTACTTTTAATTGGGATTGAGAATGCTGTCAACCATTCTCAATGTTTCACAACCACCATGATAGTTAAATAAATTTATTCCTTTGCAGTAGGGAAAAATTGGCTTTACGCAAAACTGTAACCATAGAGCTTTCCACCAGCCATATATGCATATAGTATAGCTGTTTCATTCCATTACTCTCTATGTGTTACTTTGCCAGCATATTCCATGTGCTGACCCATTTTCGGGCTGCAACGTTAATGTTGCAGACTTTTCAGACGACGATTGAGGTGTTTTTAGTTCGTGGCCCTATACTCAGTGATGCCGTTGGAGTTGATGGACCCATTTATCTTCCGAGTCTTCCGCTATTATCGATATTATATGGCCTTCAGCCATATTTATTGTAATAAGTTCTTTTTTGAGCCATCAATGTAATAAGTGTGTGATTGCAACTCTGCTATAAAACCTCGATGTACTGTGTGGTGTCAGCATTACTGATCCAGGGATGACATCGTAGCACAGTAGACGTGATACATTCGGGTCAGGTCGCTACAGAGATGGTATCAGAGCCAACGCTGACTGTAGGACACGACCACTAAGTTAAAGCCATAGAACATCACTCTCTTCTCATTTTCTAACTCCTCATCTTTTCTACCCTATTAGGATGACGAACGCGAAGATTAAGTACGCTCAACCGGATGAAGGCACACCTTTTGGATTTCACCTGAAGGAAGTCACCAAGTACGTGAACATTGGATTACCAAGCGTCACGGGAACCTTCAACGCCACTCTGCCTGAAGAGGAGCGCTGGAAGATTCAAGCTCACGTTCCGGGAAGGACATTCGCACCAATCACGAAGCCCATAGATAGTGTTTTCAATGCACCAACCTGGAGTCTAGGAAAGAGCATGGCAGCTCATATCACCATAGGACGCATTGGAGAAGTTTACCAAGAAGACCTCAAGGACACTATCTACCAGATTTGCTGACGCCGAGATGAACAATGGGAGTTAGTCAGCACCAAGAAGGATAGATCCATTGCATCTTTCCTCCAGGAGTTAAACCAGCACATTCGACGCCACGAGAATCAGATGTGCAATGACATGATAGAGTTGAAGAATGCGAAGGCAAGGATCATCGAGCTAGAAGGAGAACTGAAGTCTACACGCAAGGACTACATGGATGAGATCGTAGCTCTAGCGAGGCACAATAACGATCTTAAGCAGGAGATTGAAGAACTCAAGAGGAAGTTAGCATCCAAGGAGGAAGACAAGTACGTCGCATGTCCTAACAACTACATCATCATCGACGACACCGATTCGGATCCAAGTGAACCCGACTTTGAAGACGAAGCTGGAGCAGATATTATGGAGTCTTCCACTGGTTCAAATTTCTAGATGACCACCAGATAGTAGTAGTATTCCCCCATGTAAACAATAGTCGAGCACTTTTGCGATAGATTTAGATCGTTTGTAAGCCCTTGTTTGATTGATTGAAGTGATCTTGTGTGCATTTGCTCATGTGCATTGGGGTAGTGTTTTCCCTTTAGACCTCACTCTATTCTCAATTCTCGTCTTGTCTAAACCCTCAGATGCCTCCGAGACGTGACAATGGATTCCCACCGGAGCTCACTCAGTTGATCCAGTAGCAGAATCAATTGATGCAGATGTTAGTCCAGAACCAGCAGAACAACAACAACAACCCACCACCACCACCACCTGTTGACCACTTAGCCCGTTTCCTTAGGCTGAATCCACCGGTGTTTTCCAGTAGCACCGAGCCGATAGTAGCAGACGATTGGCTCCGCAAGATAGGAAGGGAGTTGACCACTGCAGGGTGCACAGATGGTGAGAAAGTGAAGTTTGCCGCACATCAGCTAGACGGACCCGCGGCAGCATGGTGGGAGAATTTCACAGCCACTTACCCAGTAGACACTGTCACATGGGATCAGTTTCGGCAAGCTTTCTGCACTGCCCATGTTTCAGCAGGAGCTATGGCCATAAAGAAGCGTGAGTTTCGCAACTTACGCCAAGGAGGAAGGACATTTGGCCAGTATGTGGAGGAGTTTAGCAAGTTAGCACGTTATGCCCCAGATGACGTTGCTACGGATGCAGCTAAGCAGGAGAAGTTTCTGGAAGGATTGAATGATGAGCTAAGCATGCAGTTGATGGTAGCGAGTTTCAACAACTACCAGGAGTTGGTAGATCGTGCCATCATGATTGAAGGGAAGCAACAGCAGATTGAGAACCGCAAGAGGAAATATGGACAGGGGAAGTATAACTCTGGAGCCCAGCAGAAGCCCCGTTTTACCCCTAAACCGGGATTTAAGTTTCAGCATACCCATGGAGGAGGTAGTTCGCACAACCATAATGGCCACAAGAATGGAAATGGGAATGGAGGAAGCAACGGCCAGAATCGAACCATCCCATCGACCCCAACCAAGAGAGACCTGAGTCAAGTCACTTGTTTCAAGTGTTCGAAGACCGGACATTATGCCAATGAATGTCCCGAAGGCCAGAATGGAAATGGCAATGGAAGCTTTGGGAAGAAGCCGAACCCTTTCAATAGGGGACAGGTGAACCACATTAATGTGGAGGAGGTTGAAGATCAGCCCGATGCAGTAATAGGTAAGTTTTTGGTTAAGTCATTTACTGCACTTGTTCTTTTTAACACTGGAGCATTGCATTCATACATATCAAGGGGATTTGTGGATAAGTATAACCTGCCAACCCAAGCCCTTAGGTCACCCATGTTAGTAAGCTCACCAGGAACAGAGTTTATGGCTAGACGATGGTGTGATCGGTTACCATTAAGGATTGGTAACTATGTGTTTCCCTCAGACCTAATAGTATTGGAATCTCAAGGATTGGATGTGATATTAGGCATGGATTGGTTATCAAAGTATGAAGGGAACATTGAGTGTGCTAGTAAGTCCATTTTGCTTACCACACCAGAAGGAAGAAGGATCAAGTATGTATCCCGGCATGTACCAAAAAGGACACAAGTGAATTGCCTAACAGGAGTTGTGCAAGAGGAAGTACCAGTGGTAAAGGATTTTCCTGATGTATTTCCTGAGGAATTACCAGGCATGCCACCGGATAGAGACATTGAGTTTTTGATTGAGTTATTGCCAGGCACAGGCCCAATATCGAAGCGACCATACCGAATGCCAGCAAAGGATTTGGTAGAGATTAAGAATCAGATTAAGGAGTTATTGGATAAAGGTTACATTCGCCCAAGTTCTTCACCTTGGGGATCACCCGTACTTCTAGTGGAAAAGAAGGATGGATCATTAAGGATGGTTGTAGATTATCGGGGATTGAATGAAGTAACCATCAAGAATAAGCACCCACTGCCAATGATCAATGATCTGTTTGATCGGTTGCAAGGAGCTAAAGTGTTTTCCAAGATCGATTTGCGATCAGGGTACCATCAGTTGAAGATTCGAGAGTAGGACATACCTAAGACAGCATTCACCACAAGATATGGACTGTATGAGTATACCGTTATGTCATTTGGATTGACTAACGCGCTTGCCTATTTTATGAACCTGATGAACAAAGTGTTTATGGAGTTTTTGGATAAGTTCGTCGTAGTGTTCATTGATGACATCCTAGTCTATTCAAAGGATGAAGAGGAGCATGAGGAACATTTGCGTTTGGTTTTGGATAAACTAAGGGAACATTAGTTATACGCCAAATTCAGCAAATGTGAGTTTTGGTTGAATGAAGTTGGATTCCTCGGACATGTTATATCCGGAGAAGGTATAGCAGTTGACCCCACTAAGGTTGAGACCGTAACCGAATGGGAATCACCAACAACAGTTGGAGAGATCCGGAGTTTTCTTGGACTCGCAGGATATTACCGGAGATTCATTGAGAACTTTTCAAAGATTGCAAAGCCTATGACTGAATTGTTGAAGAAGGATACTAAGTTCAATTGGACTGAGGAGTGTGAGGCTAGTTTCCAGGAGTTGAAGAAACATTTGGTCACCTCACCAGTATTGATTTTGCCAGATCAGACCAAGGATTATGAGGTGTATTGCGACGCTTCACGTCGAGGACTTGGAGCAGTGCTTATGCAGGAAGGAAGAGTTGTTTCGTATGCTTCACGACAACTGAAGCCTCATGAGTTGAATTATGCCACGCATGATTTGGAGTTAGCAGCTGTAGTGCATGCATTGAAGACGTGGAGACATTTCCTCATTGGAAATCATTGTGAGGTGTACACGGATCACAAGAGTTTGAAGTACATTTTCACGCAGAAGGAGTTGAACCTCCGACAAAGGAGATGGTTGGAGCTCATCAAGGATTACGATATGAGATTGCATTACCATCCCGGAAAAGCTAATGTAGTAGCTGACGCATTGAGCCGTAAGAGCCATGTCAACACCCTAGTGACAGGAGAAGTACCAAAGGAATTAGGAGAAAACCTTCGGAACTATTTCCAAACATATCCGAGAGGCTATGTAGCAGCATTGGAGATTCAGTCAACATTGATGGATAAGATCAGAGAAGCTCAGAAATTTGACAAGGAGATTGCCGCTATAAAAGAGAAATTGAGCAAAGGAAAGGCAAAGGGATTTCGTGAGGATGAACACGATACCTTATGGTTTGAGGACCGTGTTTATGTGCCCAATGACCTGGAGATCAGGAAGTTGATTTTGCAAGAGGCACATGATTCACCGTATTCGATTCACCCAGGGAATACCAAGATGTATTTGGATTTGAAGGAAACATTCTGGTGGACCGGAATGAAGAAGGATATTGCAGCATATGTAGCAGTTTGTGACGTATGTCAGAGAGTAAAAGCAGAGCATCAAAAGCCAGCAGGATTGTTGCAACCATTGCCGATACCCGAATGGAAGTGGGATAAGATAGGCATGGATTTTATCACAGGACTACCCAGGACGAAAGCAGGATATGACTCGATATGGGTAGTAGTTGATCGTTTGACGAAGGTAGCACATTTCATTCCAGTTAAGACCACTTACACCAGTGCTAAGTTGGCAAAGATATACATGACTAGGATCATTTGTTTGCATGGAGTCCCGAGGAGTATCGTATCAGATACCAGTTTCGTTCCATGACAATAGTTACGAAGTTGGAGATCGTCAATTCTTTGGACCAGATTTGATTAAGGAGTCTGAATGGAAGGTTAAGTTGATTCGCGATAGGCTCAAGGTAGCCCAGTCCAGGCAGAAGAGCTACGCAGATTCTAAACGCAAGGAGATAGTTTACGAAACCAGAGACAAAGTTTATCTTCGAGTATCCCCACTTCGAGGAGTTAAGCGCTTTGGAGTTAAGGGAAAGTTAGCACCGCGTTTCGTTGGACCGTTTAAGATCTTGAAACGTATGGGAGAAGTCGCGTATAAGTTGGAATTACCAAAGGGACTGTCAGGAGTTCATGATGTATTTCATGTTTCTCAGTTGAAGAAATGTCATGCCGAGATGGCAGAGGTACCGCTAAGAGATACCGTGCCGCTTGAAGCAATTCAGTTGAAGGACGACTTAACATATGAGGAGAAGCCAGTTAAGATTCTCGATTTTGCCAGCAGAGTTACTCGCAGCAAGGTTATCAAGTTTTGCAAAGTTCAGTGGAACCACCACTCAGAGGATGAAGCCACCTGGGAGAGAGAAGAAGATTTGCTCAAAGACCACCCTCACCTATTTTCTAGCCAACCCGAATCTCGAGGGCGAGATTCATCTTAAGGGGGGTAGGTTTGTAACATCCCAAATTTTCAATTTGGAATGTTATACACTAGATCATCATGCATAGCATATTTTCTTGCATTTTGGTTGATCCTAGAAATTTCACGCAACTCAAGGACCCACGGAGAGAGTTGGAGATTTCGTTATTTTCATATTTGAGAGTTTTCTCGAATTTTGAAAAGAGGATCATTTGATTTATTTATTTTATCTTCAATTATTTTTCCGGTGTCAAAATATATGGGAGAGGGAATAATATGACTTTCCCAAATTTAGGAAAAAATGAAGATTTAATAAATAGATCAATTTCCGTTTGCCGGAGTTTTATTCGCATTTTATTTGGATAGGGAAAAATGCGCGTTTTCAAAAATTGCATTTTAGGTCCGGAGAAAAGTTTATTTTGTTCAGCTCATTTTTAGGAGTCGGGGAAAATTTACTTTAGATTTTTCGGAGTTCATTTAGATCTCTTTTTGTTTTTTTTTTCTCTGCGCGCGGAAACTATTTATTTAAAAAAAACAAAAAAAACTGGACCAAGGCCGGCTAGGCCAAGGCCCAGCCGGGCCAAAGGCCACCGCCCCCAGGGAGCCGCGCGCGCCTAGCGCTGGCGCAGGAGGCCGCCGCCTCGCCTCTCTCCTGTACCGAATCCTAGTAGGACTTTGGTCCTACTTCCGTATATTCCTTTTCTATTTCTAGATCTTTTCCTTCCCTCTTTTCTATTCATAATCCTAGTCTAATTCCTTGCCCTCTACCCCAAGTAAACCCCTCCCCTCCCCAATATAAATACCCAAGCACCCCCCCCCCTCTAAATCATCAAACCCAAAGCCTAGAGCTCCACCACACCCCACGCCGC
>NC_041388.1:126921617-126938041 GCF_002162155.2 Triticum dicoccoides | reverse complement strand
GCCGCCACCCCACAGCCGCCGCCCGCGCCCTGCGTCACCGCCACCGCCGCACCTTGCCCACGCCGCCGCCCTACGTCGCTGCCACCGGAGCCCCTCACCGGAGACCTTGCCGGAGGAAGCCCTGCGCTACATCTATTCTTTTCATCGGATCGTTTTCTTCTAATCGTTCCGATTCTTTTCTTCGCTAAACCGTTCCTGTTTTCTAGTTCGGTTTTTCGTTCGGTTTTCTTCTCCGAAATCCTAGATCGGATTCGTTTTCTTCTCCGATTTAGTTGCCTTTGGACCGTTCGCCGGACCGTTCGTCCTAACGAACGTGATCATCGGATTCTTCTAGGTTAACGACATCCGTTCGTTTAACCGTTCTTCTTTTTCTTTTCGTCGGATTTATTCCGCGATCGCGATCTCAGATCCGATCTTCTTTCTAGTCTTTCTTTTCGCTCATTTATCGGAATCAGGTGATTCAAGCGCCTGGAGTTTCATCTCGAAACCGCCGTTCCGTTTAATCAACTTGAACAAGCTTTTGCTACAGTAAAATTTGACCTAGTTTCAACTTGCTAGAACCGAGTTGTTTTCTTCCGCCTTTTGTTTTTCGTTCTTTCTTTGCAACCGGAGTTCTTAAGTTGAACTACCTGGTTCGTTCTCTTGTTCAAGTTTTACCTGTGCATTAGATGAGTACTTATTGTATGCTTGTTGTTTGTCTGCGATAGACTACCCGGATTGCGCCGCTTGTTACTTCGAAACCCTAGGACTCGCGGATCATCAGCAAGGCAAGTAACACTTTGATCATACTTTTCTACAACCCATGTTTTATTGCATTAGATCAATCCTCACACATTGCATGATTAGGATCTAATTAAATTGAGGGATGGGAAGTAGATGAGGTAGTACCTATTACCTGTTTTACTATGAAACCCTTGGGAGTTACTTCTACGTTTGCTATTTATGCCATGCTATGCTAGTAGACATGGATTGGGTGAGTGATATCCATGACAGATGTGAGTTGATAATTTTAATGGTTTATCTAAGGTGGCAACTTAAACACACATCTGGGTGGATTGAGGCACCTGATGTCTATCAGGACTTGCCTGTTTTTTTTTGGACCGCCACCCAGGCTCAAAGGGATCATAAGATCTTTCAAACTAGAAACTTTCGTGTGCAGCCACATGCCATTATGGGCTCTGGCATAGTTGACTAAGTTGTGCGAACTCTTACGGGGTGGACTAGCAGATGTAGGGGTTATAGGTGGTACGGTCTACCCCACATGTAAGGTGCTAGCGCTTCTGAAAGACTGTGTCTTGGTCATCCGTTTCTCAAACACCATGTAGTGCGAGAAATCCAATGGAGGCGATCGAGTCTTGTGGGAAAAGTGCGCAAACCTCTGCAGAGTGTACAAACTAATCATGATTAGCCGTGTCCCCGGTTATGGACAACTTGAGTATCTAGTACTTGAATATCCTGTGAATCTCAACATGTTACTTCTAATTAATGTTGTTGGGTTTTAATTGTACTTTTAATTGGGATTGAGAATGCTGTCAACCATTCTCAATGTTTCACAACCACCATGATAGTTAAATAAATTTATTCCTTTGCAGTAGGGAAAAACTGGCTTTACGCAAAACTGTAACCATAGAGCTTTCCACCAGCCATATATGCATGTAGTATAGCTGTTTCATTCCATTACTCTCTATGTGTTACTTTGCCAGCATATTCCATGTGCTGACCCGTTTTCGGGCTGCAACGTTAATGTTGCAGACTTTTCAGACGACAATTGAGGTGTTTTTAGGTCGTGGCCCTATACTCAGTGATGTCGTTGGAGTTGATGGACCCATTTATCTTCCGAGTCTTCCGCTGTTATCGATATTATATGGCCTTCAGCCATATTTATTGTAATAAGTTCTTTTTTGAGCCATCGATGTAATAAGTGTGTGATTGCAACTCTGCTATAAAACCTCGATGTACTGTGTGGTGTCAGCATTATTGATCCAGGGATGACACCGTAGCACAGTAGACGTGATCCATTCGGGTCAGGTCGCTACAGGTTCCCTCCCCACTTATCCCATGGGGCCCTCCGGGATGGGTGGCCCCACCCGGTGGACCCCCGGGACCCTTCCCGTGGTCCCCGTACAATTCCGATGACCCCCGAAACTCTCCCGATGGCCGAAACTGCACTTCCTATATATAATTCTTCACCTCCGGACCATTCCGGAACTCCTCGTGACGTCCAGGATCTCATCCGGGACTCCGAACAACTTTCAGGTTACTGCATATTCATATCTCTACAACCCTAGCGTCACCGAACCTTAAGTGTGTAGACCCTGCGGGTTCGGGAGACATGTAGACATGACCGAGATGGCTCTCCAGTCAATAACCAATAGCGGGATCTGGATACCCATGTTGGCTCCCACATGCTCCTCGATGATCTCATCGGATGAACCACGATGTCGAGGATTCAAGCAACCCCGTATACAATTCCCTTTGTCAATCGGTACGTTACTTGCCCGAGATTCGATCGTCGGTATCCCAATACCTCATTCAATCTCATTGCCGGCAAGTCACTTTAATCGTACCGTAATGCATGATCCCGTGACCAGATACTTGGTCACTTTGAGCTCATTGTGATGATGCATTACCGAGTGGGCCCAAAGATACCTCTCTGTCATACGGAGTGACAAATCCCAGTCTTGATCCGTGTCAACCCAACAGACACTTTCGAAGATACCCGTAGTATACCTTTATAGTCACCCAGTTACGTTGTGACGTTTGGTACACCCAAAGCACTCCTACGGTATCCGGGAGTTACACGATCTCATGGTCTAAGGAAAAGATACTTGACATGAAAAACTCTAGCAAACGAACTATATGATCTTGTGCTATGTTTAGGATTGGGTCTTGTCCATCACATCATTCTCCTAATGATGTGATCTCGTTATCAATGACATCCAATGTCCATAGTCAGGAAACCATGACTAGATGTTGATCAACGAGCTAGTCAACTAGAGGCTTACTAGGGACATGTTGGTGTCTATGTATTCACACATGTATTACGATTTCCGGATAACACAATTATAGCATGAATAAAAGACAATTATCATGAACAAGGAAATATAATAATAATCCTTTTATTATTGCCTCTAGGGCATATTTCCAACAGTCTCCCACTTGCACTAGAGTCAATAATCTAGTTACATTGTGATGAATCGAACACCCATGGAATTCCGGTGTTGATCATATTTTGCTCTAGGGAGAGGTTTAGTCAACGGATCTGCTACATTCAGGTCCGTATGTACTTTAGAAATATCTATGTCTCCATCTTGAACATTTTCAGGAATGGTGTTGAAGCGACGCTTGATGTGCCTGGTCTTCTTGTGAAACCTGGGCTCCTTGGCAAGTGCAATAGCTCCAGTGTTGTCACAGAAGAGTTTGATCGGCCCCGACGCATTGGGTATGACTCCTAGGTCAGTGATGAACTCCTTCACCCAAATTGCTTCTCGCGCTGCCTCCGAGGCTGCCATGTACTCCGCTTCACATGTAGATCCCACCACGACGCTCTGCTTGCAACTGCACCAGCTTACTGCCCCACCATTCAAAATATACACGTATCCGGTTTGTGACTTAGAGTCATCCAGATCTGTGTCGAAGCTAGCGTCGACGTAACCCTTTACGACGAGCTCTTCGTCACCTCCATAAATGAGAAACATTTCCTTAGTCCTTTTCAGGTACTTCAGGATATTCTTGACCGCTGTCCAGTGTTCCTTGCCGAGATTACTTTGGTACCTACCTACCAAACTTACGGCAAGGTTTACATCAGGTCTGGTACACAACATGGCATACATAATAGAACCTATGGCTGAGGCATAGGGGATGACACTCATCTCTTCTATATCTTCTGCCGTGGTCGGACATTGAGCTGAGCTCAATTTCACACCTTGCAACACAGGCAAGAACCCCTTCTTAGACTGATCCATATTGAACTTCTTCAATATCTTATCAAGGTATGTGCTTTGTGAAAGACCTATGAGGCGTCTTGATCTATCTCTATAGATCTTGATGCCTAATATATAAGCAGCTTCTCCAAGGTCCTTCATTGAAAAACTCTTATTCAAGTAGGCCTTAATGCTGTCCAAAAGCTCTATATCATTTCCCATCAAAAGTATGTCATCTACATATAATATGAGAAATGCTACAGAGCCCCCACTCACTTTCTTGTAAACACAGGCTTCTCCATAAGTCTGCATAAACCCAAACGCTTTGATCATCTCATCAAAGCGAATGTTCCAACTCTGAGATGCTTGCACCAGCCCATAAATCGAGCGTTGGAGCTTGCACACCTTGTCAGCATTCTTAGGATCGACAAAACCTTCCGGCTGCATCATATACAATTATTCCTTAAGGAAACCATTAAGGAATGCCGTTTTGACGTCCATTTGCCATATCTCATAATCATAGAATGCGGCAATTGCTAACATGATTCGGACGGACTTCAGGTTCGCTACCGATGAGAAAGTCTCATCGTAGTCAACCCCTTGAACTTGTCGATAACCCTTAGCGACAAGCCGAGCTTTATAGATGGTCACATTACCATCCGCGTCTGTCTTCTTCTTAAAGATCCATTTATTTTCTATGGCTCGCCGCTCAACGGGCAAGTCAGTCAAAGTCCATACTTCGTTTTCATACATGGATCCTATCTCGGATTTCATGGCTTCCAGCCATTTGTCGGAATCCGGGCCCGCCATCACTTCTTCATAGTTCGAAGGTTCACCGTTGTCTAACAACATGATTTCCAAGACAGGGTTGCCGTACCATTCTGGTGCGGAATGTGTCCTTGTGGACCTTCGAATTTCAGTAGGAGCTTGATCAGAAGTATCTTGATCATCATCATTAACTTCCTCTCTAATTGGTGCAGGCACCACAGGAACATTTTCCTGAGTTGCGCCACTTTCCGGTTCAAGAGGTAATACTTCATCAAGTTCTACTTTCCTCCCAGTTACTTCTTTCGAGAGAAACTCCTTCTCTAGAAAGGATCCATTCTTGGCAACAAAGATCTTGCCTTCGGATCTGAGGTAGAAGGTATACCCAATAGTTTCTTTAGGGTATCCTATGAAGACACATTTTTTCGACTTGGGTTCGAGCTTTTCAGGTTGAAGTTTCTTGACATAAGCATCGCATCCCCAAACTTTTAGAAACGACAGCTTAGGTTTCTTCCCAAACCATAATTCATACGGTGTCGTCTCAACGGATTTCGACGGAGCCCTATTTAAAGTGAATGCGACAGTCTCTAAAGCATAGCTCCAAAATGATAGCGGTAAATCGGTAAGAGACATCATAGATCGCACCATATCTAATATAGTGCGATTACGACGTTCGGACACACCATTACGCTGAGGTGTTCCAGGCGGCTTGAGTTGTGAAACTATTCCACATTTTCTTAAGTGTGTGCCAAATTTGTGACTCAAGTATTCTCCTCCATGATCTGATCGCAGGAACTTGATTTTCCTGTCACGTTGATTCTCAACCTCACTCTGAAATTCCTTGAACCTTTCAAAGGTCTTAGACTTGTGTTTCATTAAGTAGACATACCCATATCTACTCAAGTCATCAGTGAGGGTGAGAACATAACGATAGCCACCGCGAGCCTCAACACTCATTGGACCGCACACATCAGTATGTTTGATTTCCAATAAGTTGGTTGCTCGCTCCATTGTTCCTGAGAACGGAGTCTTGGTCATTTTACCCATGAGGCATGGTTCGCACGTGTCAAATGATTCGTAATCAAGAGACTCTAAAAGTCCATCTGCATGGAGCTTCTTCACGCATTTGACACCTATGTGACCAAGGCGGCAGTGCCACAAGTATGTGGGGCTATCATTATCAACCTTACATCTTTTGGTATTCACACTATGAATATGTGTAGTATTATGCTCGAGATTCATTAAGAATACACCATTCACCATCGGAGCATGACCATAAAACATATCTCTCATATAAATAGAACAACCATTATTCTCGGATTTAAATGAGTAGCCATCTCGTATTAAACGAGATCCTGATACAATGTTCATGCTCAAACTTGGCACTAAATAACAATTATTGAGGTTCAAAACTAATCCCGTAGGTAAATGTAGAGGTAGCGTGCCGACGGCGATCACATCGACCTTGGAACCATTCCCGTCGCACATCGTCACCTCGTCCTTCACCAGTCTCCGCTTATTCCGCAGCTCCTGCTTTGAGTTACAAATGTGAGCAACCGCACCGGTATCAAATACCCAGGAGCTACTACGAGTACTGGTAAGGTACACATCAATTACATGTATATCACATATACCTTTCGTGATGCTGGCCTTCTTGTCCGCTAAGTATTTGGAGCAGTTCCGCTTCAAGTGACCACTTCCCTTGCAATAAAAACACTCAGTCTCGGGCTTGGGTCCATTCTTTGGCTTCTTCCCGGCAGCTTGCTTGCCGGGCGCGGCAACTCCCTTGCCGTCCTTCTTGAAGTTCTTCTTACCCTTGCCTTTCTTGAACTTAGTGGTTTTATTCACCATCAACACTTGATGTTCCTTTTTGACTTCTACCTCTGCTGATTTCAGCATTGCAAATACTTCAGGAATGGTCTTTTCCATCCCATGTATATTGAAGTTCATCAAAAAGCTCTTGTAGCTCGGTGGAAGCGACTGAAGGATTCTGTCAATGACTGCGTCATCCGGGAGATTAACTCCCAGCTGAGTCAAGCGGTTATGTAACCCAGACATAGTGAGTATGTGCTCACTGACAGAACTGTTTTCCTCCATCTTACAGCTAAAGAACTTGTCGGAGACTTCATATCTCTCAACCCGGGCATGAGCTTGAAAACCCATTTTCAACTCTTCGAACATCTCATATGCTCCATGTCTCTCAAAACGCTTTTGGAGCCCCGGTTCTAAGATGTAAAGCATGCCGCACTGAACGAGGGAGTAATCATCGGTACGTGTCTGCCAAGCGTTCATAACATCTTGTTCTGCAGGGAGAACAGGTGCGTCACCTAGCGGTGCTTGTAGGACATAATCTTTCTTGGCAGCTATGAGGATGATCCTCAAGTTCCGGACCCAGTCCGTATAGTTGCTGCCATCGTCTTTCAGCTTGGTTTTCTCTAGGAACGCGTTGAAGTTGAGGACAACGTTGGCCATTTGATCTACAATACATGTTGTAAAGATTTTAGACTAAGTTCATGATAATTAAGTTCATCTAAATCAAATTATTCAATGAACTCCCACTCAGATAGACATCCCTCCAGTCATCTAAGTATAACATGATCCGAGTTAACTAGGCCATGTCCGATCATCACGTGAGACGGACTAGTCAACATCGGTGAACATCTTCATGTTGATCGTATCTTCTATACGACTCATGCTCGACCTTTCGGTCTTCTGTGTTCCGAGGCCATGTCTGTACATGCTAGGCTCGTCAAGTCAACCTAAGTGTTTGCATGTGTAAATTTGTCTTACACTCGTTGTATGTGAATGTTGGAATCTATCACAACCGATCATCACGTGGTGCTTCGAAACAACGAACTGTCGCAACGGTGCACAGTTAGGGGGGACACTTTCTTGAAATTATTATGAGGGATCATCTTATTTATTACCGTCATTCTAAGTAAACAAGATGCAAAAACATGATAAACATCACATGCAATCAAATAATAATAGTGACATGATATGGCCAATATCACATAGCTCCTTTGATCTCCATCTTGGGGCTCCATGATCATCTTGTCACCGGCATGACACCATGATTTCCATCATCATGATCTCCATCATCGTGTCTCCATGAAGTTCCTCGCCAACTATTACTTCTACTACTATGGCTAACACGTTTAGCAATAAAGTAAAGTAATTTACATGGCGTTTCTCAATGACACACAGGTCATACAAAAATAAAGACAACTCCTATGGCTCCTGCCGGTTGTCATACTCATCGACATGCAAGTCGTGATTCCTATTACAATAGCATGAACATCTCATACATCACATATATACCATTCATCATTCATCACAACTTTGGCCATATCACATCACAAAACACTTGCTGCAAAAACAAGTTAGACGTCCTCTAATTGTTGTTGCAAGTTTTACGTGGCTGCAATAGGGTTCTAGCAAGAACGTTTTCTTACCTACGTGAAAGCCACAACGTGATTTGTCAACTTCTATTTACCCTTCATAAGGACCCTTTTCATCGAATCCACTCCAACTAAAGTGGGAGAGACAGACACCCGCCAGCCACGTTATGCAACTAGTGCATGTCAGTCGGTGGAACCGGTCTCACGTAAGCGTACGTGTAAGGTTGGTCCGGGCCGCTTCATCCCACAATATTGCTGAAGCAAAATAAGACTAGTAGCGGCAAGAAAGTTGACAACATCTATGCCCACAACAAATTGTGTTCTACTCATGCAAAGAGAACTACGCATAGACCTAGCTCATGATGCCACTGTTGGGGAACGTTGCAGAAAACAAAAAATTTCCTACGGTTTCACCAAGATCCATCTATGAGTTCATCTAGCAACAAGTGATCGGATTGCATCTACATACCTTTGTAGATCACGCGCGGAAGCGTTCAAAGAACGGGGATGAGGAAGTCGTACTCGATGTGATCCAAATCACCGGAGATCCTAGCGCCGAACGGACGGCACCTCCGCGTTCAACACACGTACGGTCAGTGTGACATCTCCTCCTTCTTGATCCAGCAAGGGGGAAGGAGAGGTTGATGAAGATCCAGCAGCACGACGGCGTGGTGGTGGATGCAGGGGTCACCGCAGTAGGGCTTCGCTGTTCTACTACGAGAGGGAGAGGTGTAGCAGGGGAGAGGGAGGCGCCAAGACTCAAGGGTGCGGCTGCCCCTCCCTCCCCCCCTTTATATAGGCCCCCTAGGGGGTGCGCCGGCCCTAGGAGATGGGATCTCCTAGGGGGCGGCGGCCAAGGGGTGGAGTGCCCCCCAAGCCAGGTGGGGCGCCCCCCACCCTAGGGTTCCCAACCCTAGGCGCATGGGGTGGGCCAAGGCGGGCGCACCAGCCCACTATGGGCTGGTTCCCTCCCCACTTAGCCCATGGGGCCCTCTGGGATGGCTGGCCCCACCCGGTGGACCCCCAGGACCCTTCCGGTGGTCCCGGTACAATACCGGTGACCCCTGAAACTCTCCTGATGGCCGAAACTGCACTTCCTATATATAATTCTTCACCTCCGGACCATTCCGGAACTCCTCGTGATGTCCAGGATCTCATCCGGGACTCCGAACAACTTTTGGGTTACTGCATATTCATATCTCTACAACCCTACCGTCATCGAACCTTAAGTGTGTAGACCCTACGGGTTCGGGAGACATGTAGACATGACCGAGATGGCTCTCCGGTCAATAACCAACAACGGGATCTGGATACCCATGTTGGCTCCCACATGCTCCTCGATGATCTCATCGGATGAACCACGATGTCGAGGATTCAAGCAACCCCATATACAATTCCCTTTGTCAATCGGTATGTTACTTGCCCGAGATTCGATCGTCGGTATCCCAATACCTCGTTCAATCTCGTTGCCGGCAAGTCACTTTACTCATACCATAATGCATGATCCCGTGACCAGACACTTGGTCACTTTGAGCTCATTGTGATGATGCATTACCGAGTGGGCCCAGAGATACCTCTCTGTCATACGGAGTGACAAATCCAAGTCTTGATCCGTGTCAACCCAACAGACACTTTCGGGGATACCCGTAGTATAACTTTATAGTCACCCAGTTATATTTCGACGTTTGGTACACCTAAAGCACTCCTACGGTATCCGGGAGTTACAGGATCTCATGGTCTAAGGAAAAGATACTTGACATTGGAAAAACTCTAGCAAACGAACTATACGATCTTGTGCTATGTTTAGGATTGGGTCTTGTCCATCACATAATTCTCCTAATGATGTGATCTCGTTATCAATGACATCCAATGTCCATAGTCAGGAAACCATGACTATCTGTTGATCAACGAGCTAGTCAACTAGAGGCTTACTAGGGACATGTTGGTGTCTATGTATTCACACATGTATTACGATTTCCGGATAACACAATTATAGCATGAATAAAAGACAATTATCATGAACAAGGAAATATAATAATAATCCTTTTATTATTGCCTCTAGGGCATATTTCCAACAAAAAGATCCCTAAAACAACAACATAAATAAAAACTATCACTGCTCGCGGAACATGACGGCCTCGTCGTCTTTGGTTGCCGGCGCGAACCAGCCGTAGATGCCGACGTGTGTCTCCGCACCGTGGTTGTCCTTGGCCTCCAGCTACTCGTTCACGCGGAGCGTGCGGACGCTTTGCACGGACGAGAGCACCGCCCAGTTCAAGTCGAGGACGCCCGGTTCCGCCTTCAAGAGGACCTCGATGGCAGCGGCATCCGCGCGCTCCGCGTCGAGTTGAGCCTCCGCCGCCCGGTTCAAGTCCAGGACGTCCGGTTCCGCCTGCAGGAGGGCCTCGATGGCAGCGGCATCCACGCGCTCCACGTCGAGTTGAGCCTCTGCCGCCTGGTTCACATCCATGACATCTGGTTTCGCCTGCAGGAGAGCCTCGATGGCAGCGGCATGCACGCGCTCCGCATCGAGTTGAGCCTCTGCCTCCCGGTCCTCCTTTAGTATCGCCAGGTTGAAAAGCTGGTCCACCTGCACCATGGGGGACCCGGACGCCGGCACGAAGTCGACATCCATCGTCTCATAACCATAGGGGGCCTTCTACGCTGCGACCTCCGCCATGAACATTGAATCGGCTTCCTCCTCATCGTAGCTTGGCTCCAGAGAACTCGGGGATTGGCCCGCAGCAAAGAGATCTTGGGAACAGAGGTCTGTGGCACCGATCGCCGCCACGATTTCTGCGCGGCGCTTCGACATCAGCATCTTGTAGTACGTGATCTTGCGGCGCACCATGGCTTTCAGGTGAACTAGGGGACGCTTGATGTGGTCTCAGGGATCGAAAGGTGGGGGAATGGGCTGGAGAGGAGGTGTGGTTTTGGGGCAGTGGCTGGCATATGCCGAGAAGTGAAGGTTCTGTTGTGAATAGTGGTTGCGGTGACGACCGGTCAATCGGTTTTGACTATACATCGCTCTGGTCGCGTTCGTGTTGCACCCCGGCACGCTGGACCCTCTACATCACTCACCGAATGGAACATGCTTCGTCTTGCATTTTTGCTCGCTTGTGGGACCATAGTTGAGAGCAAACCGACATGTCCCCCCCACCCGCGTCATTTATACTACTACTCCCTCCGTTTTATGCGTAGTAAATAAAAACAGAGGGAGTATACTAACTAAGGATGAGGATCCCCTGACGTGGCCGAACCCATTGAGTAAGTGACATGCGGGCCTAGCAAGCATGGGGCCTGCCAGTAAGTGACCGAAAGGGAGGGTAAGGTAGGGATACCTTCATTAGAGGATCCATTTCCACTACTACTCCATCCTTCCATCTATACAGGGCCTAATGCATTTTTCGAGGCTAACTTTGACCAAATGCTAGAGTAATAATATATGACATGCAACTTACACAAAGCATACGGTCAAATTCATATGTGAAAGGAGCTTCCAATTATATAATTTTCACATTATACATCTCATGTACTATTTATCTTGTCAATAGTCAAAGGCGCTTTGAAAAACGCATTAGAGCATGGTTAATAATATAGCCAGCCGATGGCTATAAGGAACTGCCATGTCATCTATAGTCATCATCTATATGCACTCATACAATAGTGTGGGCTATAAGGTTGGCTATTTCCCGCAAAAAATAATATAAAAGGTTGGCTATTGTATTAGTACTTTTTCCCATCTCCTCTCTACTATCTCTTTCTTCATATTTATTGTATTTACCTGGGAATGTGTATATAGCTAGGCTCTTGCATGAGAGCTCACTCCCCTTACTTTTTCACATCTCTCTCCTTCACATCGGCAAAAGTGCCATGTAAGTTGGCTCTTAATGGCTATTAGGTTGGCTCTAAGCATTTAATATTTGCATGAGCAAGGTATATGATTGGAAGAGAGTTGCATGCATACTTTTTTTCTTGATCTATGTGTTATGGTCGGGCTGTAGAATATAAGAGCCCGCTTCACTCTCTCTCCTCTCTTCTCACTCCTCGAAGTAGGATTTTAATGAAATGACAAGTCTTATAGCCTGCTGACTATGCCTTATTAGACTTGCTCTTAGGCCCTATATAAATGGAAGGAGGGAGTACTATGAGCACTGCATACTCTACTACAGATGTCGTGAGTACTCCACTAGTACTATTGGACAGGGAAGTTAAAAAAGTTACTATTGGACTGGCTATACGTGGCAAAATCCTAGTAGGAAGAGCATGCGCCAGAACAAGCACTTTCACGTGGTTGAAAATAAATTGGAAACCATCTCTGTTTGAATACAAATCTAGGAGTACGTACAAATCTAACAATATTGATTGGGCGTTGTTGAATGTTGATACTTTTTTCTGTAAGTTTGATCAAAGTAGAGATACTTTGACTACACATAAAACTTATATGTAAACAAGAAAGGATCGGAGGGAGTATATTGTATGTTCAAAAGTGAAACGAACATTGAATGCCCTTTATATATGATTTGCGGATGCTATGATCACCAGTTCAAAATTTTGAATCCTCCTTAGGCATCACACATGCACCAACTCGTTTTCTCTCGATTTCATCTCGGGGTCCGAAGATTGATTGAGAGGACTAGGGTGGGTACAATATGTTCGTTTCGCTTACGAACGTACAATATACTCCCTCTGATCCCCATAGACCCCCCCCCCCCGCAGGTCATTTCTATCATTCTATCATAGAAACAGACCAAACCATTATCTCCTTGCACGACACACAATTGTCTCTCAAACATCAATCGATCTTGTCTTTATGTGTCGGGGCATGAATGGGATGTCAAAACTAAGATGGGAAGCGACACGTAGTGGAGGCAAAGTGAAACTTTAAACAAACCATTTGTTTGTATGCATGTTGTACAAATTACAACATTGGAAATACAAGCATGTGATACTCGGCGGAATGTTCAAATGACGCATGCTGGAGGATGGACTCGACCGGAGGGCGGCATGATCGATGGAGAAGAGGGTTGGAGAGGAATGAGAAATAAGCAACGTCGCATGATTATACTTGAACAAATCAAATAAACAATAAGTTGTCTCGTTTTCCCTTCCGTCTTGGTCACGGAGTAAGATACTCCCTCTGTTTTTATTTACTATGCATATAAGGTTTGACTAAAGTCAAACTTCATAAAATTTAACCAAGTTCATAGAGAACTAGCAAGATGCCCGTGCCTTGCACGGAACATCAAGGTCTTGTGGGAGAAAAGGGTGAACGAGGGAAGGCCTTATCTGCAAATGTGGAGAGGAGTGCGGGTAAATTGTCATAGTTTCCATCCTGTCCGTTAGATATAGATCGGAGGACCTATATTGCAGGATGGCAGGCACACCATCATCACCAACTCTACTTTTTATGTACACTAGCAAGATGCCCGTGCGTTGCACAGAACATCAAGATGCATTTGTATGAGTAGTTTATCTTGTGGGAGAAAAGGATGAATGAGGGAAGGCCTTATTTGCAAATGTGGAGAGGGTGTGGGTATTTTTTTGCAAAATTGCCATAGTTTCCTTCCTATCCGTCAGATATAAATTGGACGGACTCCTATAAAAACAGAGTTGGTGATGATGGTGTGCCTGCCATCCTGCAATATAGGCCGTCCGATTTATATCTAACAGACATGATGGAAACTATGACAATTTTGCAAAAAGGTACCCACACACCTCTCCACAATTGCAAATAAGGCCTTCCCTCGTTCATCCTTTTCTCTCACAAGATAAACTAGTCATACAAATGCATCTTGATGTTACGTGCAACGCACGGGCATCTTGCTAGTAAGAGTAGAAATATGAACATTTACAATAGCAAATATATATGATGTGAAAGTATATTCAATAATGAATCTAATGGTATTGATTTGTTATTGTATATGTTATTATTTCTGTCTATGAACTTTGTCAGAGTTTACAAAGTTTGACTTTGAGCAAAGCTAAAATGCGGAGTAAATAAAAACAGAGGGAGTACGCATGGACTAGTATAGTTACTACTGTCGGAACATGGTAAGTTGGACCCCTAAATGCAGGCACAGACCGGGCACACCTCAATTATTCTTTCAAACAGTCGGACACCTACATTTAGCACACCATCCGGCTACTTAATCAAGTGTTACGCTTCACTACTTGAAAAGGAAAAGGGTGGCACCGTACCCAAAAGCACCACACATGGGGCTAGGGTAACAACTTGGTATTGTACCACATTTGAACCAGGGCACGGAAACCACCTGTTCTGCTCCTAATGCGCAACGCGGAGCACTAACGCTCGAATATGGCCAGGAAAATAGGGAAATCGACATGTGGGGCACACCTGTCGGGATGACATGGCGCAAAATAGTCTAATGGAGGAGCTGGCCCACGACCTCCTCGCCACCGGTAACCGTTCATGTTGGTCGTGGGGGGCCAGCAACGTGGCGCAGCTCCAACACCGCCTCTAGACAGGGCGACCGTGGTGAGCAACACGCTCATCGCCGCTAGACACGGTCGGTTTCAGTGTGCCGAGGGTGGCATTAGCGCTATGGTACAACCAGCAGATCAACACCTGGCTTGTCGAGGATGCACGGGGCGCCGAAGTGCACGCGCGCCATGACGCGTCCGTGGAGTGGTGTAGCGCGGCCAATTGCATCCCCAGGACCCTAGACCATGCCGAGTCGTCTTGCTTTTTCAATGACATGTGGGGTCACATGTGAGCAAAGGGCATCTCCAACGTTGCCATGACCGCAGCTGACTACCCTGGCACACCAAAAACCCTCGTCCCTCGCGCCATCTTGCGGTGCGTTCCCAGCCGGCGCCAGCTTCCCGCATTCATGCCATCCGTCCCTATGCCATGGTTAAGAGGCTCGGTGCCCGAGGAACAAACTCCGGCGACTCAATGACGCTCCCAGACGCTTTGGCCTCACTGGAATGTGCTACTTAAAGTGGAAATGCCCAGCTAACGTCCACACCATAGCGCATCGTCCTGCTACCTGGCACCACATCCGCCATGACCACGAGCGTGAACACTCTGCGGGAGAGATTTGTCTTCAGGGATGAAGCTCGAGGTTGCCGCGCTCGCTCAAGTCGCCGCTCGCGACGCAATAGCGGCATAGCCGGACACGAACGCGACCGCACAAGCGGTGGCCATGATGGCGGCCGATGACGGGAGCACCGTCAGCCACGCGTCCTACTTGCCGCCGTCCAATGTCCGGCACCACCGAGGTCGGGGACTCCTCCAAGGATTAGTAGGGCATGGGAGGCGGCAGGGCATGGTGTGCCAACTAGCCGGTCCGTCTCCCGTGTTCTACTCTTCCTCGCCGGAGACCGCACCTTTGTCTTGAACCCCGCCCCCGTACATGGAGATCGCAGATGGAGGACGTTGGTCGCCACCATAGAATAGGTTTAGGGTCGGGTTTCTTTTATTTTTGTGTCCTATAAAAGTTCAAAATGTAATGAAAATCTGCCGTGTTTGCATTAATCTCGGCCGGTGTATATGAACTTTCACAATAATATAGTATATTGTCGGCGTACTAGCAAGATGCTTGTGCATTCCACGGAACATCAAGATCTTGTGGGAGAAAAGGATGAATGAGGGAAGGCCTTATCTGCAAATGTGGAGAGGAGTGCGGATAAATTGTCATAGTTTCCTTCCTATCCGTTAGATATAGATCGGACGGCCTATATTGCAGAATGGCAGGCACACCATCATCACCAACTCTTCTTTTTATTGAACCGAGACAAAGCTAACATGCGAAGTAAATAAACACATAGGGTCTACATACACAATTTGTCTTAGGCACTCCAATTGTACATCCACTACACATTCATGCATTTCACATCTTTCTACAACTACAAGAACCTACAAAAGGGTTACGTAAGTTGTCTCTCTCTCTCCTCCCTGATTTTCATGGTGGCGGGCCCCTCCCTCCCCCCAATCTACAATCAATAGCTCACATGTTTCACATTACGTTAATTACGTAACTGGGATGACATAGGTGTAGCATTACTCGTCCAAAAAACCCAACTAAGCCAACCTCCCAGCATATCGCGCGGGAAAAGACCCGGCCGTGCCGTTTTAGTCAGGATTACCCGATTACTAGTAGTAGTAACGATGGATCGCGCGAAGCGCCAAGTTTTTTTTTGAGGGGGCGAAGCACCTAGTTTAGAAGGAAAAAGGGGGTACACTCACAGCACCCCTGTCGCGGTCGCATTGCAACGCACACACGTTTGGTCCTGCACGCGGCTCATGCAAACGGAACGCGCTTTGGCTTGCCTCTTCACTGACATGTGGGACTGCACTTGGAGAAGCCAA
>NC_041388.1:126889469-126921097 GCF_002162155.2 Triticum dicoccoides | reverse complement strand
CCAACTAGCCAATAATATTCCCCAAACACCCCCCTATACCCCTCCACTTCATTCACTCTACCAAAGCCGCCCTCCCCGCCGCGCCGATACGTCGGCGCCGCGGTTCTTCGAGGGGACGCACGGCAATCCTCTCACTCCCACAGTACGCTCTCGTAGACTGCCGTCCTCGAGCCGCGCCGCCACTACCGATGACATTCTTGTGGAGGCGCACGGCGGTCAGCGCCGCCACCCATGGCGATGTTCGTGTGGAGACGCACGACGGTCAACTTCTCCCATGGTACGCGCATTCTAGACTGAGGCCCCGTGCATGTCGGTGTAGCGTTGAATGTTAGCTGCTAGACCCTGTTAATCTCACTGTTTGCCAAAGTAGTTTACAGTCAATATGCTCTGCTTAAGAAGCTTCCTTGCCCTGTTCTGCACTCAATCTTCTTAGCTGAGATGGCTTGCCAAGCCCGATTAGTTGCTAAAATATCCTGCCATATATTTATTGTGACGTAGATTGCCATGGTCTAGTAGCCAATCTGTTAGGTGAAACAGCTCTACACCGTTTTATACTCGATCTTTGTTGCTGCGATGGTCTTCGATAGTTCGATGGCTATGTGCTTAGCCTCATTGACTGCTGAAACAGCCTGCCATAATTTAGCACTCAAATCTGTTTGCTGAATTAGCTTTAAATATATTTCGTTACTTAGATCTGCTCGTCCAAATATCTTGCCATAGCTTTAGACATCGACCTAGGTATTTTTTTTGGACTTCATAAGAAAGCATATATGTTTTTCCTGTAATATCTAGTGGAAGAACTAATTTGTATGTCTAACAGATGGATAGGACTTGGATAACTTCTGCTCGAAGATTCTCCGCTGCAAATGTCGAGGGGATTGAAAACTTCATGAACTTTATCAGAGCTGAGCACGATGGTCCGAAATCAGATGTGCTCTGCCCGTGTAGTAGTTGTATGAATTTAGTTACAAGACCCCAGTCAACTATGCAAAATCATCTACACTTGTATGGGATGTCGGTCACATATACTAGGTGGGTTCATCATGGTGATGCTGTGAACGTCAATGTTACTGACTACGTGGAAGCAGCAGATCACCATCTTGATCTGCCTGATGCTCAGGTGGAAGAGGAGGAGGTGGTGGTGGTGGCGGAGCCAGTGAGTTTGACCAACATTGAAACAATGCTATGAAATGCTCATGCATTTCGTGAACTTTCACCTACAGAAGAAAAACGGTGGGCCCGCATGTTGGAACAATGCAATGTGGCTGTTACCGCACGAAATAAGCTGTCAGTATTCTCAGCTATGGTCACCATTCTTCAGGTGAAGACATCTGAGAGGATGACCAACAAATCATTCGATGTGATGCTGGCAGCTCTCCGCAAAGATTTCCTAGATGCGTCTGAGCTGCCACACACCTACAGTAAAATGAAGAATTTCCTCCATGCAGTTGGAATTGGATATGATATGGTCCATGTTTGTAAGAATAATTGTGTTCTGCTCTGGAAGGATTATGCCAACTTAAGTGAATGCCCGAAATGCAAATCATCAAGATGGAAAGATGGCGATGCTGTGAAGAGGATTCCTCATAATGTTCTGAGACATTTTCCAATTACAACAAGATTGAAGAGGTTGATTCATGATGCTGAAGCAAGAGAGGATGTACTGTAGTATTCTAGGAACCAGGAGTACAGAGACCAGAATGTAATGAGCCATCCATCAGATGGTAGCGAGTGGAAAAGCTTCAATCGGAAACACAAAAAGTTTGCCGCTAACCCAAGAAACATTAGACTTGGCTTAGCTTCAGATGGATTTAACCCATTTGGCCACCAAAGCTCCACATATAGCATGTGGCCAGTGCTTGTTATCCCTTACAACATGCCTCCAAATGTCTGCACCAAAGAATCAAACTACATGATGGCCTTACTAATCCCAGGTCCAAAAAGTCCTGGAAAGGATTTTGATTTATTCATGGAGCCTCTTGTGGAGGAACTTCAACAACTATGGAGGGGTGTTCTCACTCGAGAACTATATAGCAGCCCACCATCTGATTTCTTTCTGCGTGCTGTTATAATTTGGTGCATCCATGATTATCCAGCTTTGGGCACTATGTCAGGGCGAATGATACATGGTTACAATGCATGTGTTCGCTGTGACAGGAATCCGCTGTCATACGCAATACTTAGCAAGATCTGTTACATTGGACACCACCATTTCCTTGCCAAGGACAAGCCGCGTCCTACAAAATACCGAAGACATGTGTTCAATGCAAAGCGTGAAAACCGCGATGCGCCAAAGAGGCTCACCGCCGATGAGTTGCAAGTGGAATTAGAGAAGGTTAGGCATATTACACCAGGAAACCATCCTGATAATGGTAGCGGGAAAAGGAAGTGTGGCAGGGCAGAAGAGAGATTATTGTTTACCTGCAAGTCCACTTTGTGGGACTTGGATTATTGGAAAGATTTGGATCTCCGGCATAATCTTGATGTGATGCACATCGAGAAAAATATATATGACAACATTATCGACACACTTCTTAATATTGAATGCAAGACTAAAGATACCTTAAAATCTAGGATTGATTTGACACACCTGGGTATCAGAAAGGATTTGCAGGTGCAAGATGAAGGTAAACCACGGGATATGGCACCAGCTGTGTACGTCTTGGATAAGGCAAAAAGAAAAGAATTCTGGGAGGTCCTATCACGTGTGAGATTCCCACATGGATTTGCTTCCAACCCTAAAAGGAGAGTTAGTGCAGATGGAAACAAGGTACAAGGGTTGAAAAATCATGACTGCCACGCCCTACTTCAAAGGGTTTTACCTGTTATCCTTAGAGGATTGGGCCGCCCTGACTTATACAGAGCAGTTGTAGAGTTGGGACAATTCTTCAGGTAACTCTGCAGTAGAAATATCAGGGTAGATGCTTTGGAGATTCTTAGAGACAAGATACCAACTATCCTATGCGACCTTGAGAAGATATATCCTCCAGCCTTCTTTAATGTGATGGTGCATTTGGCTGTTCATCTACCTGATGAGGCACTACTTAGAGGTCCAGTACAGTATGGCTGGATGTACCCTATTGAAAGGCGGCTTGACACTTTCAAGGGCTATGTTAGGAATAGAGCTAGACCCGAAGGTTCCATTGCAGAGGCCTACATTGCTACATAAGCGTTGACATTCTGCTCAAAATACATTGAAACAGATGACCAGCTTAGCAAAGAGGTGGGTGAAGACAATCCCGGGCTCAATGTTTTCGATTATTCTGTTCGAGTTACAGGGAAGAGTCGAAAAGAGGACAAACCTAAATATTTGGACAAAATGGTTTGGTATGTGTTGAATAACTGTCCTGAGATACTACCTTATATCAAGTAAGTGCTAAGTACTGCAACTTATACATTGTAATCTACTAAACTTGCAGCACATTCTTATATATTTAGATGTTTGATGCGATCACTATGTTGTGCAGCATCTACAAAAAGGAGTTATTGCCGCAAAATCCAAGAAACATTGACAAACTGGTTATGGCAGGATTTGTGAAATGGTTCAAGAGCCATGTAAGCTTTTGAATTGCACTGTCAGTTATTTTAGTATATTGAGTACATAAGATGATCAGCTTGTCTATTTTCTAACAATAGGTTAAGAAAATGCGGGAGGATGGGCAGGCAGATGATGATGCCATTTACGCACTAGCAATGGGTCCTGATACTTGGGTAGGACATTATGAATCTTGCGTTGTTGGAGATGTGTGCTACAACACCCTTGCACGCGACGAAGGCAGGAAGACACAAAACAGTGCCATCATCAACACGGATACGTATGGCATAGAGACAACTGAAATGTATGCTAACATAACAGACATTGTTCAGTTGCAGTATATCTCCAGTTTCGAGGATCATCGGTGTGTGGTTCTGTTGTGCTGTCGTTGGTATAACCTATTTTCCAGGATCAGAAATCCCAGAGCTAATGATTATTTCAAATCCATCAATGTCAAGGCGGCGTACTGATAACCCACAAGTATAGGGGATCACAACAGTTTTCGATAAGTAAGAGTGTCGAACCCAATGAGGAGCTAAAGGTAGAACAAATATTCCCTCAAGTTCTATCGACCACCGATACAACTCTACGCACGCTTGACGTTCGCTTTACCTAGAACAAGTATGAAACTAGAAGTACTTTGTAGGTGTGTTGGATAGGTTTGCAAGATAATAAAGAGTACGTAAATAAAAAGTAGGGGCTGTTTATGTTAAGAAACAATAAAGTAAATATAGCGAGTGTGGAAAAGTGGTGGTAGGAGTTGCGAAATTGCCCCTTAAGCAATTGACTACTTTACTAGACCGATAGCAAGTATTATGTGGGAGAGGCCACTACTAGCATGTCATCCCTGACTTGGAATTCTATGCACTTCAGATTGGAACTATTAGCAAGCATCCGCAACTACTAATGTTCATTAAGGTAAAACCCAACCGTAGCATTAAGATATATTGGTCCCCCTTCAATCCCGTATGCATCAATTTCTATGCTAGGTTGAAGCTTCTGTCACTCTTGCCCTCCAATACATAGTCCTATCAACATACAACTAACCCTATGGTGTGATCCACGCGCGCGCTCATATGATGGGCACCAAAGGACAGCAACATAAGCACAAGCAAATTAAATCAATCATAGCAATTCATCAACCACCGATAGGACAACGAAAATCTACTCAGACATCATAGGATGGCAACACATCATTGGATAATAATATGAAGCATAAAGCACCATGTTCAAGTAGAGGGTACAGCGGGGTGCGGGAGAGTGGACCGCTATAGATAGAGGGGGGAAGGTGATGGATATGTTGGTGAAGATGGCGGAGGTGTTGGTGTAGATCGCGGTGATGATGATGGCCCCCGGCGGCGTTCCGGCGCCACCGGAAGCGAGGGGGAGAGAGCCCCCCTCCTTCTTCTTCTTCCTTGACCTCCTCCCTAGATGGGAGAAGGGTTTCCACTCTGGTCCATGGCCTCCATGGCACGGGAGGGGCGAGAGCCCCTCCGAGATTGGATCTGTCTCTCTGTCTCTCTCTTTTTCTGCGTTCTGTTCTGGCTCTGTTTCACCATTTCGTATATATATATATGGAGATCCGTAACTCCGATTGACTTGAAACCTTCGCCGTGATTTTTTCCGAATATTACCTTTCTTGCGGCAAAAGAAGAGCGCCAACCGCCTTACGGTGGGCTCACGAGGGTAGGGGCGCGCCCTAGGGGGGGCGCGCCCCTATCTCGTGACCACCTCAGGCACTAGTTCGCGTTGATTTTGCTTCCGAATTTTCCATATTTTCCAAAAATAAGCTCCATCCATTTTTATCCCGTTTGGACTCCGTTTGATATGGATATTCTGTGAAACCAAAAACATGCAACAGACAGGAACTGGCACTGGGCACTGGATCAATATGTTAGTCCCAAAAATAATATAAAAAGTTGCCAAAAAGTATATGAAAGTTGAATAATATTGGCATGGAACAATCAAAAATTATAGATACGACGGAGACGTATCAGCATCCCCAAGCTTAATTCCTACTCGTCCTCGAGTAGGTAAATGATAAAAAAAATTGATGTGGAATGCTACCTAGCATAATCTTGATCATATGTCTAATCATGGCATGAATATTAAGACACGAGTGATTCAAAGCAATAGTCTATCCTTTGACATTAAGACAATAATACTTCAAGCATACTTATAAAGCAATCATGTATTTTCAAAATAACATGGCCAAAGAAAGTTATCCCTTCAAAATCATATAGTCTGGCTATGCTCCATCTTCACCACACAAAATATTCAAATCATGCACAACCCCGATGACAAGCCAAGCAATTGTTTCATACTTTTGACGTTCTCAAACCTTTTCAACTTTCACGCAATACATGAGCGTGAGCCATGGACATAGCACTATAGGTGGAATAGAATATGATGGTGGAGGAGACAAAAAGGAGAAGATAGTCTCACATCAAGTAGGCGTATCAACGGGCTATGGAGATGCCCTTCAATAGATATCAATGTGAGTGAGTAGGGATTGCCATGCAACGGACGCACTAGAGCTATAAGTGTATGAAAGCTCTAGCTGAAACTAAGTGGGTGTGCATCCAACTTGCTTGCTCATGAAGACCTCGGTCATTTGAGGAAGCCCATCATTGGAATATACAAGCCAAGTTCTATAATGAAAATTCCCACTAGTATATGAAAGTGATAACTCAAGAGACTCTCTATATGGAGAACATGGTGCTACTCTGAAGCACAAGTGTGGTAAAAGGATAGTAACATTGCCCCTTCTCTCTTTTTCTCTCATTTTTTTATTTTTTATTTTTATTTTTTTGGTGGGCTTCTTTGGCCTCTTTTTTTATTTGGGCTTCTTTGGCCTCTTTTATTTTTTGTAAAGTCCGGAGTCTCATCCCAACTTATGGGGGAATCATAGTCTCCATCATCCTTTCCTCACTGGGGAAATGCTCTAATAATGATGATCATCACACTTTTCTTTCCCTAATAATAAAGCACGGATTGACTCCGTGGGTTCACCGTCACAATACACTTTCTTCTTATGTCATAATACGCTTGTACAATTTGTATGGACAAAATCGAAATATAAACAAAGTGGTACTAATTTTCGTCCGTCGTGTGCCTTTGTACGTTACGTTGCTACCCCAGGTTTTTTCTCGTGCGTTGCTGAGTTTTCTCTTCTGCTGGGCCGAGCTAGCCCATATACGCACATTTTTTTTTCACTGCGTTATATCCCCTGCTAGGCCGAGCTTGCCCAGGTATGCAATTTTTCTCATGGCGGACTGGGCAAGCAGCAAAAATAATAATTGCTCGTGAGGGGCTTGAACTCATGACCTCACTTTTGAGTCCCACAACCTAGAGCCAACCGATACATGATTGGTTGTGTTCTAAAATTTGGTTTGCCGGCTTATTTGTCCCACATCGCTTCTTTGCATCCAACTCAATCGGTTTATATACGTTTGTGAGATGTACGGTTGACGTGCAGCCTTAAGAATCAACTAAGGAGGGTGAGCTGTGGGTCTTGTATAACCTACAAAAACAAAGGATTAAAGTCCAGATTGGAATAAATGAAGAGATTATGAGCTTGCTCATGGGATACATGTGGCCATGGAATCGTGCCCAAGGAGGGAATTATGAGCGTCTCTTGGCCAGAATCAAGCCTAAGGAAGGAGCAAATGAAAAAGGGGGACATAAAGAAGGAGGAGATAGAGTAGAATCAGGAACGGCCAGTCGAGGAGGTGCGCCCCAAAAGAGGTTATACTTGACGAGCCTCGAAGCTTAGGCCACCTAGCATATATAGAGTTGTGGAAGCTTGAAGGTTAGAACGAGTAGAAGGTTGACACTTGAGAAGAAAGACAGGCAGTGGATAGCATCTATTGCAAGGCAACGATCTGGAAGCAACAACTTTTACATCTCCTCGGAAATGCAAGGAAGGAAAAGAAAACCCCAGGGCACGAGCAGGAAGAAGTAGGTTTAAACTAGAAATACACCAAAATGCAGGCACATACGTATGAATAATAGATTTTTAATTATCACTTTAGCTTTTAACTTGTTATCATTCATTGTAATTACATAACACACAGAGGGAGAGGGAGAGGAAGGACGATAAGGACGATACGAGAAATAGAGCACGTGGAACTCTGTGTGTGGGGCGGGGGGGGGGATTCTTACATCATGCTTATTAGATTAGGGTCGTACATTGTTGTTTTTTCTCCCGTTGCAACGCACGGGCATGTTTGCTAGTATTTACTTACAACTCAATATTACGACTCGATATCTAGAACAAAGATATGACTCTATATGAATGCCTCCGGCGGTGTACCGGGATGTGCAATGATCTAGCGTAGCAATGACATCAAAAAATGGACAAGCTATGAAAACATCATGCTAGCTATCTTACGATCATGCAAAGCAATATGACAATGAATGCTCAAGTCATGTATATGATGATGATGGAAGTTGCATGGCAATATATCTCGGAATGGCTATGGAAATGCCATAATAGGTAGGTAAGGTGGATGTTTTGAGGAAGGTATATGGTGGGTTTATGGTACCGGCGAAAGTTGCGCGGTACTAGAGAGGCTAGCAATGGTGGAAGGGTGAGAGTGCGTATAATCCATGGACTCAACATTAGTCATAAAGAACTCACATACTTATTGCAAAAATCTATTAGTTATCGAAACAAAGTACTACGCGCATGCTCCTAGGGGGATAGATTGGTAGGAAAAGACCATCGCTCGTCCCCGACCGCCACTCATAAGGAAGACAATCAATAAATAAGTCATGCTCCGACTTCGTTACATAACGGTTCACCATACGTGCATGCTACGGGAATCACAAACCTCAACACAAGTATTTCTAAAATCCACAACTACCCACTAGCATGACTCTAATAACACCATCTTTATATCACAAAACTATTGCAAGGAATCAAACATATCATATTCAGCGATCTACAAGTTTATGTAGGATTTTATGACTAACCATGTGAATGACCAGTTCCTGTCATCTTTCTAAATAGATATAAGTGAAGCAAGAGAGTTTAATTCTTTCTAAAAAAGATGTGCCCATGCTCTAACAAATATAAGTGAAGCAAAAGAGCATTCTACAAATGGCGGTTATCTATGTAAAGAGAAACAGGCAATCCAAACTTCAAATGATATAAGCGAACCACATGAAGCATTCTATAAAGCCATACTCAAAAGATACAAGTGAAGTGCAAAGAGCATTCTATAAATCAACCAAGGACTATCTCATACCGCCATGGTGAATAGAAATAAAAATAAAAACCTAAATGCAAAAGACGCTCCAAGACTTGCACATATCACATGAACGAAACGAATCCGAAAACATACCGATATTTGTTGAAGAAAGAGGGGATGCCTTCCCAGCATCCCCAAGCTTAGACGCTTGAGTCTCCTTGAATATTTAATTGGGGTGCCTCGGGCATCCCCAAGCTTGAGCTCTTGCCTCTCTTCCTTCTTCTCACATCGAAACCTTCTCAATCATCGAACACTTCATCCACACAAAACTTCAACAGAAAACTCGGTAAGACCCGTTAGTATAATAAAGCAAATCACTACTCTAAGTACTGTTGCAAACCAATTCATATTTTTTTTGCATTGTGTCTACTGTAATATAACTTTTTCATGGCTTAATCCACTGATATAAATTGATAGTTTCATCAAAACAAGCAAACTATACATCAAAAACAGAATCTGTCTAAAACAGAACAGTCTGTAGCAATATGAACATTCACCATACTTCTGATACTTGAAAAATTCTACCAAAATTAGGAAAAATAAACAATTTGTATGGGAAGACAATGCAAAAAGAATCAGAATCATTTGACGTTCCAGCTAAAAATGTAAAATCGCGCACTACAGCCAAAGTTTCTGTCCTGCACCGTACAAACCATGAAGCAAATGTAAAAATCCTAAAGGCAAACCTTGGCACATTATTTTTATAATACAATGGAATTGTACAAGGGGATAATTATTTTTGTTGTAAAGTTTCTGTAATCAAGATTCACAAAGTTGCCGTGAGCATGAACAAAGTTCAAGGAGCTCTCCCACTTCAACAATGCTTGTCTTTCTCACTTTCACTTTCCTTTTTGAATTTTTTTTGGGTTCCCCTCTTTATTTCTGTTGTTTTTAAACTATATGAAAGCGCTCAACAGAAATAAATGACTCTCTAAAACTTCCGGGTTGTCTCCCTGGCAGCGCTTTCTTTAAATCCATTAAGCTAGGCATATAATGCTCAAGTAATGGATCCACCCGGATCCCAAGGTATATCAAAGCCAATTTTAATTAGCAATGATTTGTAATTTAGTAGTGAGCACAAAGCAACATATATCATGTAATGACGAAGTCTAACTCTCTTCCTATGCATCAGCATGTCATAAAAGAACAATTCATGCACACCTAGTAAAGGCCAATGCATAGTATAAACAGTTTCTTGCAATTTTATCGTGTTGGAAACATAGAGAGGTGGAGATATAGTTCCTCTCTCATAATAATTGCAAGTAGGAGCAGCAAGCACATGCATATTATATCTATCAAAATCATCATGTGCAACGGTAAAAGGCAACCCATCAATATAATCCTTAATAAAAGCAAACTTCTCTGATATAGTGTAATCGGGAGAATTCAAAAAGATAATAGGATTATCATGTGTGGATGCAATAGCAACAATTTCATGTTTAACATAAGGAACTATAGCAAGTTCATCTCCATAAGCATCATTCATATTGGCATCTTGGCCACAAGCATAGCAAGCATCATCAAAAAGGGATATTTCAAGAGTATCAATGGGATCATAACAGTCATCATAGCAATCATCCTTCGGTAAGCACGAAGGGGAATTAAACAATGTATGAGTTGAAGAGTTACTCTCATTAGAAGGTGGGCACGGGTGATCAATCCACTCTTCCTCCTTTTGTTCTTCGCTCTCCTCCTCATCTTTTCCATCCAATGAGCTCACAGTGTCATCAATTTCTTCTTCCATAGACTCCTGCAAAATATTAGTCTCTTCTTGGACAGCGGAGTAGTCCTCAGTATATAGTTTAACATAAGCATTAGAAGCATAATTCTCATAACAATATTCAAGTATGGCAAAATTTTCAGATTTGTGAAGAGTATCATCATACTTTTCAATCAAAGAAGCAATTTCAGAAGCACCCTTAAAAGCAACAAATTCTTCAATTTGTTGAACATCATAGTAATTATAAACACCCTTAGCATACGAAGATATGATTCCATTATTACTAAACTCACATTGATAGGGAAGGTGTTTCTTAGGGTTTTCAGAACAACAAGTAAAATCATATATTTCACATAAATTCCAAGCATAGCAATGCAAACGTTGAATTTGACTCCATAATAGTTTCCCTTTTTCAGATATACGGTGTCGCACATAACAAGCATGCTCATCTAAAGATTTGCCCTCAACTAAGCTAGTTGGGGTTTCAGCACGAGCACATAGGGATCGAAGATGATCCAAGTAATAAGCTTCCGCAGTGTGATAGATTTCGATTGGTTCTTCAACCATTGGTTCAGTAGGTACAACTAATTTTTTTGGTATTTTGCGTTTCCTACCCATAACTAAAGATAGGAAACAACTAAGAACAGCAAATAAAAATTACTTAGTGATAAAGCAAACAAGCACACATGAGAATTTTTACTCCACGCTATTGCTCCCCAGCAACGGCGCCAGAAAAAGGTCTTGATAACCCACGAGTATAAGGGATCGCAACAGTTTTCGATAAGTAAGAGTGTCGAACCCAACGAGGAGCTAGAGGTAGAACAAATATTCCCTCAAGTTCTATCGACCACCGATACAACTCTACGCACGCTTGACATTCGCTTTACCTAGAACAAGTATGAAACTAGAAGTACTTTGTAGGTGTTGTTGGATAGGTGTGTAAGATAATAAAGAGTACGTAAATAAAAAGTAGGGGCTGTTTAGGTTAAGAAACAATAAAGTAAATATAGCGAGTGTGGAAAAGTGGTGGTAGGAGTTGCGAAATTGCCCCTTAAGAAATTGACTACTTTACTAGACCAATAGCAAGTATTATGTGGGAGAGGCCACTGCTAGCATGTCATCCCTGACTTGGAATTATATGCACTTATGATTGGAACTATTAGCAAGCATCCGCAACTACTAATGTTCATTAAGGTAAAACCCAACCATAGAATTAAGATATATTGGTCCCCCTTCAATCCCGTATGCATCAATTTCTTTGCTAGGTTGAAGCTTCTGTCACTCTTGCCCTCCAATACATAGTCCTATCAACATACAACTAACCCTATGGTGTGATCCACGTGTGCGCTCATATGATGGGCACCAAAGGACAGCAACATAACAACAAGCAAATTAAATCAATCATAGCAATTCATGAACCACCGATAGGACAACTAAAATCTACTCAGACATCATAGGATGGCAACACATCATTGGATAATAATATGAAGCATAAAGCACCATGTTCAAGTAGAGGGTACATCGGGTTGCGGGAGAGTGGACCGTTGTAGATAGAGGGGGGAAGGTGATGGAGATGTTGGTGAAGATAGCGTAGGTATTGGTGTAGATCGCGGTGATGATGATGGCCCCCGGCGGCGTTCCGGCGCCACCGGAAGCGAGGGGGAGAGAGCCCCCCTCCTTCTTCTTCTTCCTTGACTTCCTCCCTAGATGGGAGAAGGGTCTCCCCTCTGGTCCATGGCCTCCATGGCATGGGAGGGGCGAGAGCCCCTCCGAGATTGGATCTGTCTCTCTATCTCTCTCTGTTTCTGCATTCTGTTCTGGCTCTATTTCACCGTTTCGTATATATATGGAGATCCGTAACTCCCATTGACATGAAACATTCGCCGTGATTTTTTTCCGAATATTAGCTTTCTTGCGGCAAAAGAAGAGCGCCAACCGCCTTACGGTGGGCTCACGAGGGTAGGGGTGCGCCCTAGGGGGGCGCCCCCCTGTCTCGTGACCATCTCGGGCACTGGTCTGCGTTGATTTTCCTTCCGAATTTTCCATATTTTCCAAAAATAAGCTCTGTGCATTTTTATCCTGTTTTGACTCCGTTTGATATGGATATTCTGCGAAACCAAAAACATGCAACAGACAGGAACTGGCACTGGGCACTGGATCAATATGTTAGTCCCAAAAATAATATAAAAAGTTGCCAAAAAGTATATGAAAGTTGAATAATATTGGCATGGAACAATCAAAAATTATAGATACGACGGAGACGTATCACGTACCAGACCAAAGAGCCTTTTATTTTGGCAAATCAAGCAACACAACTATTTTTCTTGGAAGACACATTTGCATGTAGCGATGACTGGAGAGTATTGCAAAGGTTTGAGCAGAGGAATTCGTTTAATGAAGTTGCACAACAAGATGATGCTTACACTGCTCCTGATGTGCAAGATTCCACAGATATTCCTAATATCTTTGAGAACCATCATGTCAATGACGCTGGTGAAAAGATTGCCTGTCGTGCTGTGGACATACAAGAGTTGATCAAGAAAACGCCAATGTTGAAGGACATTGAGGATGAAGAAGAACATGACACTCTGGGGAATTATGATTCAGACTGATACACATGGCGAAGATGTTGACGCTGCTGCTGCGGATGATGATTAGATTGCTTTTGTCGTATTTGCCTGTCAGAAGACGATTTTTATCTACTATGTGAAATTGTGTTTGCTATGACAACTGAAACCTGATGAACATGTTGTTTAGTATTTTGCTGCGAGAACATCACTTGTTATGTATGTTCATTTGTGTTTGGTGATTGTATGACGACTAAAACATGATGACATTGTTGTTTAGTTGTACTCATATTTGGCTGTAAAACTTGAATTTGATGACATAGTTTGCAGTTGGACTGCAATTTGCTCGACGTCTTTGAATGGGAATAAAGTTGACCCGACAGGGCCTCTGCTAATTTATTTATTTATAACCAAAAGGGCATATGCTATTTATTTATTTGTGAGCAAAAGGGGATACCCCCCGATTTCTATTAATAGAAATCATTAGATGTTCACAACACTACGCCTAACCTGCTACACAGGTTTCATTCATTACTTGTTTCAGCAAAGTGCTGATGTCATAGCCATTGAATACATCACGAGTGCTATGTACACTGTAAATAAAGAGACAATCATCCTACAGAGCACATCGATTTTGGCCCACTATCTTCACAAGCTCTTTCATCTCCTCATTGCTGTCAAGGCCGTTCAGCAGGTGTTGCTTGGCCATGATCAGAGGAACTGCATCTTTAACCTTCTGCTCTGCATCTTCCTCTTCTGTCGTTCCTTCAGTTACTTGTCCAACACCCCAACTTGCTGGTATTGGGATTCCTCGGCTAACCAAATAATCAGCATAGTTGTGTTCCCCCACATGAGCAACTTCCCAGAAATACAAATCACATGAATCTTCCCTTTTCTGCATGAATCAAATTGGAAGATCATCAACCAAACAATTAAAAATATCAGCAACTAGAAGCAGCAGAACAACACTTAAACATATTATTACCCCATGATTCAGGCATTTGTAGAAGACTCAACCAGGGTTGAGGATTGTGGTTGAGACGCGATGGATGACTCTACGTGATTTGCAGCAGTGGCACCACACCAATGGCGGCAGGTTGCAATGAGCAACCAGTTGTGGTGCGTGTGCCGGCGGGGGTGTGATGAGACCCACAGGCGATGGTATGGGTGGCGACTTGGCGCATATCTGGTTCTTGCCTGCTGAAGAGCATGTGGACGAGCAGCCAACGGACATGGTTGCTGCAGCCATAGCTTCTGATGCTAGGCAGAGTAAGTAGAGAAGAGGACAAGTCAACGTTGCATATGTTAGTTTCATTACTTGCAGAGTAGCATAGCACCATATATAGTCATAGTCTAGGTTTGGATTCGAACCAGCTACAGGAGCTAGTCTCTCTTTTTTCTAAAACTCAACAACGTCTCTTTACTGGTACACTAGCTTGTTCTGTACGCCTTCTCAAGTCTTTGATTTTCTTTCTTTTTTTGCGCGGAAGGAAGTAGGAAAAAATTGAGATTTCCTGGGACTCGAACCCAAACCTCTCGGTTGAAAACCAAGGGTGCTAGTCACTTATGTGGAGAACGTTCCCTGGGAGGAGGATGGCACACGAATGCATTTTCCTCGCAGTTTTAGTTGCGATGCAAGATCGAACGGTCGTAGTTTCGGGAATGTTACCAGGCGAACGAGCCTAGTTTTCTTTTCTTCCTATATATAAAAAAGTATGCTACTTGGTGTCACCTTAGTCAACAAACGATTGTGCCAACCTTGACCGTTGGATTTACATTCAACATCTATCGTGTTTCTTCAATCTCTTCTTCCTCCAGCCGCCAAAGCCAAACCAGCACCGGCGGGACCGCCTGCTCCCGCCTCCCATGGCTGGCTGTCCTGCCGCGCACACATCATGGTCACATCGCACCCTAAAACTTTGCGCATCTTCCCCGGCTCCTGTTCGTTCCCATCCGAGGCCTCACCATCGTCCTCCGCCTTAGTTCGCTCACCACGACGCCGCCCTCTGGTGTTGTCAACATGGTCAAGAACCGAGAGGAATAAGGAGATGACTATACATGGTCATGATGACAGTAGGGACCCAGCAGCGCGCGCAATAATTTTGTTTTTTCGGGATGGAGAAGGGTATCAACTGTGTTGTTCGGGAGCTGTGGTCCGTCTAGCACATGACCAGCCCAGTTTGTTTTTTCCTTCCTAAAAATGGCTAGCCCAGCTATTTTGTATTTTGCAGAATAACCAACATAGGCCTACTTGTTTTTCTACGCCCTGCTGGGCCGGAAATCTTTCAAGACGAGGAGGGATGCATTTTGCCCAGAAAATGGGCTATAAGTAATAAAAAATGAGATATAAGTAATATTAAATGGGTTGTAAAATGAAAAAAATACAGCAAACATGCAATTAGTTCCAAAATACTTTTTTCTTTCGGATTTTGATATTTTAAATTTCATTGTTTTTGTGCGAGTAAAATTTCATTGGATTTAAATTAAGGTATGTTTAGTTTTTAAATTAATTTGAATCTGGCTAGAAATTTCGGGCTGTATGCTGTTTGGGAAAGATTTGGAGGCTGTCTTGTGGGTCTACTAGGTTGACGTGTACGAAAGGCTTTGTTAACTTAGTCCACAAACGATTCTAGCAGCCGTGACCGTTGGATGTTAATCCAACGGCCGTGCTGCTTCTTCAATATCTGATCTTCTTGCTCCAGCCTCCCAAACCAGCGCTGGTGGGACTGCTTACTCCCGCCTCCCGTGGCCGGCTGTGCTGCCGCATAGGCCGCACCGCCGCACCCTACTCCATTGCTGGCCAGGCCATTCCTCTACTCACCCACACCTCCTATTATTTTCCGGCGACGGTAGCTGGACCAGTAAACCCTCGTACTCCCCACCGCGTGGGCAACCACTGCCGAGTCTTCCCTGGCTCCGTGTCATTCCCTTCCTAGGCCTCGCCGTCGTCCACCGCCCTAGTGCTCTCGGCATGTCGTGGTCAACATGGTCAATGAACGACATCCATCGGACATGGACTATACGTGGAGAGGCTAACAGCTGGGTCCACGGCCGCACACAAGGAAATGCCTCCTTATTACACACAAAATAATGACTCCTCCACCTGACATCTGGGACCCACCAGAAGGGCCTCTGTATTTCACGAAAAAAAACGCCCCCTGCTGACAGGTCAGACCCACCAGCTATATCTTCGCACGCAAGGAAGTGCCTCCTTATCACGCACAAAAAATGAATACCCCCCCTGCTAGCTGGGACCCAGCATAGTGGGAGGCTGACATGTGGGCCTACTAAGTTGACGGGGACAAAGGGCTTTGTAAACTTAGTCTATATGAATGATTCTAGCTCCAGTGACCGTATGATGTCCATCCAATGGCGGTAGTGCTTCTTCAACCTCTGGTCTTCTTGCTCCAGCCACCCAAAGCAGCATCGGTCGTGCTGCCTGCTCCTGCCTCCTATGGCCGGTTGTGCTGCCGCAGAGGCCTCACCGCCCCCTACTACTCCCACCGCTGGCCAGGCCCTGCGGCGACGGCAGCCTCACACCGCAGCCGAACCAGTGAACCCTCGTACTCCTCTCCGCGTGGGCATCAACTACCGCGTCTTCCCTGGCTTCGCGTCCTCCCCTTCCTAGGCCTCGCCGTCGTCCACCGCCTTGGTGCTCTCGGCACGGCGTGGTCAATGTGGTTAACGAACGACTTCCATCGGAAGAGTACTGTATGTGGAGAGGCCAACAGCTGGGTCCACGGCCACAGCAAGGAAGTGCCTCCTTATTACGCGCAAAATAATGATCCCTCCACCTGACAGCAGTGACCCACCGGACGGGCCATCGTATTTCACAAAAAAATGTTTCCCACCAGACTGCTAGGACCCACCAGCTATATCTTCGCACACAAGGAAGTGCCTGACAGTCAGGACCACCCGGTCGAAGCATATGTAGCGTTGTCATTCTGGCCGCGAATGTGTACGTACATATGATCAGTCTGTCTGCAGGCTGCAGTGATGAACCGTGGCCGTGCAAGGAAGGGCACGTGTCCTAGTAGAGGCACGCACGTAGCTTGTACACGTACATACAGCGGCCAGGGTGCAAGAAAGTAAATATGGCCACATACGTACATACAGGCGGGGTCTGGAACGCCTACTCGCGCATACATACGGCCAGAGCTCGTGTACATGGGTGGGTCCGAACGAAGAAAACGTGTCATCGTCGTGTTAATGGGGAGCCAACCGACTGGGTTGGAATGGAATGCGTCGTCGTGTTCATCGGGAGCCAACCGGCTTGGATGGAACAGCCGATGGAAACGAGGCCTGGCGTACCGCAGAATGGAGGAAACGGCCTTGTGTTCAACCGGCCATGGTCGAAAAGGGATCCTATTCATTGGGAGGGGTCTGGCGTACCGCAAAACGGAGGAAACAAACTTCTCTTGGACCTCCTACGGTCGAAACGGGGTCCTGTTGACCAGGAGGGGTGTGGCGTACCGCAAAACGAAGGAAACGAACTTGTGTTGGAGCACGACGGTCGAAACGGGGGTCTTGTTCATCAGGAGGGGTGTGGCGTACCGCAAAACAAGACTCCACGGGGTAGTATTAATCTCCACCGTCGACCTCCTCCAGCCTCCACGGGCTACTATTCATCCACCGTCGACCTCCTCTAGCCTCCACCTGCGACTGTTCATCCATGGGTTCCTGTTCATCCAGCCTCCACCTCGCGCTCCTCCACCGGCTACTGTTCAACCAGCCCTCTCCACGGGGGTCCTGTTCAACCATCCCTCCACGGGCTACTATTCATCCAGCCCTCCACCGGCTACTATTCAACCAGCCCTCCACCGGCTACTGTTCAACCAGCCCTCCACGAGGTCTTGTTCATCCATCCCTCCACGGGGTCCTGTTCATCAACCGGCTCGATCGGTCAGGGTACTATTCATCCAGCGGCAACGGCCTCTACTACCAAGGGTTCCTGTTCATCCAACCCCACCGGGAACTGTTCATCCAAACCCCTGAACAATGCTCACTGTTCATCCAGAGGCAACATCGATCGGCTTCAGTTAGCAGCAGTAGCGAAGGAATCGCTCGATCGAGTTTAGTTAATAGCCAACGATCGATCACTCGGGTTTAGTTAGAGCCCAACGCCTCACTCGGGTTCAGTTAGAGCCCAACGCCTCGCACAGACGTGCGTACGTACGAGAGAGACGCGCATCGCTTGGCCCCCGGCCACCCACCGTAACCGGGAACTCCCTGATATTTTCCTCGCCCTCGCTTCTACCATGGTTTTTTTCCGTCATGGACGGCCCAAAGAATGTCATGCAGCTGTGTCTCCAGCCCGCCTAGGACGAAAAGCCCATTTTCTGTCATGATTTTTGTCATAGAAGTAGGACCCCACCACATCTATGATGATACCGGGTTTTGTCACAATTATCATCATAGAAGTGTCATAAGTATGGCAGAAAAAAATTCGTTCGGCCCAAAATGTCATGGATGTGTCTTTTTTGTAGTGGATACTTCTTGTACTGGTTCTTTTATGAAGAAGAATATTGAATTCAGATGGGATCTTTCGGAAAGAATTAAATGCAACTCTGAAGATTGGGAGCTCAATGAAGGTAAGGAGTCCGGTATAAACCTTGAGTTTGATTGTGTTAAATATTTTATGGATACCGACTTTTTTCATGAATTTGCCAGTAAATATGGACTTGACTCTAAAATAGTGGCTTCCTTTTGTGAATATTTTGCTACTCCTGTTGATCTCCCTAAGGAGAAGTGGTTTAAATATCGTCCTCCCATTGAACTAAAAATATTAGAACCCATTAAGGCTAGAGAAGAAACTACTACCTATAATGTTGATCCAGTTATTCCTACTGCTTATATTGAGAAACCACCTTTTCCTGTTAGGATAAAAGAATATGCTAAATATTATAGTATAACCCATTAAGGCTAGAGAAGAAACTACTACCTATAATGTTGATCCAGTTATTCCTACTGCTTATACTGAGAAACCACCTTTTCCTGTTAGGATAAAAGAATATGCTAAAGCTTTAGCTATGGTTCATAAGAGTTATATAAGAACACCTATACCCTCTGAACAAATTAAAGTTGAACCTAATGTTTCTATGCTTAAAGATCTCTTGGTTGATAATATTGATGGACATGTTATTTATTTCTGTGATGAAGCCACTAGAATTGTGAAACCCGATGAAAAAGATAAACATAGAACTATTGTTGGCATGCCTGTTGTCTCTGTTAAAATAGGAGATCATTGTTATCATGGCTTATGTGATTTGGGTGCTAGTGTGAGTGCAATCTAGCTTACTTTATATGAAGAAATTATGAATGATATTGCACTACTAAGATAGAAGATATTGATGTTACTATTAAGCTTGCTAATAGAGATACTATCACACCACTTGGGATTGTTAGAGATGTTGAAGTCTTGTGTGGGAAATAAAATACCCTATTGATTTTCTAGTTCTTCGCTCCCCATAAGATGATTTTTGTCCCATTATATTTGGTAACCTTTCCTTAACACGGTGAATGCTAAGATTGATTGCACTAAAGAAACAATCGATGTTAATTTTGGTGATGTGTCTCATAAGTTTAATTTCTCCAAATTCTGTAAGCAACCATGTGATAAAGAATTGCCTAATAAGTATGAAATTATTGGTCTTGCTTGTATTGTTGTACCTCCTACTGATCCTTTAGAACAATATTTGCTAGACCATCAAAATGATATGTTTATGAATGAAAGAAACGAAATAGATGAGATATTCTGTAAATAAATGCCTGTTTTGAAACACAATTTTCCTATTGAGACTCTTGGAGATCCTCTTCCACCCAACAGCGATCCCGTGTTTGATCTTAAACAATTACCCGATACTTTGAAATATGCTTATCTTGATGAAAATAAGATATATCATGTTATTATTAGCGCTAACCTTTCAAAGCATGAAGAAAAGAGATTATTGAAAACTTGGAGGAAGCACCATGCCACTATTGGATATACTCTTGATGATCTTAAGGGCATTAGTCCTACTCTATGTCAGCATAAAATTAATATGGAGCCTGATGCTAAACCCGTTGTTGATCACCAACAATGACTAAATCCTAAGATGAAGGAAGTGGTTAGAAATGAAATATTAAAGCTTCTAGAAGCAGGTATAATCTATCCTATTGCTGATAGTGGATGGGAAAGCCCTATTCATTGTGTCCCTCAAAAGGGAGGTATTACTGTTATTCCTAATGATAAAAATGAACTTATCCCACAAAGAATTGTCACAGGTAATACAATGGTAATTTATTTTAGAAAACTAAACAAAGCTACTAGGAAAGATCATTATCATCTACCTTTCATTGATCAAATGCTAGAAAGACTACCAAAACATACACATTTCTGCTTTCTAGATGGATACCCTGGTTTTTCCCAAATACCTATGTCACAAGAGGATCAAGAAAAAACTACTTTTACATGCCCTTTTGGTACTTCTACTTATAAATGTATGCCTTTTGGTTTATCCAATGCACCCGCTACCTTTGAAAGATGTATGACTGCTATATTATTTGACTTCTATGAAAAGATTGTTGAGGTTTTCATGGATGATTTTTCCTTTTACGGAGCTTCTTTTGACGATTGCTTAAGTAACCTTGATTGAGTTTTGTAGAGATGTGAAGAAACTAATATTATCTTGAATTGGGAGAAGTGCCACTTTATGGTTAATGAAGGTATTGTCTTGGGGCATAAAATCTCAGAATGAGGTATTGAAGTTGATAAAGCTAAAGTTGATGCTATTGAAAAAATGTCGTGTCCTAAAGATATCAAAGGTATAAGAAGCTTCCTTGGTCATGTTGGTTTCTATAGGAGATTTATTAACGACTTCTTTAAAATTTCTAGGTCTCTTCCTAATCTCTTGCAAAAAGATGTTCCATTTGTTTTCGACGATGATTGTGTAGAAGCCTTTGAAATACTTAAGAATGCCTTAACCTCTGCACCTATTCTTCAACCACCTGATTGGAACCTACCCTTTGAAATTGTGTGTGATGCAAGTGATTATGTTGTTGGTGATGTTCTAGGACAAAGAGTTGATAAGAAATTAAATGTTATCCATTATGCTACTAAAACCCTAGATAGTGTTCAAAGAAATTATGCTACCACTGGAAAAGAATTTTTAGCAGTTGTGTTTGCATGTGATAAATTCAGATCTTACATAGTTGATTCTAAAGTAATTATTCACATTGATCATTTTGTTATTAAGTACCTTATGGAAAATAAAGATGCTAAACCTACACTTATTAGGTGGGTTCTTTTGCTACAAGAATTTGATTTACATATCACTGATACGAAAAGTGCTGAGAACCCAGTAGCTAACAACTTGTCTTGGTTAGCAAATATTCTTGATGACCACTACCTATTGATGATAGCTTTCATGATGAACAACTAGTTGTCATAAATGCTTCTTGTAGTACTCCTTGGTATGCTGATTATGCTAATTATTACATTGTTGCTAAATTTGTACCACCTAGCTTCACATACCAACAAAAGAAAAAGTTTTTCTATGATTTAATACATTACTTCTGGGATGACCCACACCTTTTTAAATAAGGAGTAGATATCGATGGTGTCATTAAACATTGGCTTGAGCATGAACAGGAACAAATTCCGCGGAAGTGTCACTCTGAGGCTTACGGAGGACACCATGTTGGAGAGAGAACTACACACATGGTATTACAATCTAGTTTTTATTGGCCTACTCTTTTCAAAAATGCTCATAAATTTGTCTTGTCTCGTGATTTTTGGCGTTCTGGGATCGAGGGTACCCAGACATGCCTGCCTGCGGCCCAGCACGTGGCCACCTCAATGGCCCATTGCGGCCTAGCTACAAGACTCTGCAAGCAAGACCCTCGCGAGGCGGACGACGCCAAGGCCTCATGAGGAGTGATTCCCCGAGCCTGCCTCCCGAGGAGCGGAAAATTCTATGCAGGTACCCCGCCTCATGAGGCTTGAGATGACGTGAGCCATGATGACCAAGGCCAGGCGGGCGCCAGTGAGCGCAGAGGAGGACAATTTCTGCTTTCGTGCTAAGGAGGCAAGGACCAGCGCGGGTTCCTGAGGGATCATCCCAAAGGTTTCTATTCCAGTGCAATGAGACCAAGACCACGAGCTTGGTAGGAAGGATGTCATTACTAAGCCGACCACTGTATCATGGCCCGAAGCTTTGCAGGCGAAGACCACCTTTCGTCGGGATAAGATGTACCACTTGTCCCCTTTCAAATTGGCCATTGTGGAATCCCTTCCCGCCTAAGCTATGATGGAAAAAGACTGGGCCTAGTATAAATATAGTTTAGTCTCCACCATAAAGGAGCATCGAATCCTTCGGCCATTGAGCTCTCCAAGGGCAACTCTCCCACTGTACTAGTTCATCCCCAAACCTCCTCGCGAGGCCAATCCACCAAAAAGTAGGATTAGGGTTTTACACCACAAGGCGGCCCGAACCTGGGTAAATCTCTGTGTTCATCTCCTTCCCTGCTTGGACAAACTCGACGAAGCCAAGCCATGAGGTGATGAGCTTGAGGCTGAGGCTAGGGTAGATCTTCACACACGCCCAAGAGTTCAAACCTTGTTTGGGTCCGCGGAGCCCCGATTCCGACATTTGGAGTGCCAGGTAGGGGCGTGCTGAAACTCCCTCCTGCTTCATTACGTCTCCGCTCCGTCGCTCCCATGGTTGACACCCGCTGAGCTCTCACCGAGCGCCAGGCTGCTCACTTTGTCCAGACGGCGCCTGTGGGCCATGGTGTTCCACGCCGCTCGGCTTCTCCAGTAGCTAATGCTTCCACTGACCCTGCTGCTTATGAGCATCAAGACTCTTCGCTGCCGCCCTCCATGCGATGGGATGGGCACACCGCCACTCCTTTCCTCACCCCCGTCACGGCGTCATCTTCCCACACTCGCCGCAGGCCAGCGAACACGCAGGCTGTGCTGCTCAGGGCACGCGAGCTATTGTGCTACTGCCCCGCCGATGAGGGCTACGATGCCTGGCTGGGCCGCATCACCGAGCTAGTCAACGCCGCCGGCGAGGCCCCAGTGACCACCCACTCGCTCCGTCCCCCGCCCTCCCGAGTGGGCGATGTGGCTCATGGCACACCCCCTCCTCCTCCTCTGTGCAGCACCGACGTCGAGCCCAGGCATAATGCGCATCCACACAACCCTCCGTGCGGCGCGGGCGCCGGTGCAGGATGAAGCCAGCCGCCAGGAGGTGCAGCAGCTGCAGGGCGATGCGTGTGCGCTCCCCGCACCGCTGTGCCGACACCAAGGCCAGGCCACTTCGGGGGCTGCAGCGCATGGGTGTCAGGATCATGCTCCCCTTGTGGGGCCACACCCGTAAGCTTCACAGGCTGCCGCGCCTTCACCCCAGAGCTGCGCCATGCTGTTTGGCTCGGCAAGTTCAAGCTAGACCTGCCCCCGCGCTATGATGGCACCCCGGACCCTACAGAATTCCTCCAGCTCTACTCGCTGAGCATCGAGGCGGCGAATGGCAACGACAAGGTCATGGCGAACTAGTTCCTCCCCATGGCTCTCAAGGACGGTGCACACTCCTGGCTCCTGCACCTCCCGTAGGGGTCAATCTCCTCTTAGGATGAGCTTCGCGAGTGCTTATTGCCAACTTCCACGGCACCCGCGACCACGCCCCCATAGTGAACGACTTGCGACGCGTGAAGCAGCAGCTGGGTGAGACTCTCCGCAAGTACATACATATTGCGCTTCACGAATGCCCACCTCAAGATCCCAAAGGCGTCGGATGGGGCCATCATCTTAGTGTTTACCGAAGGCGTCAAGGATGTCAAGATGCGCGAGGAGCTCGCTATCTGTCGGTGTCAAAACCGGCGGATATCGGGTAGGGGGTCCCGAACTATGCGTCTAAGGCTGATAGTAACAGGAGGCGGGGGACACAATGTTTACCCAGGTTCGGGCCCTCTCGATGGAGGTAATACCATACTTCTTGCTTGATTGATCTTGATGATATGAGTATTACAAGAGTTGATCTACCACGAGATTGTAGAGGCTAAACCCTAGAAGCTAGCCTATGATTATGATTGTTGTTGTCCTATGGACTAAACCCTCCAGTTTATATAGACACCGGAGGGGGCTAGGGTTACACAGAGTCGGTTACAAGGGGGGAGATCTACATATCCTAATTGCCAAGCTTGCCTTCCACGCAAAGAAGAGTCCCACCCGGACACGGGACGAAGTCTTCAATCTTGTATCTTCATAGTCCAACAGTCCTGCCAAAGTATATAGTCCGGCTGTCCGAGGACCCCCTAATCTAGGACTCCCTCAGTAGCCCCTGAACCAGGCTTCAATGTCGATGAGTCCGGTGCGCAGATTGTCTTTGGCATTGCAAGGCGGATTCCTTCTCTGAATACTCCATAGAAGATTTTGAACACAAGGATCGTGTCCGGCTCTGCAAAATAAATTCCAGAGACCACCGTAGAGAGTATATTATTCCACAAATCCAATCTGCTGACAACTTTTTATAACATGACATCCTGCCGTGGCCCTGTCATTACGAACCGCTTTTCCCTGCCTGCCATTGCACGTGTTGCGAGGAGGTTTTATTGGCACGTCTTATTGAAGAAGAGATCGTGTTCCCTTATCACGATATTCTCATCAATACGGATATGGGTAACCCAACCGCGCCATCAATCGTGGTGCTTGGCACTACTAGGAAAAGGCCTACTAATGGCGCACCGGTTTTGCTTACTAATGGCGCACTACCGGTGCGCCATTAGTATCACGCCACTAGAATTTTTTACTAATGGCGCACCACTGGTGCGCCATTAGTATCTGGTATGCTAATGGCGCACCAGGAAGTGCGCCATTAGTATGTAACACCATGCGCCATTAGTATGCCTCCCGGGGGGCCATATGTAACCATCTGCTTTGTCATACTAATGGCGCACTCTGTCTTGATGCGCCATTAGTATCCTTTGGCATACTAATGGCGCACCTTGTGGTGATGCGCCATTAGTATGAATATTTGCTTTTTTTTTTACTTTTCTGATTTTTGACAGGTTACAAAATATATTATTTGACAGAATATAGACAGTAGCACACAGCAACAGCAGATTCATCGAATACAATAGAAGATTAGTCTCCGAATACAATTCATCATATTAGTCTCCAAATTCAAAAGACCGAACAAAGATAAAACATTACAAGTCTTGAGACCGCGAGTATCGAGTTTGTCTTCACATTACAAGTCGATATCAATCATCTAAACTACCATCACATAGAAGAGAGCTGCTGTCATCATGATGAGCATCATCGCGATCAAACTGGTCTTCATCCGGTTCCTCCAACACTCCCTCCTCTCTCCCGCTAGACAGTGCGTATCTAGATTCGGCCTCCGCTTTAGTGGTGTACCCTTTGTAACTGTTACCGCTGAAACGGTGAACCTATCTCCGACACTCCTCCCAGTCATTGTAGACTCCGGGAACCTTACCCTTGTACACGACATACGATGGCATCTCTATGCACAAGCCAAACAACAAACAATACATACATAAGCAATATATAAGTATGCAACAATATGATCGGAAGAGAAAAGCAAGACATTAATAGCACAATTCATGGTCCTACTAATAAATAGCATCGATTACATCTAAGTTGAACGACTGTCCAAACCAAAGAGACATACAATTCATTAAAGTTTAATTACAACATGAGCCAATCAATGTTTCAGAACTACACATCACTACTTTCGACTCGACTCATGGACAGGAGCATGGATGAAGCCGCCGTCTGTCGTGATGGTCATGAAATCGCGGGCATTGTCAGCCTGCATTTGTAGCATTCTGTCTATCTCAATGTTGGACAGTTCATATCTGAGGAAGAACTGCCCCGAGGTATGAAGGACATCTTGATGGATGATGTCCGCAAACTCCGACTCGATGCGAAAGAATTCTTGTCTGATGTCCGCGTCCTGGATTGCCGACAAGCTCGCGGCCCAATCTTTGAGATTATTTGGTAGCAGAAGGTGATGATGGTCCCTTAAGATCGCCCGCATGTGATGGAGGGCGTAGTAGGCATCCTTCTGACCGCCAGGCGGCTGCTTGACGCAGCAGAACGTCGTATTGTGGGCGAACACATGCTTGCCGTACTTATGAACTGCCCTAATGAAGGTGCCTCCAGATTTGGCATAGCCAGGGAGAACATCATCAAGAACTTTCTTGATATTTGTGTAGTCTATCTTGGAGTTATGGTTCGGGTCGAAATACGTGGCCATGGAATATTTCGGGCTTAAGAGGATGAGTGTGCAATGTGTGTCACTGCACAGAACACAGAATGTTAGAAAAAAAGAACGATCAAAATCTAAGAAATCATATGTTACGGGGCAGTTAAGGGATGACTTACTCGGGAAAGTAAGGCACAAGGAAGTTATCCTTATCTGGGTTTGCCAGAATGATGTCTTCGAGGTGTGAACTCGCGACTTGGCGGTCCCCAGCGCTGCTCAAGATCTTGGCACGCATGTAGAAGGGGTCGACGATCATGATGTCTGTGGTCTTGTCTCTAATGATCCGCATCTCCATACTCAGCGAAAACAGCCGAACGAAGGTGTAGTGCAGCGGATGAAGGTGGAACATAGCAAAGATGTCATCAAACCGCAGGACGATCGTACCCCCGATGGCGCCATCCACAAAGCCCTTGCCCTCTGGCACCTTGGCCACGAAAACCGGGTATGCCACATCATTCTCTCTGAGACACCGCTTCTCCAAAGAAAGAACACTATCGTGTAGACTCCTCATAGCACCGGTTGCAGCATTGAGCATATTTGTCGGTAGCATCGCCCTACCCGCCACATGCACCCTCCTCGAGATATCCTTAGGTGAAAGTGGCCCGTCCTAAGCACGGATCGTACTCGGTGCCGGCTGGCTCGCACCAGCGGCCTTTTTAGTCGGCCGTTTTTGGCCCTTCTTCTTGATCTGCTGTAATGGGACCGAGTTCTGCTGACAGACCGCCTTCTTGAGCGTGTTGGGGCTGATAATATTTGGCACCTCCGCTATCTGAGGCTCGGTGAAGGCGGCAGCTGGAGGCGTCTCCTGAGAACTGAACGCCAGACGACGCCTGTTGCAATTGGGTTTCTTCGCTGTACCAGCTAGATCGCGGTCGTCTTGTTTGGGTTCTTGAGAAGGAGGCCCGCAGAACTCGTCACCGTACCCATGTTCGGCAAAGTACTTATCGACGTTGGTAAATGTACCATCGTCGTTGTCGTCGTCGTCCGGATCCTGTGCCATATGCATGTCTGGATCCTGTGCCATAGGGATGTCCGGCATGCCCGGTAGCGTTGCGGCGTTCTTGCCATGGCTTGGTGCCAGCACGACTGGCGGTCTTGTCTGTGGGGTGGTGTCCCCCGCCCCCAAACGAATCTGGCTCTTTGGCCAAAGTAGGGGCCAGCTTACGCAAGCGCTGAGGGTCATCTCATCTTCTTCGTCGGCCCCAGCGGGTCGAATCAGAGGTAACAGCTCGTCGCAGCCTGGCAGCACCTGAACCACTTCAACCCTATACATTGTGGGTGGCATCGGATTACCGTGGAACATGGGGTTGCCCGGTTGAACGATTCTGCCCTTGGCGACATCGACCAACTCGCCGCCCATGAAGTGTAGGAGAGTGCAAGGAACGTTGGTGGCGCCCTGCGAAAACATGTAGGGCATCAGGGATGCCCAGTCAAAGGCAAGGAGATGAAGTCCTCGGCCGAGAGGCTTAGTTACCGTGATGTCGTCGAGCTCAGCTAATGTCAAGGCACCGCCAACGGCGGGCGTGCAACTAACGAGGGGCCGGTTGCTGGTGAGGTGCCGGCCGGCGTACACCCGGGTGCATTAAGCTCCAATGCCAGCGTCGGAGACACCAATACCGCCGCCGCCAGAGACACCAATGGCGCCGCCGCCGTAGACACCAATACCACCGCTGCCGGAGACACCAATGGCGCCGCCTGCGCGTTGTTTGAGTTGCTGGCCGTGAAGCTGGGAATCGGGGGCGGCCCCTGTTGGCCACCCGCAATCCACGTCGTTATCCCATGAATCAAGGTAGGCATAATGCCGGTAAGCGTCGATCCCAGTTGTTGTTGCACTTGCTCTTGGACCATCTCCGGAATCCGCGCCACTTGCGCCTTGAGTGCTTCAACCTCGCGCGACTGGCTTTCCGAGCTGGTCTTTTTCTCCTTTCGCCCACCAGCGCCATAGTATGACGACCATTTTGTGAACAAGCCATTGCCGGCCACACGACCAGCTGACGTTGGCTTATTGAGCTTATCCCTATTTTTCATTATGTTCAATGCCCTATTCAAAGGGGTGTCGAAAGGGGAGCTCTGATACGACCCCGCGCTACGGCTTTCTTTGTCCTGCGGAAGGAACGTGAACCATTTAGAAATATTGGGGATTAATTAGAATGCAACCATATGGAGCTAATTATGCGGGGGTGTATTCCTTACCAGAACAAGCTCAAGCTCCTTGGTCTTCGGATCCGTGGTAAGCTCCTTTGTTACCGGGTCCTCCTTGTACCGGGCCCTGAGAAAGTTCCTGGTCTGCTTGTCACTGTATTTCTCGAAGCGGGGCGGTAGGCCTTGCTCGGCACGCTCCGCGTCCTCCTTTTCCCATACAGGCTCCGCCACTCTGTAACCGTCGGGACCGAGTTGGTGGACCCCTATGTTCAACTGCCGCATTTATTTCCCCCACTGACTTGATTCGGAGGTTGTGGGGCTCTCGCACTTGATCTTGAACTCCTTGTAGTCATCTTCTCTCATCAAAGGATATTTCGCCTTGATCTTCTCATAACTATCACCTTTGTCAATCATTGCCTTCACCGTGCTTTTCTGAGTAGACAGGGCCGTGCTCATCGTCGTGAGGGCGGCACCGTTCACTTTATTACCTGAGAGGTGTGTGTTTGCGAACTCAGCGGGGAACTTGTATCGTTCGTGCAGCTTCGTGAAGAGGAGGCTGTGCAAATTCCCTCGGTCCTTATGCCTTAGGTTCTTGGTGTTGATCGAGGCGGTGCTCCGGAGAATGCACCCGAGCTGAATCAAGTACCCCTTGACTACGTGTTTGGGCGCCGTCGGATGCCCGTCGGAGTTCACTTCAGTAAATTCCTCCCTGACGGTGTCGAGCACGTTCAGGCGCCGGTCCTTACATTGCCTCTTCGGTTGGCTGCCATCTGTGCGTGCGCCGCCATCATCAGTGGTGGCATCCGCGGCGCCATCATAACTAGTGTCATCCCCGACGCCACTAGGGGTTGTGTAGTTAGGATCGGTGTCTTCCGCGGCGTCCTCATAGCGGTGACGTTCTTCCTCCAACTCCTGGGACAGCTCCCAGAATTGCTTGCCGCCTGAACCACTGGCCTCATCGTTGTGGGCCATGTTTCGCTCTAAATAGGAAAAAAAATTGGTCAAAAAGTTGGTTATTGTCAAGGAACAAGATCATGGTCTCATCATTTAGGGTTTGTCGACACCGAGGCATCCTAAAAGCTAAGCTTTTATCATTTAGGGTTTGTCGACGCCGAGGCACCCTAAAAGCCTAAGCGTACATCATTTAGGTTCTCATCAACACTGAGGCACCCTAAAAGCCAAGGTTTCATCATTTAGGGTTTGTCGACGTCGAGGCACCCTAAATGCTAAGTTTTCATCATTTAGGGTTTATCGATGCCGAGGCACCCTAGGTTGGGCCTAATCACTTGGCACTAATCAGTTGGCTCTATTGCCACCTATGTTGGGTTTATCATCTAGGGTTTATCGATGCTGAGGAGAATTTCTAAGTTGGGCCTAATCACTTGGCTCTATTGCCACCTATGGTTTAATGCAGCAAGAATAAAGGGGCAGTTGATCCTACTTAATTAAGTACTAAGATACCCCGGCCCTTGCATTAGTAGCAAGTACCTCATATGTCCGATTTTTAGCAAAGTCATGCTAAAATTCATGGAAAATTTCAGCATGACCTTTGCTGAAAATAGGACATATGGAGTACCCGAATTTGCCGTAACGGAAGTTAATCGACATTCCGGCAAACTCAAGGGCCTCTCGGGGTACCTGCAAAATCATCACGACACGAAGGGCCTCTCAAGGGCCTCAAGCAGCAGCGGCGTCTCCCAGGACCCCATTTTTTTGCTAAATTTCTTTGAGCAACAATCAGAGTAGAAAATTCAGCATATTTCTATACAATTTTTTTTGGTATATATCAGGTTTTGGCTGCATTTGCAAATGCATTCCATGTACTGCAACCCTCGAGAATTCCTAGCATGAGGTTTGTCCATCACTTTTGGCTCACTTATTAATCTACTCATCCTATGTCAATATCCACATGCTATGTCATATGATGTTCCTGAATCATTGTAGTTTAGGCACCATACAAGATTGTTAGTTCAATGTGCTTTATATCCTAGTTATACTACTGCAGGAAAGGAGGATCATCATACACATATATATATATGTATAGCAATTGACAGGAGCTTCATCATTTTTAGTAACAACAATACATATATAGCAATTGGAAGCAAACAGATGTACACATAAGATAGAAATGTAGTGCTGAAAGTTTAATGCTTACAAAAGACTTGCTGAAATAGTGAAAAATATGGAGTCACCAAGCTGGCTAAGAAACTCCCAAAGTCCACTAGCAAATCCAAGATCTAATCCTGTTACACACATCATAACAATTTAAGATAATTAGGATAAGGATAGTAGGAAATGAAAAAGAAAGAGCTCAAAAAACAATCACAACAGAAAAATAATAAAAACCTAGTCCTAGAAGAAAAGAAATCCTAAAAGAAAAGAAATCCTAAAATCTGGAGCAAGTCCTAGCAGTAGTAGTCCAACTAGATGGCCACCACTACTACTCCTATCTCTGTTTAGCATCATCCACACGATAGTCCTAACTCTGTGAATTTCAAAAATAAAATAGAAGTCGTGTATATAGTTCAAAGTTTGAAACATAAGGCAAGATAGTCCCAATCTTTGAGGCTTCTCTTATGGTATATATATACTGATTAATTACTGAATTTGAGCATGTTGTATCACCCGCGGACTATTACGCGGTCGCGATGACGGAGCTGGGAGTGCATGGCAAGCAAAGAGGAGAAGGTGATGTGAGATAAATAATAATCATGAGCAAATTGCAGGGCATATGAGTTGGCCATTGGAATTTTGTTTGACACAGTTGAACAGCAAAGAAGGTGCCGTAGAAGCAGCTGCTACTGCTAGCTCCACTACATACATACTAGCCACTCTAAAACTACATCAAAATCAATGGGAGATGTATTCATAAGCAAGTTAAGCCCTGGAAGGGCGCAAATGTACAGACAAGAACAAGGCATAACACATCAAAATCTTCATAAACAAGTCATATATCATAGGAGATCTATTAAGCCCTGGAACGGCAGAGACAGGGGCATGGAGAAACGCACCTTAGTGGAGAAGAACTGGGAGGGCCAAGGGGAGCGGGACGCAGAGATCTTAGGAGCAGATACCTCCACAGATGGTGAGGCCGCGGTGGCCGGAGGTGGAAGAAGGCGTAGACGCCGTAGATGGTGG
>NC_041388.1:126846865-126888824 GCF_002162155.2 Triticum dicoccoides | reverse complement strand
TTTAAATATGTTCAAACTTGTTTAAATCATAACACTAATATTTTTTATAAAAACACTAATAATTTTTTAAAAAATATGTTCAAATTTGTTACTTGAAAATATCATCGGCGGCGGCGGTGGAGCGGGGGAGGGTGCGGGGGGTGCCCGTTGGCGGCGGTGGAGCGGGGGAGGGTGCGGGGGGCCAGGTGCTCGTCGGCGGCGGTGGAGGGGGATCGAGATCGAGTGTCCTCATGAATTCAAAAAGTTCCCATGAAATTTAAAAATATTCATGATATCAAAAAGTGCCCATGAAATACAATCGAGAAATGAAGACTACGATTTAAATACAATCGATCTTAGCTAGCTATCTGTTCACAATCTTCTTGCCCTTCTTTTTCGCAAATGGAGTTCTTCTGTGGAACGGACGTCCTTTAGGTAGGGTGGTCCCGTTTCTTCTTGTGGTGTGTGCTGCTACTTCATCGTCGTCGTCATGTTCGATCTTCGGGTCGCCGTACTTGTCGAAGTCTTGCTCATTGGCTACTCCATCCATTCCGATGATCTTCCTTTTGCCTCTCCTCACGACAACACGACTGGGCTTTGACGGGTCGGTAATGAAGAAGCATTGGTCCACTTGGGAAGCCAGTACCCATGGCTCATTCCGCGCGGTGACGTTTGCGCCCGCGGTCTTGGATTTGGCTCCGGGTATAACCATGGTGGTGAAATACCGGTCTTCTTTTAGGATGCTCTTGGCCCATCTGACACGGAACATCGGGACCTTCTCTCCAGCGTAGCTCAACTCCCAGATCTCCTCGATCCTTCCGTAGTATCTGTCCTTGTCGTTACCGGTGTAGGATTCCATCGTTACCCCGGAGTTCTGATAACCATCGCTCTTCATGTCCTTGTTCTCGGTGTAGAATGTGTAGCCATTGATATCGTACGCCTCATAGGTCATCAGGTTGTGCTCGGCGCCCTGTGACAAGGCGAATATGAGTTGTTCTTTCGCGGAAGAATCCTCATGTAAAGGGTACGACAAAAGCTTCTGCTTGAACCAACGCATGAAACATGAGTTTTTCTCTTTGATTATATCTCCGTCCGTCCTCTGTTGGCCTCAGTCATTGTATGTCTTCTCAATAAAGGTTTTGTGCTCTACCACCCAAGGATCGACCACGTCTATGTGTTGTAGCGCGACTAGGTTTGCTCTTTCAAAGTCGGCGAGTCGACCCTCGAAGTCGACATGCATTTCGTGGCGACCCTCACGGTGACCCCATCCAGCGAGCCTGCCGAGGTGCCTGTTGACGAGCAGACCAACGGGGTTCTCGATGCCTAGATAATTCGTGCAGTTGGAGATGCACTCTTCGGTCAGAAAGCCCCTGGCTATACTTCCCTCTGGACGTGACATGTTGTGAACGTATCCTTTGATGACACCATTCATCCTTTCGAACGGCATCATGCTGTGCAGGAACGTCGGCCCGAGTTGGATGATATCCTCCACGATATGGACCAGCAGATGCACCATAACGTCGAAGAATGCAGGCGGGAAGTACATCTCAAGCTCGCATAGTATCACCACGATCTCTTCCTGTAGCCTTCTGAGTTGCCTCACGCCAATCGACTTCCTAGAGATGACGTCGAAAAAGTTGCATAGGCCAAATAGCATTTCACGGACGTGCGCGTCCATGATCCCATGGATTGCAACTGGAAGTATCTGCGTCATCAACACGTGACAGTCGTGAGACTTCATCCCGCTGAACTTCTGCTTCGCTGGGTCTAGGTATCTGCTTATCTTCCCCGCGTAACCGTAAGGAAGTTTTACTCCTATGAGGCAGGTGAAAAACTGCTCGATCTCCTCCTGACTTAGAATGAAGCACGCGGGAGGGTAGTCACTTCCGGTCTTCTTGGCCTTTTTGCCTTTGCAACGAGTTTCTATGTCCTGCTTCGCCTCATCATCATCATCATCATCATCATTAGCGTGAAGCTCCTGCCTGATGCCCATTGATTTCAAGTCTGCCCTTGCTTTCGGCCCATCTTTGGTCCTCTCTGGCATGTTGAGCAGGGTACCAAGCAGACTCTCGCACACGTTCTTCGTGATATGCATGACATCAAGGCTGTGAGGCACACGGTGGATCTTCCAGTACGGCAAGTCCCAGAAAACAGACCTCGTTTTCCATACCTTCAGCAGCGGCTCTGGTGCCTTTCACTTCTTTCCCGGCTCTGGCGCCTTTTGCTTCTTTCCCAGCAGTGGGCAATCTTTCCAATTTTTCAACAACTCGTCTATTTCCTCGCTGCTCCTCGTATGCGGGAGTTTTCGGGGTCCGGTTTCACCATCGAACAGATCCTTGCGTTTCCTCCACGGGTCATCGTCGCGAAGCCACCTTCGATGTCCCATGAACACGGTTTTCGAAGACCCGTGATCTCTATCTAGCTGGCGATACATTGTGTCATCCATGCACCTTACGCATCCAGAAAATCCATGGACTACCTGCCCCGCGAGATATCCGTAACCGAGATAGTCGTGCACCCTCGTGAGCAGTGCGGCTCTCATAGGGAAATATTCTTTCTCTGCGGCGTCCCACGTATTGGCTGGCATTTTCCACAGCGTGTCTAGCTCCTCTTTCAGCAGCCCCAGATACAGATTGATGTTGTTCCCTGGTTGTTTCGGCCCTTCAATTAGCATACTCATGTGAATGTACTTCCTCTTCATGCACAACCAGGGGGAAGGTTGTACATCCACACAAACACAGGCCAGGTGCTATGTGTGCTTCTCTGGCTGCCAAACGGATTGACTCCATCGGTGCTCGCGCCCAGCACGATGTTCCTTGGATCCTTCCCAAATTCTGGGTATTCGAAGTTCAACGCTTGCCATTGGCTCGCATCCTTAGGGTGACTCAACATCTTGTCTTTTTTATTTATCTCCGGATCATTTCCGTCATCTTCCCGCTTCTTCTCCTCCCTATCCGTGTGCCAACGCAGGAGCTTTGCTACCTTAGGGTCCGCAAAATACCGCTGCAGACGAGGAGTGATCGAGAAGTACCACACCAATTTTTGAGGAGCTTTCTTCCTCTTCCTGTATCGAGTGACGCCACACACCAGACATATGGTAGACTCCGCGTGCTCGTCCCGATAAATGATGCAATTGTTCATGCACACATGGTATTTCACGTGCGGTAAATCCAGAGGACACATGATTTTCTTCGCCTCCTCGAAACTGGTCGGGCACTTGTTCCCCTTGGGAAGACGTTCGTGACAGAATGACATGTTCTCGTCGAAGCATGCATCGGTCATTTTGTGTTTTACCTTCATCTCCAGAGCCATGAGCGTTACTTTCAGGCGGGTATCCTCGGGCTTGCATCCTTCATACAATGGAGTAACCGCGTCTATCTCTAGTTGATCCAGCTTGGCTTTCTCTCGGGCGGCAGCTCTTGCGTTATCCGTCTGCTTGAGAAGCAGCTCTTGAATATGAGGGTCCTGCACCCAGCCTCCATCTTCGTCTGCTCCGTCATCTTCATCTTCATGATCATGCCCTTCGTCTTGATCTTCATCATCATCATGTACGACATCTTCTACATGATGACTGTGTACAGCATCACTGTCGTGATCATGTCCTAGAGATTCTTCGTCTTCTCGCCCGCCCTCGCCGCGGTGGTACTTGTCTTGTTGCCCTTCCTCATTTCTTGCCCGGCCCCCATGGACGACTTCATAGTCATCTTCATCACCTTGCCACCGATAGCCATCCATGAAACCACGCAAGAGTAGGTGGTCCCGCACCTACCCGGAATCCGAGTCCGCAATAAGGCTCTTCAGCTTGCATCTTCGACACGGACATCTTATCTCCATCTCGTTCTTTTGAAGCATCTCGGCCTTCGCGGAGCTCAAAAACCTATTCACGATGCCTTCGGTCATCGTGCGGACCATGGTCGCCTGCGGGGTAGAGCAAAATGATATTTTAGAACCAAGAAAAAATTTGGCATGACCTTCCCTAAAAATAGGACCAAAAAGAATGCATAGTGCCAAAATTCTCGCCGAAACGGAAATGAATCAACATTCCGGCAAAATATTGGCAACTATCGCATTTCAAATACCGGTACCTGCAAACACAAACATATATGCAACACCACAAACACATGCAACACCACAAACATACATAGATCTAGCTAGGCCACAAAAAGTGCATGTGCACGTTGTTGGAGCGAGCTAGGGAGAAAAAAAGTAGATCTACATCATGAAGATAGCTTTCCCCTTACTTACCTATCAAAAAAGGTAATTTCACCACTTAATTTTTATGAATCTATGGTGGAAATGAGGTGAGGAGGAGGAGGAAGGCGAAAGCTTGGAGAAGGAGGTGGAGGGAATGAAGTGGAGAAAGTGAGTGGGTAGGTGTGGCTGTCCAAAATATCTTGTTGGGGGTCCCAGGTTACTAATGGCGCACCACCTGCAAATGCACCATTAGTAACCCTGGTTACTAATGGCGCACCTGCAGGTGGTGCGCCATTAGTAATTTTGCAGAAAAGTAAAAAAATAATATATATACTAATGGCGCACTTTTACAGGGTGCGCCATTAGTAGTTTAAACTAGTAATGGCGCACTGTGAGGCGGTGCGCCATTACTTGTTTTGCAAAAAAAAGAATAAAAAAATTCAGTACTGGCGCACTCCCTGTCTGGAGCGCCATTACTAGTTAGAACTAGTAATGGCGCACTTCGGTAGGATGCGCCATTAGTATGTATGTAAAAATGAAAAAAAATCACTAGTGGCGCACCTATTTTGTGGTGCGCCATTAGTGTCTTCCACACTAATGGCGCATCACCAACTGGTGCGCCATCAGTATATAGTAGTGGCGCACTACTTCCCTGGTGCGCCATTAGTGTCAATCCTATCTATAGCCCTTTTCCTAGTAGTGTGGGGAATAAGCGATTTTATGGGCCAAGCAGGGAGGCGCACAATTTCTACTGCCTTTATAAAGGGACAAGGACTTGTATTTTTCACCCACGCCTTCTTCTTCCCCTGCCCATCCATTCTCGCGCACTTGAGCTCCAGCGCCCAAGTTCTCGTTTTCTCCGCAAAGCCATTCCAAACATCTCCGGAGCGGGAGGCAAGTGGATGGTCTCCTCCATTACGGAGGAGAACATTAAGAAGCTCCGGGAAGCCGGATACCTGGTCGCAGACATCGCGCACCGGCTCCCAGACGCGGGGCAGATCATGCCTACTCCAGCACCCCATGAGAGGGTTGTATTCCTCACCCACTTTTGTTCGCGGGCTGGGATTTCCCCTCCACCCGTTTGTCTGCGGGCTCATGTTCTACTATGGGTTGGACTTCCATGATCTGGCCCTCAATTTCATCCTCAACATCTCTGCATTTATCGTCATGTGCGAGGCCTTCCTCCGCATCAAGCCCCACTTCGGCATGTGGCTGAAGACCTTCTACGTGAAACCAAAGGTGGTGGTTGGCCAGCAAGCGGAGTGCGGAGGCGCCATGGTGGGCAAAATGCCCAACATGACCTGGCTCGAAGGCTCCTATGTGGAGACCGTGAAGGGGTGGCAATCAGGGTGGTTCTACATCACCGATCCGCGTGACACCAACTGGGTGGCGGCCCCCAAATTTCGATCCGGTATCCCCACGCAGCTCACCTCCTGGAAAGAGAAGGGCCTATCCTGGGGTTCATCAGTGGAGCTGACCGGACTCCAGAACTGTGTTAAAAATATGATAAGCAAGAAAATCAAGCTTGTCAACATGGTCCAGGTCATGCTCTTCCGCCGGATCCTTCCGTGTCAAAGACGAGCATTCAATATGTGGGAGTTCAACCCGACCAAGCACCAGACGCTGCGAGAGCTTTTCGACACGACGCGCCAAGATGTCTGGAGGGTGCTGTTCAAGGCTGCCGTGGTACCTCCTCCCCTTACCGAGGATCGCGGACTCAGCGCAAAGCGCCCTGCCAATCTGGTAAGCTCTTTATATCTCATAAGATGTTCCTTTCCCCAGTATAATCATGTGAGGGATCTAAGCCTCCATGCCATTTTAACAGGACTGGGTAGTGACAGCGGAACAGATTGATTGTCCGGCCCCACTGCCCGAAGATCCAGTAAGGGCTCTCTTAACGGAGATGCTGGTTTCGGCGCCCTATGAAGCGCCGGAGAAGAAGGCCAAGAAGAAGGCCACGGGGACCAGAAAAGGTCTCCGGCGCAAGGTTATATCGGACTCCTCGTCCGAAAACACCGAGGCGCACTCCTCCCACGAAAACGAGGAGGAGGAAGAGGAAAGTTCTCACCCCAGCCGGGGAGACAAGAAAAGTAAGGCCACCCCATCTGGGGAGGCCGAAGGGTCCAAGAAGGGAAGGACCCTCCTTCCGGACTGCTCCACAACAGCAGCTTACAGCGACGAGGAGTGGTTGCCTAGGGACAAGCCCCTGGCGAAGTCATAAGTATCTGGATACTATAATAGTTCTGGTATGTTTTGTTTCATTACTTCTTATCATGTCAAACATGATCATGCAGCCCATCGAAAGCCCGTATCGACGTATCCTCTTCGGATGAGTCTTTGGGCTAGTCGGTGATGAACAACAATTCACTCCCGAAAGCCACCTCCCCCCGACCTACGGACAACATCGAGGTGTTGTCTCAAAGGGCACCGACTGGGCGCATGGGGGGCAAGACTCCCGTGGTCTCTAATGTCGGGGGTTGCATCAAGTTTGGCACCCAGCCGGATACTGCGCCGGAACCTCCAGTGGTTCCGGATTTTGTCAGGCGACCCCTCGCTATGGGGGGCGAGCCGTCTGTGCCGATGGCCTTTGTCCATCCATAGGCATCGGACAACTTGCTGGAAGCACTTCGCGGCGGTTCCATTGACGAAGAGCACCGCACTATCATGAGTGTGGTGGTCGAGAAGGTTCGGCCTGCAAAAGCGGACTGACCGAAGCCTGTGCCAGCCTCCTAACAGGCTTTGAGGTAAGTAATCAAATTACGAGAAAATATCACAGTATAGTAGCCCCTGATACTCTGTTTGGTGTTCGCAAAGAAAGGCTGAATAGAGGATCAAATAATAAACACAGGAGTTCAATCAGAATATGTCTATGTGAATAAGCAGGCTTCGCTGCTGGCCATTGCCGCTCGTACTGCGGAGGTCTCTGGACTGAAGCAGAACCTTGAGCGGTCCGAGGAAGAGACCTTACCAAGAGGCAGCTCGAAGAGAACAAGGTTAAGTGATACCCCGTCTGTATATTGATAAAGAAAAAAAGGTGGTTACTAGATCATGGGATCATCATGAATTTTGCTATGGGCCACGACCGAAGTGGCGGCCCTAAAGAAGGCGTTGTCCGAGGCCGAAGACAGAGCGGCCCAGGAGCACATTGAGCGCGAGAAGCAAGAGGCCCGAGTCGGCGAGGTTCAGGAAGAGCTCTAGGATTTCGTCAAAAAATACGAGTCCTTGGAGCGTGACTCTAAGACGCAGGGTCCGAGCTTGCGAAGGCCCTCGAGAACGCACAAAATGCCAAGGCCAAAGCTCAAAAGGCCCTCCAGGAGATTCAAGCGGTCAAGAAGATAGCGGCGGGTAAGGCATTCATTATGCAAAGCAAGCATGTGAAGGAAACTTTCCTTTTACTTACCCGAATTCGGAGCTCTCTAGGAGCGTTCGCAGATCTACCCAGCAGCGTATCGGATGCCGCGGAGTTCTACCGGACCGAGGAAGGGAGCTCGACGGAAAAGTTGTTCTGGTCTCAATATACTGGGACCGAACATCCGATGCCCTTGAGCGACCAGCTGAAGCAACTGGTCGAGCTTCACAAGGCGGCCGAACTGGCCATGAAGGGTCTCATAGTCCGGATGTGGCCTAGCGAGCCCCTGCCTGGCAGCTACTTCGACCTGGTAAAGCGGCTTGTGAATGCCTGCCCACGACTTGAAGTCATAAAGCGGTCCGTCTGCATTGAAGGTGCGCGCAGGGCCTTTGCCCGTGCGAAAGTGCACTGGGTGAATATGGACGCCGAAAAGTTGGTGAAGGTGGGGCCACCGGAGGGCAAGGAGCATCGCCACCCCGAAAAGTATTATGATAGTGTCCTGAATGGTGCCCGCCTTATGGCGGAGGAATGTGCTAAGGATGTAATATGCGAATGAATGTACTCATGTGATCCTGTAATATGAAAACGAGTTCATGTGCGCTATATGACGCTTGTCGATTTAAAATATTACCTTCTGTGCGGCCGTTTATAAAATCTGAGAGTTGGCCAGTCGTCGGCTTCTGCCCCATGTAACTAGTGCTGAGGTGTTCGGGATAAATCTTAAACACACTTTATCCAAAAAAAATTGGTCCTTTAAGGAGGTGTTTAGCACAGCGAACAAGGAAATCGGACTATACAACTTTATCACTCTCACTTAGCCATAGAAGTCTACAATTTTAAATTTTGGCGAAGCCTCTAGTATTCGTAAGGCAGAACTTGGGGCGCTATATACACCTAAATCGGACAAGGCCGATTCCTCACCCAAAGCGGAAAAAATCTTTAAGGATTTGAGACCTCTCGACCAGCGACCAGCTCTCGCCGCATCATGACAGTCGGTTTTCAGCTTTCTCTACTGAGGTGTTCGTCCGGAAGAACCGGGACACAATCGCAGTAGTTCTCCCAGTGCTACCTTAGCCGATATAGCGGAATGTAAGGTACCAAAACATGGGAGCCGGGCAAACTCAACTATTGACCCAAGACATGATTCGAAGTTGATGCATATAATGCTATAAGTTCGGGGTGCCGCACTGTCGAAAGTGTTCGGACTTTTTCTTGCCGTGTTGTGGGGTACACTGAAGCCCCTCGCGCACTAGACGTACCAGAATGTGCGGTTGCAATTTTTCACATGATACGTTTTCCAGAACGTACCAGCCGATAGGAAAAAAGAAATAATAAGCTAACGCTATTTATTTAAATGATACGTTGAAGCATATGTATACAAGTAGTGCAATAAGCAAAAATAGGACTATTTCACATGTCCTATCCAAGGGCAGTCTGCGTGTGGGGTATGTAAAACAGGTATAGTGATCGTTATCAAAGACCACCTGGTGATTCTCTTGTACGTCAAAGCTTCTTGCTTCCTTGGTGTTTCCTTCCCGTGATGGGTCCGATAATCAGGGTATCGGAGAGGGCCTTCAGAGAATAGGGTCCTGAAAGGAAGAAAATGGTAAAGGTATACTTGTCCTAAGGCGGTTGAGCCGCATTGTGGGCTGTGCCATAGCCGTGCCTCGGCCTATGCCCATGGTATTTTGAGTGCGTAATTATGGACGCGCGGTGCAAATTTCTCTGCTTGACTGGGACTGGGACGGAGGCCGGATTTCTAGGCGAGCTCAGAACGTGCCGGGCGATCCTGTTGCAGGGTACTCCGGGCTCGCTTGAAGGTGTCCGGGGGCTGTATCGCCGAATTGGTGGTTTGCCTCAGAAGGATACTTTGTACTTCTGCTGCGAGGGCTGAAGTGTGGTCCTCCATACGGAGCGAGCGTTCTGTGTTTCCATTAACTGTTATAACCCCGCGAGGTCCTGGCATTTTGAGCTTGAGGTATGCATAATGCGGTACCTCATTGAATCTGGCGAATGCGGTTCGTCCGAGCAGTGCGTGATAGCCACTGCAGAAGGGGACGATATCGAAGATCAACTCCTCGCTTCGGAAGTTGTCTGGGGATCCAAAGACCACTTCCAGTGTGATTAAGCCCGTGCAACAGGCCTCTACACCTGGTATGACACCTTTAAAGGTGGTTTTGTGGGTTTGATCCTTGAGGGGTCGATACCCATTTTGCGCACTGTATCCTGATAGAGCAGGTTCAGGCTACTGCCACCGTCCATAAGGACTCGAGTGAGGTGAAATCCGTCGATGATGGGGTCAAGGACCAATGTGGCAGAACCGCCATGACGAATACTGGTAGGGTGGTCCCTGTGATCGAAAGTGATCGGACAAGAAGACCATGGGTTGAACTTTGGGGCGACTGGCTCCATCGCATAGACGTCCCTTAGCGCACGCTTCCGTTCCCGCTTGGGAATATGGGTTGTGTATATCATGTTCACTGTTTTCACTTGGGGAGGGAATTTCTTCTGTCCTCCTGTGTTCGGTGGCCGGGGCTCCTTCTCGTTGTCGCTATGCAGCCCCTTTTCCTTGTTTTCGGCATTCAACTTGCCGGCCTGTTTGAACACCCAACATTCTCTATTGGTGTGGTTGGCTGGTTTATCAGGGGTGCCGTGAATTTGGCACGAGCGATCGAGTATGCAGTCCAAACTGGACGGGCCCGGATTACTTCTTTTGAACGAATTTTTCCATTGACCGGATTTAGAGCCACTAAATCCGGCATTGACTGCCGTGTTGTAACGCCCTCGATGCGGCTATATCTCCTACGTGTCGAAGCATGACTTAGAGGCATAACCGCATTGAAAGCAATATCGCAAGTGAGGTAATCTTCACACAACCCATGTAATACATAAGGGAAAGAGATACATAGCTGGCTTAGAATCGCCACTTCACACAATACATGGATAAAGCAATACATCAACCAGATACACTCAAGGTCCGACTACGGAACCAAAAGTAAAAGAAGACTACCCCAAAAGCTACACAGATCCCTGATTGACCCCAACTGGGCTCCACTATTGATCAACTAAAAAACGGAAACAACATAACGAACACGGTCTTCATCGAGCTCCTCCTTGAGCTTGGTTGCGTCACCTGCTTGGTAACATCGGCACCTGCAAACTGGTTTTGGAAGTATCTGTGAGTCATGGGGACTCAGCAATCTCACACCCTCGCGATCAAGACTATTTAAGCTTTTAGGTAAGGTAAAAGGTATGAGGTGGAGCTGCAGCAAGCGACTAGCATATATGGTGGCTAACATACGCAAATGAGAGCGAGAAGAGAAGGCAAAGCACGATCGATAAAAGTATGATCAAGAAGTGATCCTATAGCAACCTACGTCAAGCATAACTCCAAGAACTATGTTCACTTCCCGGACTCCGCCGGAAAGAGACCATCACGGTTACACACGCTATTGATATATTTTAATTAAGGTCAACTTCGGGTTTTCTACAACCGGACGTTAACAAATTCCCATCTGCCCATAACCGCGGGCACGGCTTTCGAAAGTTCAAATCCCTGCAGGGGTGTCCCAACTTAGCCCATCACAAGCTCTCACGGTCAACGAAGGATATTCCTTCTCCCAAGACAATCCGATCAGGCTCGGCATCCAGGTTACAAGACATCCTCGACAATGGTAAAACAAGTCCATCAACACCGCCCGAATGTGCCGACAAATCCTGATAGGAGCTGCACATATCTCGTTCTCAGGGCACACTCAGATGAGACATCCTACGAGTAAAACCAACCCTCAAGTTGCCCCGAGGTAGCCCCGCAGTCTACTCGGTCGGACCAACACTCAGAGGAGCACTGGCCCAGGGGGGTTAAAATAAAGATGACCCTTGGGCAGGCCTACCCAAGGGAAAGAAAAGGCTAGGTGGTGAATGGTAAAAATCAATGTTGGGCATTGCTGGAGGAGTTTTATTCAAGGCGAACTGTCAAGGGGTTCCCATTATAACCCAACCACGTAAGGAACGCAAAATCCGGGAACATAACACCGATATGACGGAAACTAGGGCGGCAAGAGTGGAACAAAACACCAGGCATAAGGCCGAGCCTTCCACCCTTTACCAAGTATATAGATGCATTAATTAAATAAGATATATTGTGATATCCCAACAAAATATCCATGTTCCAACATGGAACAAGCTCCAATCTTCACCTGCAACTAACAACGCTATAAGAGGGGCTGAGCAAAGCGGTAACATAGCCAAACAACGGTTTGCTAGGACAAGGTGGTTTAGAGGCTTGGTTCAACAATATGGGAGGCATGATAAGCAAGTGGTAGGTATCGCAGCATAGGCATAGCAAAAGAGCGAGCAACTAGCAAGCAAAGATAGAAGTGATTTCGAGGGTATGGTCATCTTGCCTGAAATCCCACAAGGAAGAAGCACGAGTCCATGAAGAAGACAAACGGACGTAGTCGAACGGGTCCTCACAATCACGACGTTACCGGAACCAACCCGAAGAAGCAACACCAGAAAGAAGCACACAACATAGTAACCAACCAACACATGAACATGGTATGATATGCGGGATGCGGTATGAGATGCATATGCATGATTTGGAAAGGAATGATTGAACCTGGCCTCAACTTGGAAATCCAAGAGTGCCACTAGAAAGATGAGGTGATTTCGGTCGAAATCGATATAAATATCACCGGAATCGGATGCACGGTTTGGAAATGGCAAGCAAAACAAATATGGCACCAGTCTGCGATAATCAGCAAGTGATCAACTAAATGCAACAAGACAAATATGCTACAGCACTCAAACATGGCAATACAATACATTTCAGGGATCCACTCATGATGCTTGACAAAAGATGAACACTGAGCTACGGCTAATTAATCCATTAATAGGTTCAAACAAGCATGGCAAAAGTGCAAATGATAACAGGTTTCAGACTTTGTGAAATTAACACAAGGCTAGAATTTATCATCAGGAAGCAATCTTTAGAGCATGAAAATTATATGCTACAGGAACATATCATGGAAAAGCAAGGCATGGCATGAAGCTACTCAAAGCACTTAACAAAAGTCCCTTAGTGACCTTGAGCCAAAAGGGATCAGAAAATACAATTGCAAGCATGTGAACATGGCAAAAACATAAACAGATATTCAGACTTAGTGAAAAACTGGAGCATGCAAATCAGTCAACGAGTAGGCATGTTTACGAGCTCGATGCACTGACTACAGAGCATGTCATGACAAACTAAGCATACACCCATCAAGAATACATGGCATAGAAGCTATACATGGCAAGAACAACAACATAGCATGCACGGATCAATAGCAACATCCTCGGCAAAATCGCTAATCATGTCAACAATCTGCCAGGATTCACTTTATAGCAAAAGTAGAGCTCGATTGACTCAAGCTAGGGTGCTCCATAAATGCAAACAAAGACATGGATTGATAGAGCACCACAATATTAAAAAAACATCCTTACTAATCATCCTCAAAAGAGGCACGGATCACTAGGAAACAAGATGAACATATGGCATAACAACAAAACCAGGACTTGGTGAAATTCTAAGTCCCTGAAAACAGCATTACCGATTACGGTACTTTGCAAGCTTGTGCTAGTCACCACATAGATCACAAAAATACATGGCAAGCACCTCTATAAAGATGGCATGGCATATGACAAAACAAATGTAGAGCTCAGGATCATAGCATTCACACATTAATCATGGCAAAAATGACAAATAGCTATTTGCTGAAACAGATCTGCTAAATTCCTCACATAGCCCTCTTCCAACAGCATTTCGGGCATCAAGATGAGCTCAAATGAAAATGATGCAATGAGATGAAATGATGTACTCGTCGAGACAAACATTTTGATATGCTACACGCAAAAATCGGAGCTACGGATGTAGAGTTATGGCATGTGGAAGAATGCAAAAACTTAGGGTTTCGGGAAGAAAAAGTCAACCCGATCCAGATCTGGATCTCGCCGTTAGTGTAGCAGTTCGCCGGAGTTGGGTCGCCGGAGTAGTGAGGGAGAGGAAGGAGCTTGCCGAGGGGAGCTCGGCGCCGGTGATGGTGGCGCATGGCGGCGGCGGCGCTCGGCAGGGAGGCGTGGAGGCGCGGGACGACGGTGGAGGACGGCGGACCGGCGCGGTGGCGCGGTGAACCGGCACGGTGGCGGCAGAAGGCGGATGACGACGGCGGCCGTCGAGGTGAGGAAGGGCGCGGGCGGCGCAGCCTCGGGCCTCGGGCGGCGGCGCGCTGGGCCGCGGGGGCCGACTCCGGGCTCCCCGGGCCACGCGGTGAGAGGGGGCGTCCGAACCAATGGAAGGAGGACACGTGGCGGCGGTGGGACAAGCCAGACACGTCCGGCGCCGGCGGACGTTGTCCGGCGCGCGGAGGAAGAAGGAGGCTAGGGTTTCGCCCGCGAATTTCTGGGGAGGCCACATATTTATAGGTAGGGGGAGCTAGGAGAGTCCAAATGAGGTGCGGTTTTCGGCCACGCGATCGTGATCGAATGCTCTAGATGATAGAAGGGGTTTAGGTGGGTTTTGGGCTACTTTGGAAGGGTGTTGGGCTGCAACACACACGAGGCATTTTCGGTCCCTCGGTTAATCGTTGGAGTATCAAACGAAGTCCAAATGGCACGAAACTTGACAGGCGGTCTACCGGTAGTAAACCAAGGACGCATGACAAGTATCGGTCCAATCTGGAAATGTTCAACACCTGCACACGAAAAGAGGTAGAAAGGGACACCGGATGACATAGGAGCGCCAGATTGCAAAACGGACAACGGGGAAAATGCTCGGATGCATGAGACGAACATGTATGCAAATGAAATGCACATGATGACATGATATGCAATGCATGACACGCAAGAAAATACAAGGCAACAACAGCGAATAACTGGAAGACACCTGGCACATCGGTCTCGGGGCATTACACGTGTCTTCGGCATTGTCACCGTTGTTGTTGCGCTTGTGTCTGTTACGACGTGGCTTGTCATTTCTATCTCTGGCATCTGAATTGCCAGGATTTTTAGATGTGTTGTTGCTGCGAGCCAACCAGCTGTTCTCGCCCGCACAAAAGCGGGTCATGAGTGTCGTGAGTGCTGCCATGGACTTCGGCTTTTCTTGGCCGAGGTGTTGGGCGAGCCACTTGTCACGGATGTTATATTTAAATGCCGCTAAGGCCTTGACATCCGGACAGTCGACGATTTGGTTCTTTTTAGTTAGAAACCGAGTCCAGAATTTCCTGGCTGACTCCTTGGGCTGTTGGCTTATGTGAGTCAAGTCATCAGCATCCGGTGGTCACACATAAGTGCCCTGGAAGTTATCAAGGAATGCGTCTTCCAGGTTCTCCCAACTGCCAATGGAGTTTGCCAGCAGGCTATTCAGCCAATGCCGAGCCGGTCCTTTAGTGGGAGGTACTTGATGGCATGTAGATCGTCACCGCAGGCCATGTGGATCTGGAGGAGTAAATCTTCTTTCCATACCGCGGGGTCTGTTGTACCATCATATGATTCAATGTTTACGGGTTTAAACCCTTCTGGGAATTCGTGATCCATTACTTCGTCGGTGAAGCATAGGGGGTGTGCGGTGCCTCTATGCCGGGCTATATCACGACGCAGTTCGTACAAGTCTTGTCTGCCATATTCGGCCTGGCCGGATTTTCTTTTAGTATATCCGGCGTGATGGTCGTCGTCACATGTTGGGGCACGCCCCCGTGATCCGTAGATCGATCTTGTATGTCCTGCTTTGTTTCCCAACATGTCTCGTAGGTCCTGCGTGTAGCCCCGAGCCTTGGTGTTTTTGTTTGACTGGCGATGGGGTGCGGGCTGGACTTCGGGCTGATATGCCGCTTTGCCTCAGCCACGAGGTGGCCGGTCAGCCGCATCATACGCTGGTAGTGTAGGCTTTAATGCTTCCTCCTCAAGTTGGGGTAGCAACCTGCGCTTTGGGTAACTTTTGGTTGGGCGCTCGGGTTCGTGTTCCTCGGCTGCCAGGACCTCGGTCCATCTATCCGCTAGCAGATCTTGATCAGCTTGAAGCTGATGCTGCTTTTTTTAGGCTTTTTGTTGTGGCTATAAGCCAACGCTTGAAGCACTCCTACTCGACGGGATCCTCAGGCACGATGAATTCTTCGTTGTCGAGGCTCGCTTCGTCTTCAGAGAGGGGCATGTAGTTGTCATCCCCTGATTCTCCGTCTGTCGCAAGTTCCTTAGGGCTCGTATGCCCATCCTCCCGCTCGAAGCCTGGCTGGAGGGGATTGTCTTCGTCTTCGGCACTGTCTGCAACGTTATTGTCTCTTGTGCTAGTATTGCTGCTTTTGCTATGGCGGGGCTTAGAGCGGCGTCGATGACGCCGGTGCTTAGATTGCTTCTCGAGGGGAATATCCTCTGTTGCCTTATTGCCATTGCTTTCTTTGGGGGTGTCCACCATGTATATATATCATATGATGAGCTGGCTGTCCAGCACCCTGTGGGCGGTGGTTCCTGTTCTTCTTCTACATCATCGTCCACACCGTCGATGTCTTCGGAGTTGAAATCAAGCATGTCGGTTAAGTCGTCGACAGTGTCTATTAAGTGGGTGGTGGGTGGGGAATGAATTTCGTCGTCCGCTTCCCACTCAAGCCGGACATAGTTCGGCCAAGGGTCTCCTGACAAGGAGAGAGACCTCAATGAATTTAGCACATCGCCTAGGGCCGAGTGCTGAAAGATATCCGTGGAGGTAAACTCCATAATCGGTGCCCAGTTAGATTCGATAGGCACGGACGCAAGCGGTTCGGAGCCTGTGGCCGGGAATGAATCCAAGGGTCCGGTAACACAGGTCTTATAGGATGTGAAGTCTGTATTCGGCTCTATCGCTACTGAGTGTGCGGCCTCCGTGGCCGGGTCTATCCACCCGTCCTCGGACGGCATGATCTGTTCCAGATTGAGGGCTGGAGTAGCCACAAGTGTGATCTCCTGAACACCGTCCGACGGCAGAGCTAAGTCATGCTCGTTGTGACTGTGTGGCGCACCTGACATGGGCTCAAATCCATTGAAGATCAAATCTTCGCGGATGTCGGTAGTATAGTTCAAGCTTCCAAACCTGACCTGATGGCCACGGGCGTAGCTCTCGATATTCTCGAGATGGCCAAGCGAGTTGGCCCGGAGTACGAAGCCGCCGAATACAAAGATCTGTCCGGGGAGAAAAACCTCACCCTGGATCGCATCGTTGCCGATGATCGAAGGAGCCATCAAGCCCTTATCGTGATGGCACAGTGGAACTCTCAGTGAAATCACCAATGTCGGTGTCAAAACCGGCGGATCTCGGGTAGGGGGTCCCAAACTGTGCGTCTAAGGCTGATGGTAACAGGAGGCAGGGGACAGAATGTTTACCCAGGTTCAGGCCCTCTCGATGGAGGTAATACCCTACTTCCTACTTGATTGATCTTGATGATATGAGTATTACAAGAGTTGATCTACCACGAGATCGTAGAGGCTAAACCCTAGAAGCTAGCCTATGATTATGATTGTTGTTGTCCTGAGGACTAAACCCTCCGGTTTATATAGAAACCGGAGGGGGCTAGGGTTACACAGAGTCGGTTACAAGGGAGGAGATCTACATATCTGAATTGCCAAGCTTGTCTTCCACGCAAAGGAGAGTCCCACCTGGACACGGGACGAAGTCTTCAATCTTGTATCTTCATAGTCCAACAGTCCGGCCAAAGTATATAGTCCGGCTGTCCAAGGACCCCCTAATCCAGGACTCCCTCACTATCCATGACAACTTGTGCTCAGCTCTAGAGATGTTCAACCTGGCGAACAAGTGCGCGAAGGCGAGGAGGGCCACCTCTCCCTCCTCGAGTATCCTGAGGCCGACCCTGAAGACAAGAAGGCCAAGGCGAAGGATACGAAGCGCAAGGGCCACGCCATGCTGGCAGCGGATCCCGAGATGAAGCATGGCCATGATCACAACGAGCTTGCCAGGGATAACTGCCCATTATGTGTTTTCCACAATGTGCATAGCCACAACACCGATGACTGCCAGGAGCTAAGAGCGCTCCGCGATGAGCACCTCGGCCACCGCCCCGAGCACGGCAACTGTGGCTATGGCTGTGGAGGAGGCCACAGTGGAGGCCGCTAGGATAACCGCAACCCTCGTCAGAGCTGGCGTGACCAGCCATGCAAGGATCGCTGGCGTGATCAGCCTCGCGACGGCCCGTGGCATGATCAGCCTCGTGAGGCCCGACCTCAGGGCAACGCCGTCCTCCCTCCGCTGCCGCCACCACCGAGAAGGAATGACGACAACCATCGGGATGAGGGGGCTGGGGGCTTCTAGGAACCATGTGCAATCGCTTGCATCTTCTGAGGTGCCCAGGCGCCCGCCTCAAACCGCATCTTCAAGCAGTTCTCCTGTGAGCTGAACGCGGCCCTCCCAAGGCTTGAGGCTGCACGCCCCTCATGTGGTCGCAGTACGCCATCACCGTCGACTCCAAGGATCACGTCAAGTGTGCGACCGCCGTCGGCGCACTCCCCATGCTCTGCACGCCCACCATCAGTAATGTGTCTACCATCAAGACGCTCATCGACGGTGGCGCAAGTCTCAATGTGCTCTCTGTCGAGACTTTTGAGTGGCTTCAGGTGTCGTACGACCATCTCACGCCCACGAGGCCATTCTATGGAGTGACGGATGGCTCTACCGTCCCTCTGTGGAAAGTACGCCTCATGTCACCTCGGGCAAGCATGACAACTACCACACCGAGCTTATCAACCTCGAGGTCACCCACCTCAGCCTCCCATACAACTCCATCTTGGGGTACCCTCCCTTGCCAAGTTTATGGTGGCTGTTCATCATGCTACAACGTCCACAAGATGCCAGGCTGCAGTGGCATTATCATGGTCGCCTGCGATGAGATGGCCGTGGTATGTTCCCTTGAGCATGCCTACCGTGCCGCAGTGGCCGAGAACTCCGATGAATAATGTGGCATCCGGCCTCCCGAGGCCACCCCCGCAAAGAAGAAGTAGCTTCTGCCCAAGAGCTATCTGAAGGACAAGAAGCCCACTGGCATCGCCTTAGGCTACCTGCCCGCCGTCGGGGCGCCTCCCCCCTGCATAGGAAGGCGCACCTGGCGCCTCCCTCAGGATGGTCTCGGGGGCTTCCGTTTGGAGAGCCTCTGACCTGACCAGGGCAACGAGGGAGGTGCTCTGGCACCACTTGGAGGCGTGCTTTGATGCGTGCCCCCACGAGCAAGGAGCACGGCGCGAGGCGCCAGGAGCATGAGAGTTCATCACCAAGGTGACCGAGGAGCTTCAGGAGGCGCAAGCCATGCACGGCGAGCGTCGCCCGGCACCCCCCGCCTATGCGGCTGCCACCCCCGACGTAGACGACGGGCTGCGCGTATGCATCGACATCCGGGCCTCAACAGGGCCGCTTCACAGGGCCTCTTCTGGCCATCGCGCGTCGGTCGAACTGGGGGATACTGATGACCCACAAGTATAGGGCATCTATCATAGTCCTTTTGATAAGTAAGAGTGTCGAACCCAACGAGGAGCTGAAGGGAATGACAAGCGGTTTTCCGCAAGGTACTCTCTACAAGCACTGAAATTATCGGTAACAGATAGTTGTGTGATAAGATAATTTCAACGAGTAACAAGTAACAAGTGTAACTAAGGTGCACCAAGGTGTCCCAATCCTTTTTGTAGCAAAGGACAAGCCTGGACAAACTCTTATTTAAAGCAAAGTGCTCCTGAGGACACATGGGAATTAATGTCAAATTAGTTTTCATCATGCTCATACGATTCACGTTCGTTACTATGATAATTTGATATGTGGGTGGACCGGTGCTTGGGTGCTTCCCTTACTTGGAGCAGCCTCCCACTTATGATTAACCCCTCTCGCAGGCATCCACAACTACGAAAGAGGAATTAAGATAAATCTAACCATAGCATGAAACATATGGATCCAAATCATCCCCTTATGAAGCAACGCATGAACTAGGGTTTAAGCTTCTGTCACTATAGCAACCCATCATCTACTTTTTACTTCCCAATTCCTTCTCCTAGGCCCAAATCATGGTGAACTGTCATGTAGTCGACGTTCACATAACACCACTAGAGGAAAGACAACATACATCTTATCAAAATATCAAACAAATACCAAATTCATGTGATTACTTATAACAAGACTTCTCCCATGTCCTCAGGAACAGACGTAACTACTCACAAAGCATATTCATGTTCATTAAGGATCTGAACATATAATCTTCCACTGAATAAACCAACTAGCATTAACTACAAGTTGTAATCAACACTACTAGCAACCCACAGTTACCAATATGAGGTTTTGAGACAAAGATCGGATACAAGAGATGAACTAGGGTTTCAGAGGAGATGGTGCTAGTGAAGATGTTGATGGAGATTGACCCCCTCGCGATGAGAGGATCATTGGTGAGGACGATGACGATGATTTCCCCCTCCAGGAGGGAAGTTTCCCTGGCAGAACAGCTCCGCCGGAGCCCTAGATTGCTTCCGCCCAGGTTCCGCCTCGAGACGGCGGCGCTTCATGCCGAAAGCTTCCTCTTCATTTTTTTCTATGTCAAAAGACATCATATAGCAGAAGATGGGCACCGAAGGCCTGCCAGGGGGCACAAGCCCTAGGGCGTGCCCAGGGGGTAGGGCGCGCCCCCAGGCTTGTGGCCACCTGGGGGTCCCCTCTGGTATTTTCTTCGCCCAATATTTTTTATATATTCCAAAATAATTCTTTGTAAATTTTCAGGACTTTTGGAGTTGTGCAGAATAGGTCTCTCAGATTTGCTCCTTTTCCAGTCTAGAATTCCACCTGCCGTCATTCTCCCTCTTCATGTAAACCTTATAAAATAAGAGATAAAAGGCATAAGTATAGTACCTAATGTGTAATAACAACCCATAATCCGATAAATATCAATCTAAAAACATGATGGAAAATGGACGTATCAGCTACCCCTGCAACTACGTATGCATGCCGTTCGGCCTGCTGAACATGGGCGACTCGTACCAGTGCCTGGCGTAGCATGCGATGGCATCTCCCGAGGCCAGGCGCTTGGCGGTCGCGTCCCAGGAAGTCCTGAACCTTTGCAAGCCCCCTGGGCCTCGTGAGCTCCCTAGGCCTCCGGGGCCGCCTCGCTCATGAGGAGCCATCTCCACATCACGCTCCTTCCGCTACATTGGCGCTTCTACAACACCGGTGCCAGGTGACTTTTTGTTTGTTCAGTTGAGGGTGCCCTTCAGGCTGCATTATCCTTAGGCTGTCAGGGCCCATCCTGCAGCTGTATCATTTTGTGCATGTATCAGAACTGGCTCTGCCTTTGGTAAAATTGCCTTAAAATTCCAACATGCATGCCCGACACTTCGTCGCCATGAATGTCGCCTTGCCCTCACAACCCCACCCTCGCCCGCCTCATGATAAAGGGCGGGCACAACTTCTTTGTTTGGGTCTGTCCCTGTAGCATTGTTAAATTCAAGCGACCGAGCCCTGTCTCACGGGCCAGCTCCCATGCACGTCACCTTCCGGGGTCCTTGGTGCCTGGCCCTCACATGAGCTAACCGCGGCGAGTTAGGGCACGTGGTCCATCTCGTTCGACCGCAGTCTGGCACTTCGCCATCGCGGGAGCCGTGCGCCGGATGCCCTTCCTTGGGTTGTTGCATGAGAAGATGATGTCTACTACACAACCTTCTTCTTGTAGACGTTGTTGGGCCTCCAAGTGCAGAGGTTTATCAATCCGTAGGAGGCGTAGGATGAAGATGGTCTCTCTCAAGCAACCCTGCAACCAAATAACAAAGAGTCTCTTGTGTCCCCAACACACCCAATACAATGGTAAATTGTACAGGTGCACTAGTTCGGCGAAGAGATGGTGATACAAGTGGTATATGGACGGTAGATAAAGGTTTTTGTAATCTGAAAATATAAAAACAGCAAGGTAACTAATGATAAAAGTGAGCGTAAACGGTATTGCAATGCGTTGAAACAAGGCCTAGTGTTCATACTTTCGCTAGTGCAAGTTCCCTCACCAATACTAACATAATTGGATCATATAACTATCCCTCAACATGCAACAAAGAGTCTCTCCAAAGTCACTAATAGCGGAGAACAAACGAAGAGATTATGGTAGGGTACGAAACCACCTCAAAGTTATTCTTTCCAATAAATCCGTTGGGCTATTCCTATAAGTGTCACAAACAGCCCTAGAGTTCGTACTAGAATAACACCTTAAGACACAAATCAACCAAAACCCTAATGTCACCTAGATACTCCAATGTCACCTCAAGTATCCGTGGGTATGATTATACGATATGCATCACACAATCTCAGATTCATCTATTCAACCAACACATAGAACCTCAAAGAGTGCCCCAAAGTTTCTACCGGAGAATCATGACGAAAACATGTGCCAACCCCTATGCATAGGTTCATGGGCGGAACCCGCAAGTTGATCACCAAAACATACATCAAGTGAATCACGTGATATCCCATTTTCACCACAGATATGCATGGCAAGGCATACATCAAGTGTTCTCAAATCTTTAAAGACTCAATCCGATAAGATAACTTCAAAGTGGAAACTCAATCCATTACAAGAGAGTAGAGGGGGGAAGACACATCATAGGATCCAAATATAATAGCAAAGCTCGCGATACATCAAGATCGTATCACCTCAAGAACACGAGAGAGAGAGAGAGAGAGAGATCAAACACATAGCTACTGGTACATACCCTCAGCCCCGAGGGAGAACTACTCCCTCCTCATGATGGAGAGCACCAGGATGACGAAGATGGCTACCGGAGAGGGATTGCCCCCTCCGGCAGGGTGCCGGAACGGGTCTAGATTGGTTTTCGGTGGCTACGGAGGCTTCTGGCGGCGGAACTCCCGATCTATTGTGCTCCCCAATCGTTTTAGGGTATATGGAGATATATAGGCGGAAGAAGTACGTCAGGGGGGCCATGAGGGGCCCACGAGGGTGGAGGGCGCGCCCAGGGGGGTGGGCGCGCCCCCCTACCTCGTGGCCTCCTTGAAGCTTCCTTAACATAGACTCCAAGTCTCCCGGGTTGCTTTCCTTCCAAAAATGAGTTTCGTGAAGTTTCAGGTCAATTGGACTCCGTTTGATTTTCCTTTTCTTCGAAACCCTAAAATAGGCAAAAAAACAGAAACTGGCACTGGGCTCTGGGTTAATAGGTTAGTCCCAAAAATAATATAAAAGTGTATAATCAAGCCCATAATCATCCAAAATAGTAGATAATATAGCATGGAGCAATCAAAAATTATAGATACGTTGGAGACGTATCAAGCATCCCCAAGCTTAATTCCTGCTCGTCTTCGAGTAGGTAAATGATAAAAACATAAGTTTTGATGCGGAGTGCTCTTAATGCAATTCTTCTTAATTGTGGCATGATTATTCAGATCCAAAAGATTCAAGACAAAAGTTCATATTGACATAAAAATAATAATACTTCAAGCATACTACCTAAGCAATTATGTCCTCTCGAAATAACATGGCCAAAGAAAGTTTATCCCTACAAAATCATATAGTTTAGTCATGCTCCATCTTCGTCACACAAGAATGCTCTCATCATGCACAACCCCGATGACAAGCCAAGCAATTGTTTCATACTTTAGTAATCTCAAACCTACAAACTTTCACGCAATATATGAGCGCGAGCCATGGACATAGCACTATGGGTGGAATAGAATATGATGATGGGGGTTATGTGGAGAAGACAAAAGAGGAGAAAGTCTCACATCAACGAGGCTAATCAATGGGCTATGGAGATGCCCATCGATTGATGTTAATGCAAGGAGTAGGGATTGCCATGCAACGGATGCACTAGAGCTATAAATTTATGAAAGCTCAACAAAAGAAACTAGTGGGTGTGCATCCAACTTGCTTGCTTATGAAGACCTAGGGCACTTGAGGAGGCCCATTGTTGGAATATACAAGCCAAGTTCTATAATGAAAAATTCCCACTAGTATATGAAAGTGACAAAACAAGAGACTCTCTATCATGATGATTATGGTGCTACTTTGAAGCACAAGTGTGGCAAAGGATAGTAGCATTGTCCCTTCTCTCTTTTTCTCTCATTTTTTTGGGCCTTCTCTTTTTTTATGGCCTTTTTCTCTTTTTTTCTTCTTTTTTTTGGGGCCATCTCTTTTTTATGGCCTTTCTCTTTTTTTAATTCCTCACTTGGGACAATGCTCTAGAAAATGATGATCATCATACTTCTATTTATTTACAACTCAATGATTACAACTCGATACTAGAACAAAGATGACTCTATATGAATGCCTCCGGCGTTGTACCGGGATTGCCATGAATCAAGAGTGACATGTATGAAAAATTATGAACGGTGGCTTTGCCACAAATACTATGTCGACTACATGATCATGCTAAGCAATATGACAATGATGAATGTGTCATGATAAACAGAATGGTGGAAAGTTGCATGGCAATATATCTCGGAATGGCTATGGAAATGCCATAATTGGTAGGTATGGTGGCTGTTTTGAGGAAGATATAAGGAGGTTTATGTGTGAAAGAGTGTATCATATCCCGGGGTTTGGATGCACTGGCGAAGTTTGCGCCAACTTTTAGTGTGAGAAAGGGCAATGCACGGTACCGAAGAGGCTAGCAAGGATGGAAGGGTGAGAGTGCGTATAATCCATGGACTCAACATTAGTCATAAAGAACTCACATACTTATTGCAAAAATCTACAAGTCATCAAAAACCTCGGCACTACGTGCATGCTCCTAGGGGGGTAGATTGGTAGGAAAAGACCATCGCTCGTCCTCGACCGCCACTCATAAGGAAGACAATCAAATAACACCTCATGATTCAAATTTGTTACACAACGTTTACCATACGTGCATGCTACGGGACTTGCAAACTTCAACACAAGCATTTATCAAATTAACAACTACTCAACTAGCATGACTTTGATATTATTACCTCCATATCTCAAAACAAACATCAAGCATCAAACTTCTCTTAGTATTCAAAACACTCATAAGAAAATTTTACTAATCTTGGATACCTAGCATATTAGGATTTTTAAGCAAATTGACATGCTATTTAAGCCTCTCAAAATAATCTAGGTGAAGCATGAGAGTTCATCTAATTCTTCAAAATAAAACTACCACCATGCTCTAAAAGATATAAGTGAAGTACTAGAGCAAACAACAAACTACTCCGAAAGATATAAGTGAGGATCAATGAGTAGTTGAATAATTTTGCAACTATGTGAAGACTCTATAACATTTAATAATTTCAGATCTTGGTATTTTATTCAAATATCAAGAAAATCCTAACAAAATAAATTGACGCTCCAAGCAAAACACATATCATGTGGCGAATAAAAATATAGCTCCAAGTAAAGTTACCGATGAACGAAGACGAACGAGGGGATGCCTTCCGGGGCATCCCCAAGCTTAGGCTTTTGGTTTTCCTTGAATATTACCTTGGGATGCCTTGGTCATCCCCAAGCTTAGGCTCTTGCCACTCCTTATTCCATAGTCCATCGAATCTTTACCCAAAACTTGAAAACTTCACAACAGAAAACTTAACAGAAAACTCATAAGCTCTGTTAGTATAAGAAAATAAATCACCACTTAGGTACTGTTGTGAACTCATTCTAAATTCATATTGGTGTAAAACCTACTGTATTCCAACTTCTCTATGGTTTATAAACTATTTTACTAGCCATAGATTCATCAAAATAAGTAAACAACACATGAAAAACAGAATCTGTCAAAAACAGAACAGTCTGTAGTAATCTGGATCAAACGTATACTTAGGGAACTCATAAAATTCTCAAATAAATTGCTGGACCTGAGGAATTTATCTAATAATCATCTGCAAAAATAATTAACTAAATAGCACTTTCCAAATAAAGATGGTAGCAATTCGCGTGAGTTCTAAAGTTTCTATTTTTACAGCATGATCAACAAGACTTTCCCCAAGTCTTCCCAAAGGTTCTACTTGGCACAAACACTAATTAAAAGCATAAAACCACATCTAAAAATAGGCTAGATGAATTATTTATTACTAAACAGGAGAAAGAATCAAGGAACAAAAATAAAGTTGGGTTGCCTCAAAACAAGCACTATCGTTTAACGCCCCTAGCTAAGCATGATGATTTCAATGATGCTCACATAAAAGATAAGAATTGAAATATAAAGAGAGCATCATGAAGAATATGACTAGCACATTTAAGTCTAACCCAATTCCTATGCATAGGGATTTTGTGAGCAAACAACTTATGGGAACAATAATCAACTAGCATAGGAAAGCAAAACAAGCATAACTTCAAAACTTTAAGCACATAGAGAGGAAACTTGATATTATTGCAATTCCTACAAGCATATGTTCCCCCCTCATAATAATTTTCAGTAGCATCATGAATGAATTCAACAATATAACTATCACATACAGCATTCTTTTCATGATCTACAAGCATATAAATTTTATTACTCTCCACATAAGCAAATTTCTTCTCTTGAATAGTAGTGGGAGCAAACTCAACAAAATAATTATCATGTGAGGCATAATCCAATTGAAAACTAAAATCATGATGAAAAGTTTCATGGATATCATTACTCTTTATAGAATACAAGTCATCACAATAATCATCATAGATAGCAACTTTGTTCTCATAATCGATTGGAACCTCTTCAAAAATAGTGGATTCATCACAAAATATAGTCATGACCTCTCCAATTTCACTTCATCAATATAATCATCATAAATAGGAGGCATGCTTTCATCATAATAAATTTGCTCATCAAATCTTGGGGGACAAAAAATATCATCTTCATCAAACATAGCTTCCCCAAGCTTGTGGCTTTGCATATCATTAGCATCATGGATATTCAAGGAGTTCATACTAACAACATTGCAATCATGCTCATCATTCAAATATTTAGTGCCAAACATTCTAATGCATTCTTCTTCTAGCACTTGACCACAATTATCGGAATCCTTATTTTCATGATAGATATTAAAAAGATGAAGCATACGAGGTAACCTTAATTCCATTTTTTGTAATTTTCTTTTATAGACTAAACTAGTGATAAAACAAGAAACAAAAAAAATTCTATTGCAAGATCTAAAGATATACCTTCAAGCGCTAACCTCCCCGGCAACGGCACCATAAAAGAGCTTGATGTGTACTACACAACCTTCTTCTTGTAGACGTTGTTGGGCCTCCAAGTGCAGAGGTTTGTAGGACAGTAGCAAATTTCCCTCAAGTGGATGACCTAAGGTTTATCAATCCGTAGGAGGCGTAGGATGAAGATGGTCTCTCTCAAGCAACCCTGCAACCAAATAACAACGAGTCTCTTGTGTCCCCAACACACCCAATACAATGGTAAATTGTATAGGTGCACTAGTTCGGCGAAGAGATGGTGATACAAGTGGTATATGGATGGTAGATAAAGGTTTTCGTAATCTGAAAATATAAAAACAGCAAGGTAACTAATGATAAAAGTGAGCATAAACGGTATTGCAATGCGTTGAAACAAGGCCTAGGGTTCATACTTTTGCTAGTGCAAGTTCCCTCAACAATACTAACATAATTGGATCACATAACTATCCCTCAACATGCAACAAAGAGTCACTCCAAAGTCACTAATAGCGGAGAACAAACGAAGAGATTATGGTAGAGTACAAAACCACTTCAAAGTTAATCTTTCCAACCAATCCGTTGGGCTATTCCTATAAGTGTCACAAACAGCCCTAGAGTTCATACTAGAATAACACCTTAAGACACAAATCAACCAAAACCCTAATGTCACCTAGATACTCCAATGTCACCTGAAGTATCTGTGGGTATGATTATACGATATGCATCACACAATCTCATATTCATCTATTCAACCAACACATAAAACCTCAAAGAGTGCCCCAAAGTTTCTACCAGAGAATCACGACGAGAACGAGTGCCAACCCCTATGCATAGCTTCATGGGCGGAACCCGCAAGTTGATCACCAAAACATACATCAAGTGAATCACGTGATATCCCATTGTCACCATAGATATGCACGGCAAGACATACATCAAGTGTTCTCAAATCTATAAAGACTCAATCTGACAAGATAACTTCAAAGGGGAAACTCAATCTGAGGGAGTCCTGGATTAGGGGGTGTTCGGGTAGCCGGACTATACCTTCAGCCGGACTCCAGGACTATGAAGATACAAGATTGAAGACTTCGTCCCGTGTCCGGAAGGGACTTTCCTTGGCGTGGAAGGCAAGCTTGGCGATGCGGATATTCAAGATCTCCTACCATTGTAACCGACTCTGTGTAACCCTAACCCTATCCGGTGTCTATATAATCCGGAGGGATGTAGTCCATAGGACATCAACTCCATATACAACAATCATACCATAGGCTAGCTTCCAGGGTTTAGCCTCCTTGATCTCGTGGTAGATCTACTCTTGTACTACCCATATCATCAATATTAATCAAGAAGGAGTAGGGTATTACCTCCATCAAGAGGGCCCGAACCTGGGTAAAACATCGTGTCCCTTGTCTCCTGTTACCATCCGGCCTTGACGCACAGTTCAGGACCCCCTACCCGAGATCCGCCGGTTTTGACACCGACATTGGTGCTTTCATTGCGAGTTCCTCTGTGTCTTCGCCTTTAGGCCCGATGGCTCCTTTGATCATCAACAACGATGCGGTCCAGGGTGAGACTTTTCTCCTCGGACAGATCTTCGTCTTCGACGGCTTCGCACTGCGGGCCAATTCGCTTGGCCACCTGGAGCAGATCGAAAGCTACGCCCGTGGCCATCAAGTCAGGTTTGGAAGCCTAAATTACATGGCGGACATCCGCGGAGATTTGATCTTCGATGGATTCGAGCCACAACCAAGCGCGCCGCACTGTCTCGCGGGGCATGATCTAGCTCTGTCACCGAGGCCGCAAACGCACCAGCTCTGACCCTTAATTCGGAGCCAGTTGTGTCAATCGAGGATGAGCGGTTGCGCGTCACCTCGGGGGCTGCAATCTCAAAGGCGATCGAGCCGAACGCCGGCCCCACACTCCGCGTGACTCACGACTCCGAGGATCCGGACTCCTCTCCGGACTCCGAACCCCCCGCGCCCCTGCCGATCGAATCCGATTGGGCGCCAATAATGGAGTTCACCGCCGCGGACATCTTTCAGCACTCGCCATTTGGCGATATCCTGAATTCTCTCAAGTCTCTCTCTTTATCAGGAGAGCCCTGGCCGAACTGCGGTCAGCGAGGATGGGATACGAACGATGAAGAAATTCAAAGCCCACCCACCACCCACTTGGTAGCCATTGTCGACAATTTGAACGACGTGCTCAACTTCGACTCCAGAGACATCTGCATCATGGATGACGATGCAGGAGATACCGATGAACCAACGCCCATAGGGCATTGGACAACCACCTCATCTCACGATGTGTACATGGTGGATACCCCTAAAGGAAGCGACAACAAGGAAAAAGGGGATGGAACGGGAGATCGACCCCCCGAAAAACAATCAAAGCGTCGGCGTAAACTCCGACCCAAGCCCCGCCTCAATAAAAACCCAGCCATAGAGAAGGACGAGCCGGTAGACGATGAGTAGGCCTTAGAGAAACCGTCCGAACAGGGCAACACGGATAGAGAAACCGAACATCCCTCCTCCGGCGAAAACGACATTCCGGACGACCTCACGCCGGATAAACCCATGGAGCAGAAGAATCTCCACGAGAGGCTCGTTGCAACTGCACGTAGCCTGAAAAAGCAGAAGCGGAAGCTAAAAACAGCGGAAGATGCACTCCGGATTAGATGGAGCAAAGTAATCAATACCGCAGATAAATACGGCGACGGTAGCCGCACTAAAAGCTATCCGAAAAGAAAGCTACTGCCTGAATTCGACGAAGAGGCCCTAGAGCCCTCGCATTCAAAAAATAAGAAAGCCACACGGTCGGATAGACGACCCCATAAAGCGGCAAGCGGCGCCGCACTTAAATCGGCATGCGACCCACCTAAGGATTCGCATCATGGCCCAGTTAGGTCCATTTATGGGCCAAGAAAGCAAGCTCTCGTAAGCAACGCAATAAAGCCATCATCAGAATCTGGCACACCCAAATACAGGGGCGCCGCACACCCCCTATGTTTCACCGATGAGGTCCTGGACTATGAATTTCCAGAGGGATTCAAACCCGTAAACATAGAGGCATATGATGGAACAACAGACCCTGGAGTCTGGATCGAGGATTATATCCTCCACATACACATGGCTAGAGGAGATGATCTCCACGCCATAAAATATTTACCCCTTAAGCTTAAAGGGCCAGCCCGGCATTGGCTTAAAAGCCTCCCTGAAAACAAAATTGGAAGTTGGGAAGAGCTCGAGGATGCTTTCCGAGCAAATTTTCAAGGGACCTATGTCCGCCCTCCGGATGCAGACGATCTTAGTCACATAACTCAACAGCCCGGAGAATCAGCTCGGCAGTTCTGGAATAGATTCCTCACTAAAAAGAATCAGATAGTCGACTGTCCGGACGCCGAAGCCTTAGCAGCTTTCAGGCATAACGTCCGAGACGAATGGCTCGCCAGACACCTCGGCCAAGAAAAGCCAAGAACAATGGCCGCACTAACAAGCCTCATGACCCACTTTTGTGCAGGAGAGGACAGCTGGTTGGCAAGGTGCAGCCCCAGCAACCCAAGTACATCCGAAACTAGGGATGGAAACGGAAAACCACGACGCCACAAGGACCGTCGCCGGACTAAGGAAAAAGTCCGAAGAGCACGGCAGTCAATGCCGGATTCAAAGGCTCATGACAAAATCAGACAAAACCGCCCCTCCAGGATAACAGGGACGATCCATCGAACTTAAATAAAATCCTGGACAGGATATGTCAGATACAGAGTACTCCCGGGAAGCCTGCTAACCATACCCACAGAGATTGTTGGGTTTTCAAACAATCCGGCATACTCAATGCCGAACACAAGGGGCTCGACACACTAAGCGAAGACGAGGACGAACCCCAAAAGCAGAGCACCAGGAAACAAAAGAACTTCCCACAAGAAGTAAAAACAGTGAACTTACTTCACATAACAAAACGTGCGGCGCCCATAAAGGTATGCAACACACGGTCTATCCCCAAAGGGTCCCGCCACTGGTTCTCAAAACCAATCATCTTCGATCAGCTAGATTATTCTAGAAATATCAAGAATGCAGGCTGGACTGCCTTGATACTTGATCCAATAATTGGCGGACTCCAGTTTTGAAATGTCCTTATGGAGGGCGGCAGTGGACTAAACCTGATATATCAGGATACAATCCATCACATGGGGATAAACCCAGCAAGAATCCGCCGCAGCAAAACCTCCTTTCAAGGGGTAACACCTGGTCCGGACACCCATTGTATGGGTTTTCTCCGGCTCGAAGTTATATTCGGCTCTGCCGATAACTTCCGCCGCGAAAAGCTGACCTTCCATATCGTATCGTTCTCAAGTCGCTATCAAGCACTACTGGGACGCGAAGCTTTTGCTCGCTTTAACGCAATATCGCATTATGAATCTCTCACGCTTAAAATGCCCAGTCCACGAGGCATCATCTCTTTGAAGGGGAAGCACTAAAGTGCGCCTCCCCAAGCGGAGGACTGTGCGGCCGCTTTGACAGCCCCACAGTAAAATGGCCTCGCCGGCCAAAAAACTTCGAAATAGGTCATTAAAGACCGCGAACGCGGATAGACGAGTTCGGGACAAAATCATCATTGATGCGGGCTTAGTGGCCATATACCCCCACTAGGGGCTCCATCCATATACAATAAAAGACGATAAAGCTCAATTTTATATATTTTACTTTATACTTTGTTTATTTTAAACTTTTGCTCGGCACGACCCATTTTCAACTCAGTTCCTCTCTTTTACAGATGAACGTCGTGCGGTGCCCGTCCAGGATACGGCACAACGGAGACACAGGCGCAGACGTGCAGTAGGGACTCGTCCTAAAGGATTCTTTTTAGATTAAGACCCTGTGTAAACCTTTTTTACTGTCTCTTGTTGCTACACATCCCCTGGTTTTTTCTGATATAACCAAGGAGGAGGCTGGCGTCTTGGCATGTGGCCACGTCAGAATTTTTGCACGTACCTGGACACTAGGGGCTTTTTTAATAAAGAGTGTTGTTTCGCCTGCACTCATAAAGACCGAACACCTTAGGGAGTGTTCGGCGTCGCGAGTTTTGGCATTATATGCATCAGCTCCGAATCATGTCTTTGGTCAAATGTTGGGTTGCCCGGCTCCTGAGTTCGGCTACCTTACGTTCCGCTCTATCGGCTAAGGTAGCACCAGGATAACTACTGCGATTGTGCCCCGGTTCGGCCGGGCGAGCACCTCAGTAGAGAAAGCCGAAAACTGACTGTCATGATGTAGCGTGAGACTGGTCAGCCACTCGATGACCTATCGGAATCTATCAGATTCCTCCGCTTTAACGAAGGGCCGCTTCCCGGTCAGGCACATACGCGCCCCGAACTCGGGCGAGCGAAGTCGCCACCAAGGGGCTACCTAAATAGTCTCACTATCAAGCTCCTATGGCTAAGTGAAAGTGTTAAAGCATTATAGTCCGGTTGCCTGGCCCGCTGCGCTATCACCTCCTTTGTAGGACCAAGACGTTGGGTTAAGTGTGAAAATGCGTCTTCTGCGAGCACCCCCGCACTATGTGCGTGGGGGCTGAAGCCAACGACTGCCATCTTTCAGATTTTGTATATATATATCTTAAAACGGCCGCATAGGAGGTGTTCCCAATACTTGAAGGCACAAGTATAAAAAGGCCACTACAGTCTATCAAAATATTACTTTATAATTACATATGCTATCATAACATAGCATCTTTCGAGCACTGCGTCTCCATTACACGAGCGCCTTCAAGGACTTCCTGAAAATAGTGCTCGGAGGGTACTCGGCTTTTGTCCGAATCTCGGGACGCAACAACGGTGGTCTCCATCTCTGCCACGTATGTCTTGACACGGGCAAGAGCCATCCTTGCGCCCTCTATACATGCTGACCTCTTCATTGCATTAATACGCGGCACCGCGTCAAGGAATTGCTGCACCAAGCTGAAATAACTCTTCGGCTCCGATCTCCCCGGCCACAGATGACCCATGACGTACTTCATGGCGAGTCCGGACAACCTATTCAGTTTGGCCCATTGAGCCAAACGATCGTCCACTGCCAGTGGACGCTCTGGATTGTGAAACTGCGACCAGAAAAGCTTTTCCACTTCGCGATCTTTCTGATCTCGAAAGTGTTCGGTCGCATCAGCAGCACTCGCTGCCAAATCCAGATAGGTATCCTCCACACTCCACATCCGGTCCAATGGAGCAAACTTCGGATCGCAAAATTTCCTTCACAGCATAAAGGGCTTTCCAGCCGCAATCTGTTCGGCCTGACGCAGCTCCTCCTTCGCAGCTCTCATCGCAGAGCGCGCGTCCTTGGCATTGGCAACGGCCTTCTCTAAGTCCATCTGTTTCGCCTGGTCTTCTTTCTCAAGAAGTCTGCAATGGTCTGCAGCACTCTTTAACTTTTCGGCCATCTCGGCCATCTCTTCCTTGCTTCGGCAATGAGCAGCCTGTTTGGCTCTCAGCTCTTCAAGGGCTTTCTTGGTAGCCGCATCACTTTCTCTGGCTTGTTCTTTAGCCCGGGCAAGTTCTGCCCTAAGACTCTCGACGGCGGCCGCACCATCTGCATCAAGCACACACATCGTAAGACACTGGCATAAAACTCTTCTTACCTAATGCCGCCCGAGGAATTACATACCTTGAGCCTCATCAAGCCGCTTGTTGACAAGCGCGACGTCGGCATCTGCCACGTCCAATTGCCACTTTAGTTCGGCAAAATCATCAGTTCGGCTCGATTCCGGACACCCTGCCGCCTATATTCAAAGGCGACATCTTAGACCTCGGATTATGATCCTCCGCGTGCCGTCATTTCTTGACGACGCGCAGAGTCTCAGGGGCTACTATCTACACAGGGCGCATCTTATTCATGCGCAACTGACAAAAGTGTACATTATCTAATGTACCTCAAAACCCGTCAGTAAACATTTGACGGCCTCATGCAATCCGCTCTCTGTGGATGAGATCCTTTCAATCACCGTGCCCATCAATGCACGGTGCTCCTCCGAGATAGAAGTTCGCCCCAGCAGAATCTTTAGCTCCTCCGGTCGAGCACCAGACGGTGCCGGACTTGTCCCACGACCTCTTTCGAAGGCCGGACGCGGAGAACCTCGGGGGGCCACATAGATATCTTCCGCCCCTGCCGGATTCGGAGAAACCCTCCATGACAACACCTCAGGGTCGCCCGCCTCGCTAGGCGGCACGGCAGGGGGAGGCGTCCCGCTCTCCATCATCTCGGGAAGGAGATCCCCCGAAGACGAGCTCTGCTGAGAAGGGCTGAGGTCTGAGTTACAAGGTAAAAATTCGGTTAATCTTATCAGATATAAATCAAGGATTTCCCTCACCCCTCAAAAGGAAAATCTTTCTCTACTTACGGCTCGCTGGAGGGCTGATCCCCTTGAGGGCGTAGTCCAGCCGAGGAACTCCCCGGCGTCGGACCCTCTGACGAGGATTTTCCCCCCGCTTCGAGGCCATGGTTTCCGGGTCGTCAGAGGCGGCTCTCTTCTTCCCCTTAGGAGAGGAATTGTTGGTTCCTCCCTTCGGAGAAGCCTCCTTCGAGGAGGCCATAGTTTCCTTGTCCTCCCCCTTGCTTCCCTCCAAAGGCATTATCTCCAGCATCCTGACCAGCACGGGATCCGGCCTGGTTTCGGGAAGGGGAGCCGGACACCTGATCAGCTTTGCCTTCGCTATCCACTCCTGTTTAAAAGGACGGCTCTTTTAGGGGCAAGTTTATGACAATTACATGGATAGAAGGTCCGGGCACAAGGTTGCTTACTTGAGTATCCGGGCGATTGCAGCTTAGGCCTGCGTCCTCGGTTAAATCCGGACACATCTCTTGTGATCCGAAGAACAGTTTATACATCTCTGCGGGTGTGGCGCCCATGAAATTCTGGAGAGCTTGCGGTCCCTCTGGATTAAACTCCCACAGGCGAAGGGAGCGACGTTTGCCGGGCAATATTCGGCGAATCAGCATGACCTGCGTCACCTTGACCAGGCTGAGGTCTCCTTCCAAGGGATCGTTAATGCGGCCCTGTAACAAGGGCACATCTTTGGGCAAACCCCAATCTAACCCTCTGTTGACCCATGACGCTAGCCGTGATGGGGGACCCGAGCGAAAGGCAGGAGGCGCCACCCACTTGGTGCTCCGGGGAGCGGTGATATAAAACCACTCTCGTTGCCACAAGCCTAGCTCCTCTTGAAAAGAGCCCTCGGGCCATGGAGCATCAGCATTTTTTCTTATAACAGCGCCTCCGCACTCTGCGTGCCGTCCCTTGATCATCTTCGGCTCCACTTTGAAGGTCTTGAGCCATAATCCGAAGTGAGGGGTAACACGGAGGAACGCTTCACACACGACAATAAACAAGGAGATATGGAGGATGGACTCCGGAGCTAAGTCATGGAATTCCAGCCCGTAATAAAACAGCAGTCCCCTCACAAAGGGATCCATTGGGAAGCCCAACCCCCGAAGGAAGTGAGACATGAACACCACGCTCTCACCGGGCTGGGGACTGGGAATGACCTGCCCTTGAGCAGGCAACCTATGCGAAATTTCGCCGGTCAGGAACTTAGCCTCCCTCAACTTTAGTATGTCGCGTCCATCGGCCTTGAAGGTCAGAACCGGACATCGTCGAAGGTCCGAAGCGCCTGGAATCTGAAGCCTAGGGTGTTGGAACTCGAGGAGACGGGCGAACTCGCTTGAGATTGAAAAAAGGAGTAAGGCCTTGGTCTCTTTATAAGAGGTTGAATACCAAGAGCCCTCCCCGTAACCGTTCGGGACTCGTCTTTAATCGAGGAAACGTGCTAATGGGCACGGTTGGGTTACCCACGTCCGTATTGATGAGAATCCCGTAAAAGGGGTACACGATCTCTGCTTTGATAAGACGTGCCAAGGAAACCGCCTCGCAAAACATGCTGAGGTGGAAAAGTAAAAACGATTTGAGTAAAGGACTTGGCCGTAGTGTGATGACGCACTACGGAATACGTCAGCAGATTTGATTTGTGTTAATATTATTCTCTCTATGGCAATATGTGGAAACTTATTTTGCAGAGCCGGACACTACTCTTGGTGTTTACAATCTTCTATGAAGGACTTGGAGGAGGAACCCGCCTTGCAATGCCGAAGACAATCTGCGCGCCGGACTCGTCGTCATTGAAGCCTGGTTCAGGGGCTACTGAGGGAGTCCTGGATTAGGGGGTGTTCAGGTAGCCGGACTATACCTTCAGCCGGACTCCAGGACTATGAAGATACAAGATTGAAGACTTCATCCCGTGTCCGGAAGGGACTTTCCTTGGCGTGGAAGGCAAGCTTAGCGATGCGGATATTCAAGATCTCCTACCATTGTAACCGACTCTGTGTAACCCTAACCCTATCCGGTGTTTATATAAACCGGATGGTTGTAGTCCGTAGGACATCAACTCCATATACAACAATCATACCATAGGCTAGCTTCTAGGGTTTAGCCTCCTTGATCTCGTGGTAGATCTACTCTTGTACTACCCATATCATCAATATTAATCAAGCAGGAGTAGGGTATTACCTCCATCGAGAGGGCCCGAACCTGGGTAAAAACATCGTGTCCCTTGTCACCTGTTACCATCCGGCCTTGACGCACAGTTCGGGACCCCCTACCCGAGATCCGCCGGTTTTGACACCGACACAATCCATTACAAGAGAGTAGAGGGGGGAGAAACATCATAGGATCCAAATATAATAGCAAAGCTCGCAATACATCAAGATCGTATCACCTCAAGAACACGAGAGAGAGAGAGAGAATCAAACACATAGCTACTGGTACATACCCTCAGCCCCGAGGGTGAACTACTCCCTCCTCATCATGGAAAGCACCAGGATGATGAAGATGGCCATCGGTGAGGGTTCCCCACTCCGGCAGGGTGCCGGAACAGGGTCCCGATTTACTTTTGGTGGCTACAGAGGCTTGCGGCGGCGGAACTCCAGATCTAATCTCCGTTTTGACCCCGTTTGATATTCCTTTTCCTCGAAACACTGAAATAGGCATAAAACAACAAATCTGGGCTGGGCCTCCGGTTAATAGGTTAGTCCCAAAAATAATATAAAAGTGGAAAATAAAGCCCAATATTGCCCAAAATAGTAGATAATATAGCATGGAGCAATCAAAAATTATAGATACGTTGGAGACGTCATGGAGAGCACCGGGATGATGAAGATGGACACCAGAGAGGGATTGCCCCCTCCGGCAGGGTGCCGGAACGGGTCTAGATTGGTTTTCGGTGGCTACGAAGGCTTCTAGCGGCGAAACTCTCGATCTATTGTGCTCCCCAATCGTTTTAGTGTATATGGAGATATATAGGCAGAAGAAGTACGTCAGGGGGGCCGCGAGGGGCCCACGAGGGGCCCACGAGGGTGGAGGGCACACCCAGGGGGGTGGGCACGCCCCCCTACCTCGTGGCCTCCTCGAAGCTTCCTTAACATAGACTCCAAGTCTCCTGGGTTGCTTTCCTTCCAAAAATGAGTTCCATGAAGTTTCAGGTCAATTGGACTCCGTTTGATTTTCCTTTTCTTCGAAACCCTAAAATAGGCAAAAAACAGAAACTGGCACTGGGCTCTGGGTTAATAGGTTAGTCCCAAAAATAATATAAATGTGTATAATAAAGCCCATAAACATCCAAAACAGTAGATAATATAGCATGGAGCAATCAAAAATTATAGATATGTTGGAGACGTATCAGAAGACTTGGCACGACGTCTGTGCTCAGGTTCATCGCTGCAGCGTTGACAAACCCAAGCGACCGAGCTCTGCCTGACGGGCCAGCCCCGCTCATGTCACCTCCTATGGGTCCTTGGTGTTCGGCCTTCTGATACGATGGCCTCTGGAGGTTCAGTCGGTGCAGGTCACCCCCTTCACTTAGGATCGTAAGTGCAGTCCACGCCAAGAGCTCAGGCGCAACCCACCTTGAGGTAGGGCCTCCTGAGTCCCGCGCTGGCTCTCGAGTGCCCAGATACACCTCCTCAAAGTTTTGCCATGCCGGTCATGCATACGAACGAAACAGGGTTGTACACGCCTAGAGACTCTAGCACAGCTCCCTACCCACGCCCAGTGGAAGCCCCGTGCTCTGCGCTGGCGGATTCAGTTGGACTGTGACCATTCCCATGCCCAGTGGAGGCCCCATGCTCCGCGCTAGCGGATTCGATCGAACCGCGACCATGCCCATGCCCAGTGAAAGCCCTATGCTCCGCATTGGTGGATAAACAACCGAGGGCACCATATGGGTTGCATCAACCTCAGGATGGCCCCTCGGCTACTCATGCAGCATTCCCTTGGGATGCACGCGCGAGGGGGCGGACACGGTGCCTACGGTCAGGCCACGCCTGGCGCGCGTCACCACCCTGGTACCTGGTCTTCTCGCATCTCTCCCAGGCGAAGGCTGACGAGGAAAGGAATGAAAGCACTACAAAAAAAGACACATCCGTGACATTTTGGGCCGAACGAAAAAATTTCCTGTCATACATATGACACTTCTATGACGATAATTGTGACAAAACCCGGTATCATCATAGATGTGGTGGGCTCCTATTTCTATGATAAAAAATCATGACAGAAAATGGGCTTTTTGTCCTGGGCGGGCCGGAGACGCAGCTACATGACATTCTTTGGGCCGTCCATGACAGAAAAAACCGTGGTAGAAGCGAGGGGGAGGAAAATTTTGGGGAGTTCCCGATTACAGTGGGAGGTCGGGGGCCGAGCGATAGGCGTTTCTCTCGTACACGTACGCGCGTGTGTGTGAGGCGTTGGCTCTAACTGAACCCGAGCGAGGCGTTGGGCTCTAACTGAACCCGAGCGATTGCACTGCAGGCTACACGTTACTGAACCTAAGCGATCGGTCGATGGATGTTAACAGAACCCGATCGAGCGATTCCTTCGCTACTGCTGCTAACTGAAGCCAATCGATGCTGCCTCTGGGATGAACAGTGAGCGTTGCGGGGGGTTTGGATGAACAGTGAGCGGTGGCGTTGCCTCTGGATGAACAGGACCCGATGATGTGGTGGAGGGCTGGATGAACAGTAGACGGTGGAGGGGTGCCCATGGAGGGGTGGTTGAACAGGACCCCGTGGTTTGGAGGGCTGGATGAACAATAGACGGTGGAGGGGTGGTTGAACAGTAGCCGGTGGAGTAGCGCGTGGTGAAGGCTGGATGAACAGGAGCCCGTGGAGGCTGGAGGAGGTCGAGGTGGAGATGAACAGTATCCCATGGAGTCCCGTTTTGCGGTACGCCACACCCCTCCCGATGAACAGGACCCCTGTTTCGACCATAGGAGGTCCATTTCGTCCGTTTTGCGGTACGCCATACCCCCCCGATCAACAGGACCCCCGTTTCGACTGTAGGTGGTCCGTTTCCTCCATTTTGCGGCACGCCACACCCCTCCCGATCAACATGACCCCTATTTCGATCGTAGGAGGTCCGTTTCCTCCGTTTTGCAGTACGCCAGACCCCTCCCGATGAACAGGATCCCGTTTCGAATGTGGCCGGTCGAACACAAGGCCGTTTCCTCCGTTTTGCGGTACGCCAGGCCTCATTTCCACCGCCTGCTCCTTCCAAGCCCTCCTGATGAACATGATCACGCATTCCGTTCCAACCCAGCCGGTTGGCTCCCACGCGTTTCGTTGCCTCCCAATGAACATGACGCATTCCGTTGCCTTCCCATGAACACGACGCATTTCGTTGCCTCCCCGTGAACATGACGCATTCCTTTGCCTCCCCATGAACACGACGACAATGCTGTTTCTCCGTTCCGACCCAGCCATGTACACGAGCCCTGACCGTACGTATGCGCGAGTAGGCGTTCGAGACCGTGCCCGTATGTACACATACGTGGCCGTATTTTCTTTCTTGCACCCTGGCCGCTGTACGTACGTGTACATGCTACGTGCACGCCTCTACTACGACACGTGTGCGCCTCTACATCGACTAGTATGTATGTACACGTTCGCGACCAGAATGACAATGCTACTTACGCTTCGACCAGGTGGGTCACGACTGTCAGGCACTTCCTTGCCTGCGAAGATGTAGCTGGTGGGTCCCAGCAGTCAGGGGGGCGAATAGTTTTTTTCCCGGACGCACTTCCTTGTGTGTGAAGGTGTAGCTGCTGGGTCCCAGCAGTCACGGGGGCGAATCTTTTTTTTGCCCGGATGCACTTCCTTGCGTGCGAAGGTGTAGCTGGTGGGTCCCAGCAGTCGGGCAGCAAATCATTTTTTTCGGACGCGCTTCCTTGCTTGCGAAGATGTATCTGGTGGGTCCCAGCAGTCAGGGGGGCGAATCGTTTTTTTCGGACGCACTTCCTTGCGTGCGAAGATGTAGCTCGTGGGTCCCAGCAGTTAGGGGGCGAATCATTTTTTCGCGAAATACGGTGGCCCGTCCGGTGGGTCCCCGCTGTCAGGTGGAGGAATAATTATTTTGCGCGTAATAAGGAGGCACTTCCTTGCGGTTGCCGTGGACCCAGCTGTCAGCCTCTCCACGTACAGTCCACGTCCGATAGAAGTCGTTCCTTGACCACATTGACCACGCCGCGCCGAGAGCACCAGGGCGGTGGACGACGGCGAGGCCTAGGAAGGGGACGACGCGGAGCCGGAGAAGACGCGGTAGTGGATGCACACATGGAGAGGTGTACGAGGGTTCACTGGTTCGGATGCGCTACCGTCGCCGTAGAATAACAGGGGGTGTGGGTGAGTGGAGGGATGGCCTGGCCAGTGGTGGGAGTAGTAGGGGGCGGTGAGGCCTTCGCGGCAGCACAGCCGACCACGGGAGGCAGGAGCAGGAGGCACGACCGGCGCTGCTTAGGGAGGCTGGAGCAAGAAGACCAGAGGCTGAAGAAGCACGACGGTCGTTGGATGGACATCGTACGGTCACTGTAGCTAGAATCGTTTATATTGACTAAGTTGACAAAGCCCTTGGTACGTCAACTTAGTAGGCCCACAGGTCAGCTTCCGAAATGATGCGCCCCAGATGTTAGGGGGAGGAATCATTTTTTGGGCGGGTGAAGCTAGAATATCCGAGATTGAAGAAGAAGCACGGCATCCGTTGGATGGACATCCAACGGCCACTGCTGCTAGAACCGTGTGTTGACTATAAGTTGACAAAGCCTTGCATACGCGTCAACTCTGCTTTTTTAGGGGACGCATCAACTTAGTAAGGCCAGAAGTGTGTGGCAGAGAACTTATAGCCCATTTGAGATTTGTAAGAATGTGTAGCCCATTTTTGAATTCTAATGGAATTTACTACAGCCCATTTATAGTTTGTTAAAAGTACAGCCCATTTCAACCAACCGTTCAAAACAGAATTCAATAAAATTTCCCACATTTTAATGGGATCCGAAATATTTTTATCCCGAAATTTATAGTCAGATTAAATACAATTTCAATATAAATTTATATTACGTAAAAATCCAACGAAACATTGCGCTCGCAACAATTAATGAAATTAAAATTTTCAATATCCAAAAATAATATTTTGTAAAGTAATCACGTGTTTGGTGCATTTTCTATAGTTACTGCCCAGTTTTTATAATTACATCCCATTTATTATTTCTTAAAGCCCATTTTCTTGTTAAGCCTAATGCATCCCTCCTAGGAAAGATTTGCAGCCCAGCGGGGCGGAGAATAACACCTTCACCTTGCCTGGGTATTCCTAAAAAAAGTATAGCTGGGCTAGCCATTTTTAGATTGAAAAAAATTAATATCTGGGCTGGATATTTGGCCTGGGCTAGACGGGCCACAGCCCGCCTAGTTCATACCTGCAGTGATGTTTTCGTTGTTGTTCAAAAGAAAAAAATTAATATCTGGGCTAAACATCGAAAAACTCAGCAGTGCTCACACCTCAAAAACACAAATACTGCTCGAGCTGCTTGGTCCCAGCTATCGGCCGCTTCTTGTGCAATTCTCTCGTTTATTGACTACTCCCTCAATTCAAAAATCTCACCAACCAAGGTAAATGATGAGTGGTGGAATATTTTTTGTAATTTGCAAAAGCACCCAATTAATGCTCTTGTTTTCCTCAAAAAATTATGTTTATGAATGCATTAATTGCAATGCATGCATGCATAAAGTGCATGCATTGGTCAGTTTTCTCTTAATACTTGCATGCGATGATTTAATGCACCTTAAAGTCTGAACATGTGATGGGGAACAACCAAATTGAGCCTTATAAAATGGAAAAACTAAAATTTTCAGATAAGCCCTATAAACCGGAAATGAGGGAGTACTACATAGGTTGACAATGGTGTTGGACCGTGATGTCAGAAAACCAG